>NC_133408.1:175355757-175658787 GCF_049350105.2 Macaca mulatta | reverse complement strand
ATAAAAACGTGGTAAAAAGTGCTGAGAGGATTGAATTATAACACATCAGAAGGAAAAGAGAATCTGCAGTTGTCCTTATTGTCGTCAGCCTGTTCAGTAATGAGTGGGGAAATGAGAAGAGGAAAACAACTGGAAGAACATATGACCCAGAAAAACCTGGCCCTTTGCAAATGCTGAGCTGGGCCTCCTTCTCTCAGGGTGCTCCAGAGCAGAGGCTCTCAGTGAGATCCCTGGACCGGCAGCAGCAGCATCACCAGGGAGCTTGTTAGAAATGCACATTTTCAGGCCTCATCCTAAGCCGTACTCAATCAGAAACAGGGTGGCCGGCCTTGTAGCCTGTGGTTGCTCATTTGAGAACCTCTGTTGTAGGGGAAAAGAAGTACCTGGGATATATTTACAGCTTCTTTACTCTTGCTGGAGCTGCAACACAGCTGCAAAGCCATGAGCACAAGCCAAGGAGAGCCTGTGCCATTAGTGCAGATCACGACTGGATCAGCATGTTGAATCCCAACTTTTTGAGTCATCTCCGAGGTGAAAGTGTTGTTTCCCCAACCTTATTTGCTCCAACCTTTTGAAAATCAGTTTTCTGGCCACACTCTGCCTCTTGCTCCCTTGCCAGGCAGATGGGAAGTAGGATTCCCCAAGAGGATCAGGAACAATCTCGTTGGACTAAATTAAGCCAATCTTCATCACGTGCCTAAAACTACCTTTGGATCTTTACAGGACCTTGAAAAACACTGGCTCCTGTTCCTTTGTCTTACTTCTTGCATCTTCCTAGAGCACAGCACAGCCTAACTCAATTCTTCTGACATAAATATGAATCACAGACCCTCCATAAGTACCAGCCCGGATAGGGACACAATCTCTCCCAGTGAGAGATGTCCCGTAGCATCATTTTGTCCAATCGTCCATTTCCACTGATGGCTCAGAAATCACATCCGTGCCTCGTTATTGAAATGTACAGTTTGACACTGTTTTATTACAAAGACAAAGCCACACTGTAAAAGCATGTATTCGGCAAATCACTGGTCAGCACAGACATCGGTATCCCCAGGACTCCCTGAGATACAGCAGGAGGGAAGAGCCATTCTCTGTGGGTGATTTGCTTATTTTCTCTTTAAGGGACGGGAGAGAAGTTCTGGCTTAAGGGCCCCCAATTTAAATGTATGTCACTGTCATCTCACTGTTAGATCAGCTGTCAGCGACCACTCTCAGACTGTGTGAAGTCACAGTCTTTGACACAGCTTACATAGAAACGGTGACCCTGTGACTCTAGGGAGCCAACAACATAGAGAGGCGCCCACAGTGGGGCCTATGAGCAACTGCTGATGACCAGATTCTACTTGTGGCTGGGATTCAAGGAGTTCAGTGAGATTGGCTCTGTCTCCAGTGATGGGACTCTCCATGTGGTGGAGGAGGGCTTAACTGGCAAGGTCACTGGGGGTGGGAGTGACACAGATACAACCTCTGCCAGCCTTGCTCTTTCCCCCAGCAACTAGGAGTCACTCATTTTCCCCTGCAAAGAAGGAACTGAGCAGGTTGCTCATTTGCCTAACTCAGAGTCCTCTGAACTTTCCAGATGCCAGGCTGTCTGCCACTCTTCTGCGGAGGGGACGGCCACAGGGGCTGGAAGCAAATTATCTTTAATGATCCTCGAAGGATCCCTTCTGGGGCCAACCTGCTCTCCATATGCCAAACGCCTGCTACATCGAGCTCTCTTTCCTCTCCATCCCCAGAAGCACCTCTTTTTGTGCCTCATTTAAAGGGTCTGAAAGGCAAATGGCTTCCAGACCTCTTCTACCTCATATCTTGAGCTCATTAACAGAGACAAAGAGGGACTGGGGGAAAAGTCACCAAATACAAAACACACTTTCAATGGGAAACCAAATACCATATGTTCTTACTTCTAAGTGGGAGCTAAGCTATGAGGACGCAAAGGCATAAGAGTGATATAATGGACTTTGGGGACTTGGTGGGGGGCAGGTTGGGAGGGAGGTGATGGATAAAAGACTACATATACTGGGTATGATATACACGGCTCAGGTGACAGGTGCACTAAAATCTCAGAAATCACCACTAAAGAACCTTTCCATGCAACCAAAAACCACCTCTACCCCAAAAACTGTTGAAATAAAAAAACTAATTTTAAAAAACTGTATTTTTTGTTTTCTGTTTAACATTCACTCATGCCTGGGCACAAGCATTTAGCAAGCTGGGCTAGCCTCCATACAAAAGGACAATAGAACCTCATTGAAATAAACACTTATTTATTCAATAAATATTTATAAAACACATTCTTTAAGGCATTATGCTAGGAGTCCCAAAGTAAACTAATGCTGAGCAAAACTAACGTAGCCCTTTCCTCACTGAACGTCAGTGCAGATAGCAGACAGGCATTCAACAAGAACATAAACAAATGTATGTGTGATTTCAACGCATGCTAAGTGCCAGGGAGAAACAAAGCACAATGATTCAGCTGAAAGGAGATCACTCAGGGAAGGCCTTGCTGAGGAGGAAATATTTTTTGTTATTATTATTATTATACTTTAAGTTCTAGGGTACATGTGCATAACATGCAGGTTTGTTACATATGTATACTTGTGCCATGTTGCTGTGCTGCACCCATCAACTCGTCAGCACCCATCAACTCGTCATTTACATCAGGTATAACTCCCAATGCAATCCCTCCCCCCTCCCACCTCCCCATGATAGGTCCCAGTGTATGATGTTCCCCTTCCCGAGTCCAAGTGATCTCATTGTTCAGTTCCCACCTATGAGTGAGAACATGCAGTGTTTGGTTTTCTGTTCTTGCGATAGTTTGCTGAGAATGATGGTTTCCAGCTGCATCCATGTCCCTACAAATGACACAAACTCATCCATTTTTATGGCTGCATAGTATTCCATGGTGTATATGTGCCACGTTTTCTTAATCCAGTCTGTCACTGATGGACATTTGGGTTGATTCCAAGTCTTTGCTATTGTGAATAGTGCCACAATAAACATACGTGTGCATGTGTCTTTATAGCAGCATGATTTATAATCCTTTGGGTATATACCCAGTAATGGGATGGCTGGGTCATATGGTACTTCTAGTTCTAGATGCTGAGGAGGAAATATTTAAGGCAAAACCTGAAGTATAAAAATAGGCCAGCCATGCAAGCATTCAGGAGGGAAAGTGTCCCATGCAGAGGGAACTATGCGTCAGAAGACCAGGTATGGGAAGTGTTGCATGAATTTAAGGAACACAAAGCAGTCGGAGTGGCCCAAGTGACATGAGTGAGATGGTGGGGAGTAGAACAAGATGGAATTGGAAAGGTGCACAGGGGCTGGATCAGGGGAGGTGGGGTTGGGAAGGTGGGCAGGGCCTGGACAAGGGAGGACCTTGATAGCCATACTATGAGATCTGGACTTTTTTCCAACATGTAATGGAATACCATTGAAGTGTTTTAAGAAGGAGTGTCATATGGTATAATATATCTTTTTAAAAAAAAAATCTAGGCTACTCTGAGGAGAAAAAATAAATTGAAGGAACTGGAGAGAAAGTAGGAGACAAGTAAGCAGCTGGTGTGGTTGTCCTGGTGAGAAATGTTGCTGTCTGGAATTCTGCATTAGCAGCAGAGATGGAAGGAAGTGGATGTATTTGAGATATCTGGGTGATGTGGAAGAAGAAGAAATCAAAGACCACACAAGATTTCTGACTGGGACAATTAGATGAATGACGGTCCCAGTAGAGATGGGCTGAGCACTCTGGTGACAAAGGCCATGTTTGTTGAGAAACAGAGGCAGGGGTCAGGCATCCAGAGGGCTGCTCTGAGCATGCCTGTGCAGAGTCAGTCCATGTGCTGACGCCCCCCAGCAGTGCCCCAAGCGTTCCTTCCTCACTGCTGGCCATTAGCCAGAACATGGCAGTGAACGCGCAGTTCCACGTCTCCTGGCATCAGCAGCTATAGCAAAACAAAACCAACTTTCTGCTTTCAACATTTGGTGTTGAAACACAAACAGAAACATCTCAAAAAACACCATTCATTTGGGTTTCCCATTATTCACACAGATTGGGTTGCCTTCTTGCTCATGACAGTCCGAGAACGAGCAGTAGACCAGGCTTCTATACGGAGTTACTTGTTGACTAAGGAAATGAGAAGATCTACAGCCTTCAAGAACCCTGGTAATCCCAGATGTAAGATTTCTACATCTGCTCTCCCTGGTTCCACTTTGTGAACCGTCCCTTGTTCCCATCTCTAAAATGCACGAGCCCTTAACTTGGACACAGTTGTGAATATCGTGGTGCCCAAAAAGACATGTAGTCTGACTTATGTAATAAACCCAAGAATTCAACCAAGCTTTATAACTTCTCTCACAGCAGGTATAACTCTTTAAATTTTTATTGTACTTGTCTGTCTGTGTGTTATCTCTTCTACTAAATGCTTTGAAGGCAAGTTCTTTGGCACGGTCTGGGACTCTGTAAAACTTACTCTGGCTTGCTCATTGGAGGGAGATGCTTAATAGTTTCTGATGATGATGTCACAAATCTCCAATGCCATTGTCAACTGGGAAGTTTAATTCAGACCTGTCCTTGGAGGTGAGCTTAAATGGAAAAAAATGTAGGACCTCCAAGCTATCATCCATCCAAGTCAAAACAGCATTTCCTGTTCACAACTGGCTAACGAAAGTACCAGATGTAAAATCATGAAGTCAAGGAGGTGCAGTAAGGAGTGCAGGAGCAGGCTCTGTGTCTCGCTTCCTGGGCCCAAATCCCAGCACTGTCTCTTACTAACTTCGTGAACTTAGCAAGTCACTTGATTTCTTTGGACCTAGTTTTGGGTTTTTTTTTTTGTTGTTGTTGTTTTTTAAATCTTTAAAATGGAGATAATGTTAGGGTTATTACGAGGATTGAATGAAATAATATGTGTAATCAGCTTACAACAGTGCTCAAGAAGTGATCATAGGGCCAGACATGGTGGCTCACACCTGTAATCACAGCACTTTAGGAGGCCAAGGCAGGTGGATCACTCAAGGCCAGGAGTTTGAGACCAGCCTGGCCAACACAGTAAAACCCCGTCTCTACTTAAAAAAAATAATAAAAATTTGCTGGATGTGGTGGTGTACACCTGTAGTCCCAGATACTCAGGGGGCTGAGGTAGGAGAATAGCTTGAACCCAGAAGGCAGAGGTTGCAGTGAGCCAAGATCGTGCCACTACACTCCAGCCTGGGCAACAGAGCAAGACTCTGTCTCAAAAAAAAAAAAAGAAGTGATAATGGTGATGATGGTCAGGATGATGGTGATGGTAAGAGTGATGGTGAAGATGGTGGATGATAAAAACCTTGCACATGAGGAGCTGAAACCAAGCTGAGATGTTTCTAGGGAGTCACTGAGCTTGTAGAGTGCTTTGGGCAGGTTTTGAGTGGGGAGGCCTAATGAGAATGGAATGATTTATGGCAACACGGGACTTTATGAGCAGTGCTTTGCAGAAGCCGTCTAGCAACAGCTGTAACTCATGTTGGCCCAAAAGATATCACATCACAGAACACGGAGCAACAATAATTTCCACTATTTCCTTCATTCTTTGATGCCAGAAACAAATGTGACCATGAGGCAGCTCATCCCTATAGCCTTTCTGCCATCGTTGGTTAATGCCCGGCTCCCTGCCTTGTCTCTCAGCCTCCTTTAGATCCATTTATAGAAGATGACTTTTAGATGCTACTCCTGTATTCCTCAAGATAATGAGGAAATGCCTAATTACATGTTAACCTACAAAAAAAAAAGACTAATTAGATGACCAGGCCGTTAATAACACTAATGTGAGAATACAGACCAAGAGGGTCATCCAAGACCCTATTTCTCAGAGGAAAAAGAAGAGGAGAGGATGGAGCATAAATTCTGGGCTTGCACAGAGTCCCAGCTAGAGGGTTTTTGCATTGTCTTCTAGCAGACACATTAGCTGGATGGAGGACACTGTCACGACTGCCTGTCATGCTTGTTCCTGCCACTGGCCATTTGACCGATCCTGTCTCATCCCCTTCTTGACTCCTGGGTAAGACTCCTGATCCCTTGCTTTGTTTAAACACCCTCCAACCACCTTTAAGATATCAGAGCAGGAACAATGCATGAATCCATTTGCTTCAATCCCCCTCTTCCAACTGAACAACAGTTTGTCCCTAACCTACAAATGCTCTTTGACAGAACTAGACTTTACTCCCCCATCAAAACCCTCTTACCATCAGCCAGCAATCCCTAGACAATTCCAGGCAGAGAATAAGGGAGAAGAAACCTTCCCAAGCGACCTCCTGTCCAGGCAACTCTGAAACAAAGCAAAAGGTGTGGATTTGATGAGAGATCACAGATTCCAAAGCCGAGTTAGGAGTGTAAATGCCAGCAACCCTCTATGAGCAGCTCTCCCATGTTCCATGCAAGATATGACTGGGAGATGTGCCCCATGGCACTGGCCAACTGCTGCTGCGAGACATCCCAACTCAAGGAGCAACCTCAGCCAGGGAAAGTGTGAACTCCACTCATAAGCAATTGGTGGAATGAAGCTTGCAAGCAGGGGAATCCACCAGACCTGTCAGAAGCTGCTCCTTGGTGTACCACACTCCACCTTACACACACACACACACACACACACACACGCACACACCATTCACAAACCCAGATGCATGTATTGACTTGACATGATGTCAAGGACTCAGCATTAGAAAACCCTGTGTTTTGGGCTGCTTTTCCGGTAGAATCCAGGAATTATATCTTGAGGATATTTTATATAGCTAATGCGAATTCAATTACATGCATTGTGAGTAGGAGGAGGGACAGGGAAAGAGAGAAGAAATTGCAGGGTAATTTGTCCTCCAGTCCACACGGAATCACGAGCTCCACTGTCAGCCTCGGTTCCCATGGGTCCTTCATAATGTGAGTGGCTCTTAATGCTGACGTAAAGCAACCACTGTCTTGGCTTGCCTGGGACTTCGGTGTTACCCAGGATGCAGAACTTTCAGTGCTAAAACCAAGACTGTTTCAGGCAACTGGGACAGCTGGTCACCTCATCACAGCCTGTAATTCCTGTGTCTAAAGATCCTTTTCTGTATTTAAGATGCTGTGGGGCCGGGCACAGTGGCTCATGCCTGTAATACCAGAACTTTGGGAGGCCAAGGCAGGCGGATCACTTGAGGTCAGGAGTTCAAGACAAGCCTGGCCAATATGGTAAAACCCTGACTCTACTAAAATTATATATATACGAAAATTAGCTGGACGTGGTGATGCACACCTGTAGTCCCAGCTACTCAGGAGGCTGAGGCAGGAGGATGGCTTGAACCCAGAAGGTGGAGGTTACAGTGAACCAAGATCATGCCACTGCACTCCAGCCTGGGAAACAGAGCATTCGTATTACCCACTGGATATTACTTTTTGCATTAGACATTCATGACACATAATTTAGCACAGGATTTTACACACTCAAGGGTTTCATGGTAACATCAGAGATTTTCCAAAGACAGTTTTGAATCTGAGACTTTTCCCTTACCTGATGACTTTGAAGCCCATATAAGATGAAGTTCACCACAGAGAGACTGGGCAACTGAAAACCCAAGGCTCAGAGACAAATCCCAGGCACAGAAGAGTCTCACATTTGTGGGACGCCAACAGGGCCATGCACACAGCCAACATCATGAGTGGCCCAGGCTCAAAAACTCACAGCTCTCCCCAGCCAAGACAGTCGCCTGTCCAGTTACCAGCTGAGCTGTCGGCAAGGGGGACTCTCTGTGAGGTTCTGGGTATGTTACTGATCCCCTCTGTGTTCTCAGCATCTGATAGCTTTAAAAGTTTTAAAAACACGTGGCCAGGCACAGTGGCTCATGCCTGTAATCCCAGTGATTTGCAAGGTGGGATGATTGCTTGAGGCCAGAAGTTTGAGACCAGCTCTTGGCAACATAGTTAGACCTCATCTCTACAAAAAAACTATTAAAAAATAAAACATTTTAAAAAGACCACACTTTATAGCACACACTGAGATATTTGACGTGGAAGTCTTTTTACAATATGAATGTGATGCCATTCATATAATAAAAAGCACGATATTGCCACAGTCCCAACCCTCTGCTTCCATCTCCTTCCCAAAACCCCACACCGCTGGGGATAACCAGGGAGAGCAGGCCAGTGACCTGTACCCACAAAAGGAGAATCAGAGTCTATAAATGAACATAAGGCCTGGGTGGGCGGGCTGGCTCTGTTCCAGACCCAGAGCCCCTGCCTGTCTTGCGAAGGGGAGCTCTATGAGAAATCGGCTATCACAGAGCAAGTCCAAGGTGAAATAGTTTATGATTATGCAAAGTCAGAGGCTGATGCTGGTGTGTGGAGGTGGCAGTACCTGAGCTGCATTTTGAAGACTGGGTAGGACAAGGATTAGCACATGGGACAGGAGAGGGGAAGGGATTCAAGGCAGGGCAACAGCGTGACTAACCGCAGGGACAACAAACATTTCTCAAGTGCCTACTCTGTGCAAGGGGGCTGTGATAGATGCTGGGGTGAAGGGAAGGGCCAGGCACTGTGTCCCCCTGGAAACTGCTAAATGCTCTCCTCCTTGGCCTTTCTTTTCTCTTCCTCGCACCTTCTCTCCATCTCAACCACTCCCATCATTGATGTCAGCTTCATCTCATCACTGCTGGCTTGAGACTCTCCAGCAATTCTCTTTGGCGTTTTTAGACCAAATGTGATCTCAGCATCGTCCTACAGTGCCTGGCCAGCTGCAGTCTCCACACCTTCCCATACACTTTGCTCACACTTCTCAGATACCACCTGTACTCCCATGTGTGACTTTAATGACTAAAACGCAGAGAAGCAGGAGGAAAGAAAGCAGTAGTAGAAGTGCTGGGCTCAGTGCCATAGGGAATTGCTTTTAGGACTAGGCTCTGCAGCCACTTAGCCCTAGGGTCTTGGCCAGGTGACTAACCTCTTGGGCCCTCGTCTCCTCATTCAGAGGGGAGAAGCGTGCTCTTATTGGACACTGACTCAGCTCAATAAGCAGGACATATTGTTTGTATTGCTTCATTTAATCCCCACAATGGCCTTGGGAAGTAAACCTTCATGCAACTATTTTACTATAGACCAGGGAGTTGAACCACTTAATATCCAAAGGCCCTTTCAATTCTAAGATTTATGATTCCATAAAAGAGTTTAATTCTGAGGCTCAGTAACAGAAAGAGGGTAAGAATGTTTCCTGTATTAGTTATCTACAGCTGCATAATGAGTTACTCCAAAACTTCCCAGCTTGAAACAACAAATGGTAATTATCTCCATTTTCCATGGGGCAGGACCCAGAGTGCCTTACTTAGCTGGGTGGTTCTGTCTCAGGGTCTCACAAGAAGTGGCAGTCACTATATCAGCTGGGGCCACAGAGCTACAGAGCTGCAGGATCCACTTCTCAGCTCAGTCATATGGTTGTGGGCCAGTCTCTGGGTCTCACTGGCTGTTGGCCGGAGGCCTCAGTAACTGCCCATGTGAGCTTCTCCCAAGGGCTACTCACAGCATTTCCCCAGAGTGAGGGATCCAAGGGAAAGAAAGAATGTGAGAAGTCCCAACGCCTTTTATGACCTAGTCAGAGTCACACATTATCACTTGTACCTTATTCTATTCATTACAAGTGACTCACATAGTCAAAGGGTGGGGAATTCAGTTCTACCTCCTAAGGAGATCAATAAATTTGTGTCGTCTCTTTAAAACCATCATACTCTCCCATTCCAAGGGGAAGACAATAAGCAAAGGTAAATCCAAGGGACAAACATCCTTAACGATGGGAGAAAGTAGGTCCAGAACATGGGCTTTGAAATCAAACCACCTTGAGTTTGAATCCCGGTCCCCTGTCACTTGAAGAACATACAACCTTGGGCAAATCCCCTAACTTTCATGAGTTTTAATATTAGTGGCCTCATCTGTAAAATCATGACAATGATAACTTCTTTGTATAGTTATTATATATAGCAAATGCAATGTTCTGTAAAGCTAACAGACATTAACAAACAGCATGAAATAGTAGCTATACGATATGCCTCTCGTTTTACAATAAACCGTGCACATCTCTAGCAACGATAGGAAGTTACTGGATTAGAAGAATGTGAGACATTAGAAGAAATATAGATACCTTTAGGGGAGGGGTGATGAGCCCAGGAAATCAAAAGTGTGATCAGTAGACACCTTAATTTTTTGTTGGTGGCAGCCATTGCGGCTGTGAAAGCAAGAGGCTTCAATATCTTTTTGCTGTTGTTGTTTTATTCTTTGTGTCCAATGTAATTATATTTGTGTTATTTAAATATCACCATTTCTACTGCTGTTGCAACAAACTACCACACACTCAGCAGATTAAAATAATACAAAGCTATTATTTCAAAGTTTCTATAGGTCAGATGTCCAACATGGGTCCCACTGACTAAAACCAAGGTGTCCTTACTGGACAGTGAGGAATTCCAAACCTATGCAGGTTGTTGGACAAATAAATTCATCTCCTGGCAGTTATAGGACTGAGGTCCCTGTTTCCTTGCTGGCTGGGAGGCAGGACCGCCTTCAGCTCTTAGAGGCCTTTCCCAGGTCCTTGCACGTGGGTGCCTACAGCTCAGAACCGGCAACAGCATGTGAAATCCTTCTCACACTTGGAATCTCTCTGACTTCCTCTTCTGCTGCATCTCCTCTGCCATTTTCTTCCTTTGCACCTCTCTGGCTTCAGTCAGAGAATATTCTCCACTTTTAAGGGCTTGTGTGATCACACTGGGCCCACTCAGATAATTCACGAGAACATCCCTATTTTAAGGTTGGTAATCTTATTTACATCTGCAAAGTCCCCTTTGCCATGTAACACCCAACTTATTCATTCGGATAACCCAGATATTAGGGCATGGACACCTTCAGAGGCAACTACTCAGCCCATCACTGGTGCTAAATGGCTTCCCTGATCTGCAATAGAACCACCCACATCGTCAATAGGATATACAAACCAAGAGTCCAAGCCAGAGGGTTTAGATTTGGGGACGGGTCCCCAGACCCTGAGAATTGGCAAGAACACATGAGGATCCTAGTGTTAGAGAGACAGGACTAGCCCGTAAGTGAACCAGGCAGAAATTCTAGATTAGGGCAACTAGATAGAAAACCACCACCTGGGCCGGGTGCAGTGGCTCACACCTGTAATTCCAGCACTTTGGGAGGCCGAGGCAGGGGACCACCTGAGGTCAGGAGTTCGAGACCAGCCTGGTCAACATAGTGAAACTCTGTCTATACTAAAAACACAAAAACTAGCCAGGTGTGGTGGTGCACACCTGTAATCCCAGCTGCTCGGGAGGCTGAGGCAGGAGAATCTCTTGAACCCTCACGAAAGAAAGAAAGAAAGAGAGAGAGAAAGACAGAAAGACAGAAGGAAGGAAGGAAGGAAGGAAAGAGAAAGAAAGAAAGAAAAGAAAACACCTCCTGAAATTAGCATCAGGGAGATGCACGGTTCGTACCACAAGGCAGAAACCCAGTTACTCTGCCCATAAGGTCAAAGCGGCCCATAGCAAGACTGTCTAGGGGGTGGGTGGATCTGCTGGGCTCCTGAATTAAGCGTCCTCAGAATTTCCTGACTGAGAATAGGGTGGCCTGAACCTGTAGGCTGCCTGTCAGTGTTTCCAACTGGACACATTTTAATTTGAAGGGAGAGAGCTGGGTAAGCCCTCATAGCCCTCTTTCTGAAAGCTCCCAGAAGGGCCCGGGGTAGAAGAGGCATAATTCACAAATAGCCTCATCTTAGCAATGTTGCCCTTCTACGTGTATTCAACTACCAAGAGATGAGAAAGTCCTCTAGTTAGTTACTCAAGGTATCCATTTGCTTTCTTCATCTTTGATGTATGTGTGTGTATTTCTGTGTGTGTCCTTCATTTTTAAAGCTAACCCACCCACCTCTTTTCTGTCCCTGGACCTGATGAGATGCTCGTTACGCTGCTCTATGTTGTGAAGGTGAAAAATGTGCAATCCATAAGCCAATGAACATAGCCACGGCAGCAGAGCCCTCCCTAGACCATGTCACCTTGGTACAATCGTTTTGAGTAACACCACTCAAGACAGTGACAGGTAGGTAGAGGAGGTGATAGAGACAATCTCCAGCCCACACAGAAAAAGATTCAGGAGAAATCCCACCTTCTAGCACCCTCTTCTCTGTCCCCAAGACAGAGGAGAGACAAATCTTTTGACTTCCTGAAAACACCAGTGCTTGTTCCCTTCCATTCTGTCCACCCTGTCCCCAGGCTACGTTTTCATCTGGCTGCCCTCTCATCACCAGCAGTTTCGCTGCTGAAGGTTGTATTGGTTACTCTTATGTGTCAACTTCACTACACCATGTGATACTCAAATTAAACTGGATGCATCTGTGAGACTGTTTCTGGATAAGATTAGCATTTGAGGCCGGGTGTGGTCATGGCTCACCACTGTAATCCCAGCACTTGGGAGACAGAGGAGGGCATATCGCCTGAGGTGAGGAGTTTGAGACCAGCCTGGGCAACATGGTGAAACCCCATCTCTACTAAAAATAGAAAAATTAGTTGGGCATGGTGGTGTGTGCCTGTAGTCCCAGCTACTCGGGAGGCTGAGGCAGGAGAATCATTTAAACCTAAGAGGAAGAGGTTGCAGAGAGCTGAGATTGAGCCGCAGCACTCCAGCCTAGGTGACAGAGCAAGACTCTGTCTCAAAAAAAAAGAAAAAAAAAAGATTAGCACACTTGAATTGGAGAACTCAGTAAAGTAGATAGCCTCCCCAATGTGGGAAAGCATCACCGAATTTGTGTAGGGGCTAAGTAGAACAAAAAGGAAGAGGAAGGAGGAATTTGTCCCTTTTGCTACCTGCCTGAGTGTTTGAGCTGGAGCATTGGTTTTCTCCTGCCCTCGGACTGAGATTTGCACCATCCACTCCTCTGGTTCTCAGATCTTCAGATTCACACTGGAATTTCATCACCAGCTTTCCCAGGTCTCCAGCTTGCAAAGAGCAGATCACCGGATGTCTCAGCCTCCATAATCACTGAGTCAATCCCTCATCATGAGCCTCCTCCTGTTTATTCTGTTTACATCCTGTTTATTCTATTTCTCTGAAGAATCCTGGCTAGTACACTGGTCCACATGTTGACTCTCTCTGTTTCAACGATAACAATTTCTCTGGATGTTTATTTTAACTAGATTTTCCCAAACAGGAGAATTATAGGTCAGAGGGGGACACACTTGCGGTATGCAATGATCCAGACCCCAGTGCCATCAGGATGGTCTGTAGAATCCTAGTGTGAGATGCACTGAGCAATCATTTCAAGAGGTAGCTCCAGTTCCCCACGAGTAACAGCCTTTCCAGTGACTCCCCTCAGCCTGAGGAAATGCAAGAGGTGGAGGTGAAGAGAAATGCCACCCACAGCCCCTGAGCCCTGTGGCAGCAGCTGAGCAGGCTGGCGAGGATTGCAGAAGCGAGTCTGTGACAAAACGCCCACTCTGCTCCCATCCATGGTGTGCTGAGGCACCAGTGGCTGTGACTCTCTCCAAGCCCGAGGTCCTTGCCACACCGCCTACAGTCTGCTGTGTGACCTCTGGCGGGTCATGTCGCCTCTAGAGTTCAGCGTCTTCAACCATGAACTGAGGGATTTGGATTAGAACCTC
Organism: Macaca mulatta; assembly: GCF_049350105.2. Classification (NCBI taxonomy): domain Eukaryota; kingdom Metazoa; phylum Chordata; class Mammalia; order Primates; family Cercopithecidae; genus Macaca; species Macaca mulatta. The sequence goes on along the minus strand of NC_133408.1, from coordinate 175,645,149 downwards.
CGGGCCTGGCATGCTACTCCCTGCCCAAATCCTCGACAAAATGTTTGACCTTTGAAGGCCTGAGGAGAAGAAGTGAATTTTACGTCTACACTCACAAACACAGTGGAAAGGCTTGCCTCTCTATCCCACTCCATCTTTTTTCCAACTTAGGCTCTGTATTCGTCTTAGCAACTTAACGGGTCATACACCGCAGAGTGTCTAATATTCCCAACCCCAGTAGATCGTGGGCTACTCCAAGACTATAGGAGAGTTCTAATCACTTTGTATCCCCACAGCACTGACCAAAGTATAGGGTTCTGCTTCCTAAATTCAATGAAAATACAGCTGCCAGGGCCTCATCCCAGACTGACTGACTCAGAATCTCAGAGTAGGAAACTGTATTTTTCGAAAGCTTCCCCAGTGATTCCAATGAGAAGCCTGCATTAGAAACCACTGTTTGGCCGGGCGCAGTGGCTCATGCCTGTAATCCCAGTACTTTGGAAGGCCGAGGAGGGTGGATCACCTGAGGTTAGGAGTTTGAGAGCAGCCTAGTCAATATGGTGAAACCCCATCTCTACTAAAACTACAAAAAATTAGCCAGGCATGGTGGCGGGCACTTCTAATCCCAAATACTTGGGAGGCTAAGGCAGGAGAATCATTTGAACCCAGGAGTCAGAGGTTGCAGTGAGCCAAGATCACACCACTGCACTCCAGCCTGGGCAACAAGAGTAAAGCTCCATCTCAAAAAAAATAAAATAAAATAAAATAACTGGGCGTGGTGGCACACGCCTGTAATTCCAGCTACTAGGGAGGCTGAGGCAGGGAGAATTGCTTGAACCGGGAGGTGGAGGTTGCATTGAGCCAAGATCACACTCCAGCCTGGGCGACAGAGAAAGACTCCGTCTAAAAAAAAAAGAAACCACTGGTTAAGTAGAGCCACGGTAGGTGCTCAATTTGTTGAATGCACATTGAAATCTACCTGGTTGGTAGACCCAATTAGAAAACAAAAGAGAAATGCACGCTCTGTCTGTGTTAAAAGTACTAAACCATCTAGCTGTCTTGACCTCAGGAGCAAAGCCTCATGTGTCTTCCTGTCTTCCTCATTATCAGGTTGGGTTGTTTTTGGGTTTTTTTCCTAGAATGACTGTATTTGCCCTTCTGGATAAGAATTATTATTTATAGAGTGACAAACCACTCAGTTAAGAACATGATCATGCGCAATTCCTTCACCAGCTTTAAAATACAGAGAAAGGGGCTCTGCTTTTAAGGATACCAGACCAGCCTAAGGATAGGAAGATATAGCAGCTGGGCGTGGTGGCTCACACCTGTAATCCCGGCACTTTGGGAGGCCAAGGCAGGTGGATCACCTGAGGTCAGGAGTTCAAGACCAGCCTGGCCAACATAGCAAAACCCCCGTCTCTACTAAAAATACAAAAATTAGCTGGGCATGGTGGCATGCGCCTGTAGTCCCAGCTACTCAGGAGGCTGAGACAGGAGAATTGCTTGAACCGGGGAGGTGGGGAGGTGGAGGTTGCAGTGAGCTGAGATCGTGCCACTACACTACAACCTGGGTGACAGAGCGAGACTCCGTCTCAAAATAAATAAATAAATAAATAAGAAGATATAGCAATCTGTGCCCTTGGTCAGTCTAATTTTTTATGGTACACATTTTCTAGGTTCATTTCAAGTCCAGAATGCATTGACATGATGGGGAGAGGATTAAAACGCAGAAGTGAGAAGAAAGGAGGGAGGGAATTCTTCTGGGCCTTTTTCTAATCTGCTCTTTTCCCGAGCCTATGCTGGAAAAGGGAGCCATCCTCGGCACTGTGCCCTTGGCCTGCTAATGTTGATAATAGTTCCCGTGATCCAGACAAGGCCTGCAGTTTATAACACAGGCGAGAGATACGATATTGCAGCCACTTTGGCTCTTTTCTGTCTCCACGACAGGCACATGACTGCTACACAAAGGAGGGAGAAATGCAGCCACCAGCTGCAGAGACAGACAGGAGGAGAGGAAAGGCTGAGTCTCTGGTTGGGATGAAGATGTTTTAAATCAGGAGAGTGAGACGTAAATGTCAGAGCAGCGCTCCTCTTCATGGCCTGAAAATCTGCAAGAGCAAACAAGAAATGGTTCGGCGGTGGAAGGAGGTTAATGGGCCACGGCTCTATGCCCAGGCCTGGCTGGGTGGCCCTGAGCCAACACAGGATGGTCCTTCACCAAGGGAGGGGAGAAATTCTGAACTTGGGCCATAGGGGCAGGGTCAACAGCATGGATAGCCTTAATACAGTCAGGATGTTTCCAACTTCATATGCCAGAATCATCTAGAGATCTTGTTAAGAACTTAGATTCCTGGGCCCCACCACCCACGGGGGTCTTTGACCTACCACCAGACATGACCCAAAGCCCTGGAATTCCAGTGGGCGGGGAGAAGCTGGAGTCTTCTTTCTGCTGTTTACCCATCATTATAAAATGCCACAGAGTCCACTTCTTGGCCTCCTAGCAGGCATGCCAGCCAAGGCTTGCTTGCCCCTTAACTAACAGTGGGATAATGAATCTCCAGCAGGACTGAGTTGCCCCAGAAACTTAAGTTCTTAAGTCTGCACTGGCAGGAGCTGTGTTCTCATTTGGAAATAGTTGGCCGGCCTGGGCTAGTTCACGGGGAAATTCAGCCCTGGGTATGCATCAGGAAGACGACTGATACTTGAGAACTCGCTGAAAATGTGACCAGGATTAGATTACTCCCTTTGAGCTGGACAGGTCAGATTTCCAGATGCAGGAGAGGCCATGTGGGGACAAGGCTTCCAATGGCCTACCCCATCACAGGCAATGTTCTACTTTAGACCACCGCGCTGCCCTGCAAAGAAAGAAAGAGCGTGTGTATCTGTGTGTGTGAACAGGGGCGTGAGTGTGTGTACTCAGGAGTATAGGCCTGAGGCACACAGTGTACTGAGGTGTACGGCAGCCATGGATCTCAATGGAAGCACATGTGTAGGGCTCTGTGCACGTCACTGCTTGTTTTATTCTTCCTTTTGGGGAGGAAAAGACTTTCTCCCTTTCTCAGCATTGATCAAGCATCTCCTCTATTTTAAGCACTGTGGGAAACACAAAGGCCCTTATATATCAGAATTTACAGCCTGGCTAGGTAATTTTGCAATAGAGGGCTGCATTTTACTCTATTTCTTTCTAAACCATTTCCAATTTACTCCAATCTTAATCCATTTTAGCCATATTTATTGAACAGCTATTATGTGCCCAGTATTGTGCCAGGTGCTGGGGGTATTCAAAAGAAGCATACTAAGAAATTAGGGAGCCAAGTATATCTTGTATAAAACCAATAGGAAAAGAAAATGAAACAAATTTATGATGCCAATAGTATGTATGAAACCCAAAGACCTTTCTCCCCAGCCACGGTTTTTCTCAAATTAAAATAATGAATACTCTCTCCAAAGAAAAACTTGTCAGGAACCTTCCAGTTTCACTTAAAATTTGTCATGTTACTCGAATATGTATAAATATGAAACTTGGAATAATTTTTTAATTTACAAATAAACACCAAAGAAAATTTATAAATTAGTCAAAAAAAAACCTGAAAAAATCAATATTCAAATTAACATCAATTTAATGATACTGTTTTGCTGCAATGAAATTGTTAGTCTTGGATTTAATAATAGGAAAAGCATCAGGTCTGTCTTTAATCAGTGTTGTAGTTTGGCTTTTATAATACTAATTCAGAGAGGGCCTGTTTACATAAAAGAGCTGCTCAAAATTATATTAATGGTTTCAAGGCTTTGTCTGCTAGTTCAGAATCAGACCTCATACTTATACTTAAAACTTCCCCACATGTGATCCTCAAATGTCTATTTCAGTGATTTATCCTCTTATAACACCATGAAGCTGTCTCACTCCGTTGAAGATAAGATTAACATTATGACACTCTTCCATCTGCTTTAAATTTAGTCTCATCATTGCCTGTATTAGAAGAAAAATTATTCATTATAAATGTACTTATTTATTCATTTATTTATTTATTTATTTAGAGACGGAGTCTCACTCTGTAGCCTAGGCTGGAGTACAGTGGCGCAATCTCGGCTCACTGCAATCTCCGCCTCCTGGGTCCCAGTTTAAGCAATTCTCCTGCCTCAGCCTCCCGAGTAACTGGGATTACAGGCATGTGCCACCATGCCCAGCTAATTTTTGTATTTTTAGTAGAGATGCAGGTTCACCCTGTTGGCCAGGCTGGTTTTGAACTCCTGACCTCGTGATCTGCCCGCCTCGGCCTCCCAAAGTGCTGGGATTACAGCTGTGAGCCACTGCGCCCAGCCTCCTATATTTATTTTTAATGAACTACAAGTTGCAAAGTACAGTTGAGACATACAGTGTATCTATTTGTATATGAAACTACAGTGGTGCAGATCCTTTGGTGTTCAGCATCCCGGCACCACTATAAGCTACCAGATGACAAAGTTCTACCTCATCTCCTTATTTGAAACTCCAAAGCTTCATCCGTACAGCCACAGTGATTTCACTTGTCTTTTACCTGGTGCAAATGGGATTTGGGCACAAAAGTATAAATGCAAGCACAAAAACATTATGACAAATTTTGGTTAAAGAATAACTAGTCAGGGTCGGGTGCAGTGGCTCACACCTGTAATCCCAGCACTTTGGGAGGCCAAGGCGGGTGGATCACGAGGTCAGGAGATCAAGACCATCCTGGCTAACACAGTGAAACCCCATCTCTACTAAAAATACAAAAAATTAGCCGAGCATCGTGGCGGGCGCCTGTAGTCCCAGCTACTCGGGAGGCTGAGGCAGGAGAATGGCGTGAACCAAGGAGGCCGAGATGGCGCCACTGCACTCCAGCCTGGGAGACTGCGAGACTCCGTCTCAAAAAAAAAAAATTAAAATAAAAATAAAAGAATAACTAGTCAGAAGATCTTAGATGAACAGTTTTAGATTTTCACTGAAGTAAAATCATAAAGCTAAAAATTACTGTAAAAAAACTGCAACTCCCTGTGAATGCTGAGCTGCATTCATAACCCTCCATTCTGACCATTCATCTCCCAGGTTTCTCCGTGCCAGCCCACGCAGGGGTCCATCTCACAAGAACTGGGTCAGTTAAAAGGATGAACTCAATGTCCACATGTGGGAAAGGGATAAAACTGAGCACTAAATAAATAGGACTTTCCCAGGCTCCAAAAGGAGAGCATCTAAAATATGAACACCTCCACATAGGTGCCCCTGAATTGTACCCCTTCGTCACCCACCTGCAACCCTTGACCCAGAATTCCTCTATCTCTCCTCGGAGCATTGCCTTTCATCAAACTCCCAAACTGGGAATCTCTATTTGCCTTTGGTAAAAACAAACTGTTCACCAAAAGGGACCTCAGTGTCTACCATCATCTTCCTTCTCCCCTTAATTCACTTCCCAAGTCTAAATCACTTCACCTGGAGGAGAGTCTCAGGAATTCTAGATAATTGTGACAGCCATTGCTATTGTTTGAATGTTTGTGTCCCCTCCATAATTCATGTTCAAACATGCAACACTGTTAAGAGGTGGGGCCTTGAGGAGGTGATTAGGCCATGAGCGTTCTGCCCTCGTGAGTGGATTAGTGCCTTATAAAAGGGCTGGAGGGACTAGGCGGGGTGGTTCACACCTGTAATCCCAGTACTTTGGGAGGCAGAGGCAGGTGGATCGCCTGAGGTCAGGAGTTCAACACCAGCCTGGCCAACATGCTGAAACCCCATCTCTACAAAAATATTTTTTAAAATGGCCAGGCATGGTGGCAGGTACCTATAATCCCAACTACTCAGGAGGCTAAGGCAGGAGAACCACTTGAATCTGGGAGGTGGAGGTTGCAGTGAGCCAAGATTGAGCCACTGCACTTCAGCCTGTGCAACAAGAGCAAAATTCCATCTAAAAACAGTTAAAATTTTTAAAAATAAAATAAAAGGAGTGGAGGGGTTGGCTCAGCCCCTTCTGTCCTTTCCATCTTGTGAGAACATAGCATTTATCCCCTCCAGGGGACAAAGCAACAAGGCACCATCTAGGAAAAGACTGGGCCCTTATCAGACACCATACTTGCCAGCCCCTTGATTTTGGACTTCCCAGCCTCTGGAACTTTGAGAAATAAATTTCTGATCTTCATAAATTACCAAGTCTCAGGTGTTTTGTTAGAGCAGCACACACTGCCTAAGATAAGCATTAACACCCCAAATCCCACAGAGCAGTCCAGTGGGAACCGCTTTGGAATTCCTGCTTTCCCAGTGGGTAAAGGGGATCTCCTAGGCCAGACTGCCTTTGTGATCTCTCACCTGAATGGGTTATGGGCAGGATTGTCCCTTAACTATTGGACCTGTTGGACTAGGCCCATTCACACACATGCACACAGGTATGCGCACACAGACACACACATGTGCACAAACATTAATTCTCAGAACAGTAGCTTCTACTAGGAAGGAAGTATTTTTCTAACTTTCATAATTTTTGATGTCATCTCTATCCATCCATGGCATTAGAGAATCATATTATTATACAGAATAGTGTTTACTTCCTTTCCTTATTCTTCTTTAGGCTTACAGAATGATAAAAAGACCACATATGCCTTAAGAACCCTTCCCTGAGGTACAAGGGAGGGTTGTATTGATCATTCTTCAGTTTTTCTTAGAGACAGGGTCTCACTCTGTTGCCCAGGCTGGAGTGCAGTGGCACAATCATGGCTCACTGCAGCCTCCAACTCCTAGACTCAAGGAATCCTCTCACCTCAGCTTCCCAAGTAACAGGTACTACAACCATGTGCCACCAAGCCTGGCTAATTTGTTTATTTTTTATAGAGATGGGGTTTCACTATGTTGCCCAGGCTGGTCTTGAACTTGTGGCCTCAAGCATCCCTCTCCCTGAGTTTTCCAAAGCACTGGGATTACAGATGTGAGCCACCATGCCTGACCTGAATTGATTATTCTATTGATGAGTCATGTAAATTCTCCACCAATGGCTTTCGCCCAGTGGAGAATGACCCAGTATTACAGGTCATCAAAATGAGCAAACATCAACATCTTCTAGACTTACTAAGGAGGCTTTATGGACAAGGCGAGGTCTGAGTTGAATCTTGAAGGAAAAGTAGACTCTCCGCAGGTCTGATGCAGAGGTGAGGTGAGGGAGGGAGGGAGGGACACAAGAGCAAGATACCTGCACAGGGAAAAGCACAGAGCCTGTTATGGCCATAGAAAATAGTGGAAGATGGCCTGAATAGCCAAGATGAGCTAGATTATAAGGCTTCTAAAATACCAGAATGAGTTTAGGTTTAGCCCAAAAGGCCATGGGGAACCATTATATATCCTTGAGCAGAGAAAGGAAAGTTTGGAAGTGAATTGGGATTTGGGGCAAATAAATCTGGCAGTAGTGGGCAGGATGGGTTGGACTGGAAACAAGTTAAAGGGTTGTTTTCCATTATAAATATGACTGTAGTAATCCAAGTGATGAAACCCCGATTGTGGGACTTTCGTGCCATGTGGGCAGGTGTTGTGTCTCGCATGATAAGCCCAAAGTCTACAAGTGTGCCCCACATACAGAAGGTGTTTACTTCTTCAACTAAACAAATAAAATACAGTTTAGTTACCAGGAGTCAATCATGGAGCCCAAGTGAGGATTACAAACATTCCTCCTCATATCCAGATAGATCCCACTCCCACATATACATCTGGCTTAAACAGTCATGATCTTTTGTGCTCTTTTAATAAACCTGGGTCATCAGAATCTCTGAGCACTTTGCCAATCTACTCCTGCTAGTCTACAGATAGATGAAGAAAGAGCTTCATCACCCCCAGAATCTCGGGAGTAAGAAACCTTCTATAGTCCTCACATTCTTTTCCAGTATAAGTTATCTATTGCCGCAACATTGTTCCATAACAAACAACCACAGAACTTGAGTGGAACACAACAATAAAGATGTATTTTTGCTCATGAGCCCGTGGATTGGCTGGGCTATCCTACTGATCTCAGCAGGCTCACACTCACATGTCTGGCAGGTCAGCTAGGGGCCAGCTGGTCTAAGACAACCTCAAGCTAGAATGACTCAGCTCTGTTCCATATGATCCCTCGTCCTCCAGGAGGATAGCCCAGGCTTGTTCTCATAAGGCGGCAGGAGTTGATGACAAAGAGAGAAGCAAACAAGCCCAAATTTGCATCCAGTTTGCTCCTGTCCCATTGACCACAGGAAGTCCCAAGTCCCAGAGTCAGAGTAGGCAGGGACCGCAAGGTTACAGGGCAAAAGGCATAGGTATAGAGAGACCATTGGTGTGGGATATTAACGACATCAATCTGTCACAGTGCCTGAAAGAGATAAGACTGAAATTCCAAGAACAGGTCAAAGCCTAGGATTGAGGGAGGAACTCTCCAAGGTAGAATTAGGAAAGTAAGAATAGAATTAGTCTCCAGAGAAGTGAACCTTTGGTTTCAAAAGAAATGGTGAGTCACAGACTGGCCCCATGGCTTATTCTGACCTTTTCTCCTCCTATGAGTCCTGCGAGCTTGGGCAATGAATGGCTGAGAGCCCTGGCTTTTTAACTCTCCACTGCAAGCAATCACAAATACTTTTGTTTCCCCTACCTAAGAGATCTTTCCCTTCTGCATTCAGATATGATCTGCTCACCTTAAACAAACTCTCACTTGACTTCTTGGGCCTCTCCAGCTCTTGAAATACTTAAAATGTAAGGAAGAGAAAGAATAGTCGGGAAGCAAGAAATACTGGTGTCCTAACATGATCGTTCCCTTCAAGTTAGCACAGTGAGATTTCGGCTGGGGGCCGGAGGACTTGATCAGGACCAGCCAGGATGAGGTGAGGCAGGATCTCAACCTACCCATGTCATTAGCAAAGTCTGCAAAGGCTAGACTATGAGGCCATCGTGTTTCTTGTTCCTCTTGGCTCTGAAATGTGGACTAATCTAACAGGCACAGATGTCTGCAGCCTCCTCACAACTTAACAAAGACACGGGAGGGCTAGTTCACAAAACCCCCAAGAGTCCACTTTCCAAGATTGTTCCTACTGAAAGGAGGGTGCTGAGCGCAGAGTTGGAAGGTTTAGGAAGGGCTCTTCATTTATCAGTGAGGCAGAAAAACAACCTGAGGTGCATTCACCTGGAGCAAAGGACTTGGGGAACAGCACAATAAATGTCCAGGTGCCAAGAACAGTTGGCAACGAGGACAGCGGGAGCCAAGCGGGTGGGAATGGCCTCCTGGGCACACCGCCAGAGCAGGGCTGTGCTCAGATACAGGATAAAGAGCCTGAGGGACCACAATCAGTGGAAAACCCAGCAGACAATACCAGAGGTGATGGCTGGAGGGACATCTAGCCAGACCATATGGCAAGTGGCCTCTAAGACCATTGTTCCAGCCTGGGTTAGAGGGTGAGAGCTGGCATCTGTGACCAAAATGGGCCAAAGGAAAAGGCTAGGCTTTGAGCTGGGGCACTCAGATATGGTGAACTGCCAGAGAAGATGGGTATTCCAAGGCCGGCAAGCTAGCCAGGGCTGGGAGAAGACAGGGTGCCTAAAGTAGATTGGTCAGTGCCTGAATCTGTGCCAAGTTGGAAGAGGGACAGGGACTATGTCTGTACTTTACAACTGAGTAGGGTTTGTTCCTATAATCCCTGAAACTGCTATAGGATTGAACAGATGATGTGAATTGGTGATGTATAGAAAATGACCTGTAGGGATGAGGGGCAGGGCGGGGCGGGGGTTGGGGGAGAGGCGGTCCGTGAATTCAGATGCAGGGTCTTACAGAGGAATTTGGACACCCACCTTTGTCTCCCATTGGGAGACTAAGGACTCTTTGGTCACTTATGGGAACAAAGAAAACAGTTCTAAATTCCTCTCCACCTATGAACAGAAGACTCACCAGCAACCGGGTTTGCAGTTGACTTAGTATTCTCTACTCCCCTTCCCCTCCCCAGGAATGGAAATAATGAGTGTTGACTCGTATATTCACAGAAATGCATTTATAAGGCATCAAGCCAATGATTTTGACCTTAATATTGCTCAGCTCAGACTAATTGCACTAATGCAATCGATCACAACATGCAAAGAGGGTTCAGCGGTTAGCAATTTTTCCAATTGTCTTCTCCTAAGAAGAGAGCGCCATCTTGTGTACAAACACTGGATTCAGGATATGCTGAACCTTTTTTTTTTTTTTTTTTTTGACTTAGTTCACCGGATTTCCTCTGAATCTGTGACCTCGTGTTTACTTTCCAGAGTTTCCTGAAACATTGCATTATGAGAAACATGAAGATGTCCCTGAGCGTGTTAAGCTGTTGCCAGCCACAGATTGTTACATTAAAGATGTACCTGGCCTGCGGAGGATCTCTTTCAGCCTAGTTTTTGAAGATCTGTTACTTCTCTTCCTCAATTTTGAGTTTAATAGATGCAGAAAGTCTTCCCACCTGAAATTCCACCTTTAAAGCATGTCTATGAAACAAAGGTCTTCCTACCAGCTCTTCCATCGAAGTTTGAAACCTCCTGCTGAGCTTTTCTTCCCAATGTGTGGGGCCAGCCATGGCGTTGCTCCCAGGGAGGGAGTGGTCTTGATTGGTAGCATTTGCTGATTTCCCTGATGCAAACTCTTGCACCTTGGCTGATTTCAAGGACCAGTGAGACCTCATTGCTGCAGAGCTGGGAAAAGCCGCCCCCTTCAGCTCTCCACAGCAAGTACAAGCTGGCTCCCGCCCACGTGGGAGACCCACGGATTATGCTCATCTTTGGGAAATGGCTCAGTTCATTGCTCAGAGATAAGGAACCGCTCAAAAGAGAGAGAATGGCTGACAGGAACAGGCCGGATGTGCGGACGCAAAGACCTATAATGTACCAGGCAATAGCAGGAAGGGTGATAAGGAGCAAAGAAAATACATCTTCTCAAAATAAATAAATAAAAAGACATTTTTTCTCCCTTTTACAAAGACACGAAATCCCAGCACCTTGAATGCTGTGTCCCAGAAGGGTCCATTTTCACCGGCACAATAATACATGGAAGAGGCTTAAAACTGTGCTAACGTTTAGTGCTCTATACGTTGTCTTACTTGTTGTTAAAACTCAACTTTCTGGGATGCCTCAATTGGCCAGATATCTTGATAAATTCATTATTTTCTTCAATTACGCTCTAAGAAGAATACTTGTATCTTCTTCAATACACTCTAAGAAGGATACTTGTATCTTCTTCAATACACTCTAAGAAGGATACTTGTATCTTCTTCAACCTCCAACAGACATTCCTTCAGCATCTACTGAAAGACCCCAAATATTTTCACTGGAAAAGGGCCAGTAGTGAAATTAACCAACACTCCTTCAACGAGGACAACACCTCTGAGGAAATGACATTTATTGAGCACCTACTACACGCCAGGCAATTATAAAAGATCTCATTTCACCCTCACAGCAACTCTGTAAAGGAGGCGCTATTGCTGTCCTTTTATAAATAAGGAAACTGGGGCTCTGAGATGTTAAAGGAGTTGTCTAGGACTATATGGTGAGATAGTAACACAGCTGGGTGATTCAAATCAGAATCCCTCAGACTCAAAGCACGTTCCTCTCCCTATGTGTCCACACTGTCCTTGATTGAGAGAAGGCAGAGCTCAAAGGTGGCATTTTCATCAGGTCGTGAATCCACTTTCATGTCACATCACTGTGTGAATGGGACTCCTGCATTTGCACAGTGTACAGCCTGTGCACCCTTACAAGGCTGTGTGTGTATTTCTCGCCCCTCTTCTCTGTAACCTGTGCCCCGGGGCCATTTTCTCTTCCCCAACCTACACCCCAATGCAGAAACAAAGGTCCAAAGAAAACACTCACTTCCACTTCCGTGAAAGACAAATATTTTTCTCCTTAGAAGGTTGAGGAAGGAGAGAAAAAAGATGGTGGCCACTGAAAACAGGAGTGGAGGATGGTCTGGATTCCAGAAGGATGAGGAGGCCCCTAAGCAGAAGAAAGGAGGTCTCTCTATCAGAGAAGTCCAGCAAGGAGGATGAGCTGCCCCTATAGAAGCCTCTGCCAAGTTCTCCTGTAGATAACGTCCCGGACACGTGTAAGTTCCCCTCACCTTCAGGTCAGGAACCTGGGTAAGGAACCACGAAGGAAAGCTGAGTCCCTGACCAAGGGGTAACTGAGCGGAAATCAGTGGGGACATTTCCCTGTGGGCAGCAATAAGTAGTGATGAGGTTCCATGCTGCCCCCGGCCACAGGGAGATGTGCTGTGGGTAGACTACCTACCATAAAGGTAGTACAAGTGGTCCTGGGGATGAAAAAATACCATCTGAAATAGCTGCCACCAAAATTCCTCTTTGAGAGGAAACTCCTTTGTTGGAAGGGTTACTTGGGAAGTACTAGGGTTAAATAGTGAGCCCTTGAGGGGCATGGATGTGGCAGGCACGAGGGCTTTTAGGAGAGTATGGCCTGGGCTTCCCGTGGTTGGTATGGAGGCAGGGTGAATGGGTGGGAGGAAGGAGGTCAAAAGAAAGACAGGAGAGTGAAGGGGGATGTCAACGAGGTAACAGGAAGCTGCCTGGAGAGGTGGAATGCCCCTCTCTGCAAGGAAACATACTCAACCCACGGCTGTGATCGGGGTGAATGGGATTTTCTGGCAACTTCAGAAGCAGCTGTGGTCACATCTGGGTGGCTATGGTGTGGGACAGAGACTACCCGCAAAGACTTGGGGGCCTGGAGGCTGCAGTGACCCCGACTACATCAGCCCCTCACTATCCCCAGAGTTGGAAGAAACTGTAGGTTCAAGCCAAGTTTAGCTATTTACTGTGACCTTGGTAGGTCCTTGCTGATAGCTGGCTTATATAAAACTCAGACAATGAGCAGAGAAAACATAAATTCCAGCACAGGAGAACTTGGAAAATGCTGTATAGAGCAAATCGTGTTGACTTAGCATTTGTGCTTAGCCAAGAAGGTGCCGCCCTGCACATGCACAGAGCCCCTCTCCCATTTCACCAACTAGACAAGCCACTCCGCTGTCCTGCAGAGAAGGCTAAGAGAGGGAAGGGCAGGTTGCCCTTCCATTCTTCTGAACATGTGGAAGAGGTAAGGGAGAAATGTGGGGTGAGGAAGAGAGAAAGACTTTCCCTACCCTAACAGCAAGCCAGGCTGGGTATGTTTGCCTTCAGTCAAATGGCTTATTCATACGGAAGAGTGCCAGAGGACAATTTATTTTGCCACTTACAAGCGATCAGGAAAAAGCCTTTTATTTAAATTTTGGAGGCTCAAGGACCCTGAACTTATTCTTAGGTTATTGAAATAATTTGACTATTTTGGCAATGTCTAAATGGAAGTACTTTAAGACACCCCTGTGCCTAAGGCTAACAAAATCATTGTGGTATAACTATTAGTTTGGTGCAAAAGTAATTGCCGTTTTTGCCATTAAAAGTATTTGTAAAACAAACCAATTACTTTTGCACCAACCTAATAGCACTGGATGCACTAACATGGAAACACCACACCACAGAGATGCCTGATTGCAAGGAGAGCACATGGTTGGCACATGACAAATGTTTGTGGAAGAAGCTGGGGAGTCGCCAGCAGCTGAAATGGACGGTGATCATCAACTTCCGAAGTGCTAAAGAAAACTGAAGGGTTCTGGCCAGGTGCGGTGGCTCCCACCTGTAATCCCAAGACTTTGGGAGGCCGAGGTGGGCGGATCACCTGAGGTCAGGACTTCAAGACCAGCCTGGACAACATGGCAAAACTCCAGCTCTACTAAAAAAACAAAAATTAGCCGGGCATGGTGGTGCATGCCTGTGGTCCCAGCTACTTGGGAGGCTGAGGGCAAAGACTCATTTGAACCCGGGAAGTGGAGCTTGCAGTGAGTTTAGATTACACCACTGCACTCCAGTCTAGGCAACAGAGCAAGACTCTGCCTAAAAAAGAAAGAAAGAAAGAAAGAAAGAAAGAAAGAAAGAAAGAAAGAAAGAAAGAAAGAAAGAAAACTGCAGGGTTTGGAAGGCAGGGGGCACTGTCCCGTAGGAGACTGAGGGTGGAACTTGTCCTTGAAAGCTCCCCTAACCTACTGAAAGTGGAATGAAGGGCTTAGATCCAAGCGTCTCAGAGGCAGCCAAGATCTTCCCAGTCCCCACGATGGGTTTCTCTGGTATGCTTGTTTGCTTTTCTTTGATTCTGCTGTTCAAAGGAAATAGGCTATGTTGATGTTTTAGGTGAACAGTGTGCTTTCTGGGTGACCTAATTTATCTAGCAGTGGAATGAAAAGGAAGAGAATGGACAGAAAGAATCAAAGGCCATGGGCTACCTCAACAGAAAATGTGTGAGTTTTTCATATAATGTTCTATGAACATAAATCTGCCATTTTGCTGTGCCGTGTCTTCCATCTGTTACCTTCTAAACTGTGGACAAGAATGAATGTTGCACCAAATAGGGATGAGAGATGGGTACATAGGAAGAGAACATGCTTGACACAGAAAAGAACTAACCATACACCTTATCTCATTTAATCCTCACAACAACCAGAAGGGCAACTAGTACATAAACAAATAAAAACAAAACAAAACAGGCCCAGAGAGAAAAGTCGCATCACTGGCAAGACCTGAGATTTGAGTCCAAGCCAGTCCAATGCCACAGTCCTTTCTCTTTCTACTGCCTCATGAAGGCAGTGATGACTCTGAAAATTACAAAACAGTCTTGCCTTGTGCAGGAGCTCCTTGTGTATCTACTTCAGACCAGATGCACTTATTCCTGGGAATTATTCAAGGTCTCGTCTTTTGTAGAATAGGTACAATATGGATGAAATATTTTTAGCTAGCCTGCTTAAAGCAATCTAACCCTTAGGTCATACTCTTTCCAATATAGTAATAGACAAGGTGAGTAATGGGATTTTGATCTTAAGACGGTTAAATTTCCACATCTAAGTAGCTGTGGTATGTTGGAATAAGGGAGTTGTTTTGCAAAGCCGAGAAAGCAGATTACTGAGGCCCTGCAAGTTGACACATGCCCCCAAGCCCAGAAGTTGGAAAAAAGCAAGCAAAGAAGTGAGCCACAGAGGTGAGTGTTAGACTGCCCCTTATTTTCACTTCATCTGACTTGGATTGGTCTTTAACTGAAGTCTGTGCTGAGATTCCGTCTGCACCAGTCTGAAACGGTCTGTACACTAGTCAGCCATTCAACTCTTCTCTTTATAAATGCCATTTTCCCCTGTATTTGCTGAATGTTCATTCTTCTTTCAAATGTTTGGGTGTCTGCATGATTAATGAACGCAGATGCCAGGGTTCTCTCAGAGCCAAATATTTGGATTACAAAACATTGAGGATATCCGCATAGTTGACTTCTCATTCACATATGTGACATTGTGTATAGACAGTTAAGCTTTAATAATAAAGTCTAAGAATGGATAGAGCTGGCTGTTGGCAGAGGAAATAGTGCTGCATCTAAATCAGTGTGTATTTTTAGAGCTAGTGAACATTTTTATGAGGCTGAAGTTTTACTTGGTCTCAGGTTTGCCATCACAGAGGGCCGAAGTAGGCCCAGCCATGTGGCCAGGGTGAGATCACAGCTTCTGGGGCCAAGTTGAACTCAAATTTTACCTGATGCAGCCAAGAACAGGAAGACCCAAGGCAAGTAAAACTATGTTCTAAGGAGTTTTTTGGATCAGGCTACAGAATCCAAATTCTACTGTCGGAAACAAAGCCAAAGGGGGTGAGGAATCAATTGCAATCAAAGATCAAAAGAATGAGGAAAGAGACCCAAGATCCTCTCTATGAAGGGAGCTGAAGTGATGAGACTTGATGTGACCAGAGTCAGGCCAGGTGTTGGTCTGAGGGTGTGGATTTGGAAAGGATCATTTGGCACACATGGATTTTCTGGGTCTGTTCAGAAACAGCTTCCTCAGGGGACTTACCTGGTACTATGGTACTATGATTTGAATATCTCTCCCCTCCAAAGTTGAAATTTAATCATCAATGTGGTGGTCTTGAGAGGCGGGGCCTTTAAGAGGTGATTGGGTCATGAGGGCTCTGTCCTCATTAATTAATCCATTAAAGGATTAATGGTTGATTAATGGGCTAACATGGGAGGGGACCAGTGGCTTTATAAGAAGAGGGAGGGAGACCTGAGCTAGCACACTCAGTCCCCTCCCCATATGATGTCCTGTGCCACCTCGAGACGCTCCAGAGTCCCCACCAGAAAGAAGACTCTCACCAGATGCAGTCCCTTGACTTTGGACTTCTCAGCCTCCAAAACTGTAAGAAACAAATTCCTTTTCTTTATAAATCACTCAGTTTCCAGTGTTCTGTTATAAGCAACAGAAAAAGAACTGACACCTGGTCACAGAGTATAACAGCTGACAAGACTTCTGCAGGCCAGTTTCAGGCTGACAAGGACAAATGGTTTCCTTTGGTGTCATCCAGGACAATGCATCAATTGATGTCTTGTCTAATAGATGAAAAAGGTATAAAAAAATAAACAAATACCCAAGAACATAACCTCCATTAACTTGCAGGTCTTGGAGGAGGGAAGGAAACATAGTCTGGTCTGGAGATAGTATAACTAATAGTTAAAATCATGGACCTCAGATTCGGACAGACCAGGATTGAAACTCCAGCTCTGCAACTTGGTGTTTGGAGAGAGGAAACTAACCTCTCTGAATCTTCAGGTGTCCCATCTGTAAAACAAGCATAATGATGGCATCTGCTGCACTGGAATGTGATGAGGCTTGAAGGGCATGACAATTGCTAGTGTTTATTGAGTCCCTACAGGGCTGTGCTCTTACAAGTATTGTCACATGCTTGAAAATAGCAAGAACTCAAACGTCAGCTATAATAACTGCCTACATTCTAAAACATTAACAAAGGAAATATGGTACAAAGAGTTCCAACCAAGCAACACAAAAGCATAGTTTTTAAACTCAAATCATTATGCATGAAATATTAACAGAACATCTTTATAAAGGCTATGTTTGAGGAACAATGCTGGCTACTATAGGAAATGCAAAGTTAAACCAGGCATGGTCTCTGCTCTTGAGGAGCTTCTAGTCTACGAAGTAAGATAAACACACAAATAACTGGTTGCTGCCATATGTAAGAACATATGTATGCTAAAATCAAGATACAAGTAGTACATTGGGAGCAAGAGGGGGAAAGGTTTTTTGCATCTGGATGAGAAAACGGAGCTTCATGGAGGAGAGGAAGATAGAGTGTGGCAGACCCTGATGGTGGGCTCTCCCAGTAGCCAGTCCCGCTCCTTTCCCTCCTTTCCCTTTCCCTCTTCCAACCAAATACTCACTTTCCCAGCCTCCCTTGCAGCTAGCAGGGGATAGCCATGTGATGCAAGGCTGCACATGACACTTAAGAGGAAGATTATTGGAGCTTCAGAAAATGGTTTTACTATTTGATAAAAAGGAAAGTCATCAGTGATGGCAGGTTTGCCCTTCTTCCTACTTTGAACATGGACACAATGCCTAGACCTATAACACTTTACAACCATAATGCAACAAGCCAACTTGCCAAGATGACAGAGAAGACCGATCAAAAGCGTCTGGGTCTCTGATGCCAGGGCTGAGCTGCTGCAGCAGCCTGAAGAGCCCGCCTCTGGAATTGTTGTTATGGGCATGTTTTTCCTAAGTCACTGCTGGTTCAGTTTGATGTTACTTGTGGCTGAATGCCTTCCTAACAGAGGCAGAGGATAGACAGCAAAAGCACAGAGGTGGGAAAGCACAGGACACTTTCAAGGAAAAGCAAATGTGCTCCAAGTTTTTGGAGCATAAGAAGCCAAGAGGGAACATACAAAACAAGGCTGGAAATGTAGGCTGGGGCCTTGTGTAGTGTGGTAAGATCTGGCAGTGGGGGAGCTGACAAGGTTTTTTGTGTAGGAGAATGATGTGAGAAGAACTGCAGTTCTGGAAGATTAAACTGGGTGGTTTGGTTTGGAAGGCAGGGGTGCTGGAAGCTGGGAGAGCCTTTGGTTAGAATGCCATGTCAAGCTTTCGTGGAGAATGTGGGGAGAGGCTGACCATGGGTGGTGGAAGAGGGAAAGGAGGAGATGAACGTGCATCGCTTTGAACTTTTCCTCAATCACAGAGAAGTTCAGCTCTCAAAGCAGAGCTTGAAAGAGGCCTTTTTATGGATTAGCTATATTCCACACCAAAAAGTGCTCTTACAACTCACTATTTCTCTTAATATACAAAAATGCTCTGAACTCGGCCAGTTACTGTATCCCAGCATGTGCAAAGTGACTCGTCAGGGCCATCCTCTCGCTAATGCGTCCATTTACCACGTGGAAATGATCTGCCGTGTAACAAGGAAGTTGACAGCCAGACACATCTGTGCATGTGGCCCTCAAGACATACTTGGTAAAGGGCAGGGCATGGTGGCTCAAGTCTATAATCCCAGCACTTTGGGAGGCTGAGGTGGGTGGATCCCTTGAGATCAGGAGTTTGAGACCAGCCTGGCCAACATGGTGAAACCCCGTCTCTACTAAGAATACAAAAATTGGCTGGGTGTGGTGGCACGCCCCTGTAGTCCCAGCTACTCGGGAGGCAGAGGAAGGAGAATTGCTTGAGCTCGGAGGCAGAGGTTGCAGTGAGCCGAAATCACACCACTGCACTCCAGCCTAGGCAACAGAGCAAGATTCCATCTCAAAAAAAAAAAATTGACGAGTTAATGGGTGCAGCACACCAACATGGCACATGTATACATATGTAACAAACCCATGGACCCTAGAACTTAAAGTATAATAATAAAAAAAAGTAAAGATTTGCATAAATGCAAAAAAATGTATATTTTAAAATGACAATTTTATAAGTTTTACCTCAAATGTTTTAAGTGCTGGGAGCAAGAAAGAGGGCAAAGAAAATAAAGGGGACCCTCTACAAAGGCATCTGAGGAAGTAGCATAGTGTGGTGAAAGACCAAGACTGAGAAGACTGACTCTGTCACAACCACAGGTGACTTCAGGCAACTCACCTCCCCATCACAGCCTCGTCTTCTCATCTATGAACCTGAAAGGAATTAGAGCAGCCAGCTCCGAATGGATCCCGTATAGATATTAGTTATTGCTGTGAATTTATTATTAAGTTTATGAATAGATACGTTCTTCTCTAATGACCTTCTCCCAGATGCATCCTGGCTTTGAAATCACTAGCTCAATCATTACCAACTTCCAAGACAAAATGAAGTGTCAGAGAGGCCCAAAGAGCCTGCTGTTCTAATAAATATTCTCTGTTGAGTGCGGGGAAGGAAAAGGTGCAGCAGAGCCGGCCTTTAGTGAGTCGAGGGGGCGAATGCCATACGTGCTTCTGACCAAGGGTGTTAGAGAAATATGGTTCTTACTTCGCCACCCTGCAAAGCTAATAAATAACCTACTGTGTATGACTCAATATGACAATGGATATAAATATGTGTTGTAAACTCGAAGGCTGTCTATTCCAATGTAAAAGATGATTTGTAGCCATCCCAGCATTGAAGAGGCAGGAACTGGCTGAGCACGCTGGCTCTGGTGAAAACAGCTCCATCCCTGCTGTGAGCACCGAGGTGAAGGCGGGTGACATGAGGAGGTTACAAAACTACTTTCTCTCTTTCTGTAGTTCAGCCCAGAAGGGCTGCAGGCTGCAGTGGCCTCGCAGGACACAACCCCAGCTACATCCACCAGGCTGCGATCTCCAGGACACGATAAGGGCTGTGATGTGACACTGCTCCACCATCCAAAGACCAAAGTACAATGCTCCGCTCCTGCTTCTCCGGGCCATGCTGCAGGGAAGGGATCCAGCTCGCCTGAGGGCAGGGCCAAGCAGCACTCACTAGCAGCCCTGCAGCACTGGCTGGATGGGAGGCTCCCCTGGGACAATGAGGGTGCCATTTTCTCTTGCCTGCCAATAGCTTGCTGGCCCTAGGACTTGTGTGCACAAGGAAGGGAAATGCATAGAGTCATCTAGGCGCATTTACCTCAACCCCATGCGTTCTGATACTGCCAACATAGACTTTGCCTTGACCACAAAACACTCATACTAGGAAAAAAAAAAGAAAAGAGAAAAACCAACCCAGGCACTATGATTTGAGGTCCACTCTGCCTGCTTCATCTGCCACCTTCTTATACATGTCAATCGCACACTCAAACACTTAGTATCTACCGTGTTAACCAGCGCTTCTCGGCACAGCGGGAAGTTCATAATAACCAGAAGGCATGTTCTCTGCACTTAAGGACTTTGTTTGTTCATTCATCTGCTCGCTTTGTTTCTGAACCATCTATTATGTGCTAGCAGCAAGAAGTCAACAGAGGAAGGAAAAGTGTTCAAACCTAAAACAGAGAATAATCTCAAACAGACATCGCATGTGGATACATCACGACAATTGCTGACACAAATGTAAGTTTAGCAACTTGAGCTCATCATTTTACATGAATTCAGGCACATGAGAATTCAAAGGAACTCAGGTCACCACTGAGTCAGGTGGGCCCTACCTGGTGACTGGCTGCATCAGCATCTCTTGCGGAGCTTCCTAAAAATACAGGTTCCTGGGTCTGGGAAATCTGTATTTCTGAAGCTCCGTGGGAATTGCTGACTTGCAGCCAGGTTTAAATACATCCAGTCCAAGTTCTTATTTAAGAGGTGAGGAAGTCACCGTCCAGGGAAGTGAAGTGACTTCCCAAAAGTCACTCAGCACCCTAGAGACTGGGTTGGGACCAGTCTAGATCAGTGGTTTCTAATCCTGGCAGGACATCTGAGTCATTCGCTGGGCCCCAACCCGGACCCACTGATTCAGGATTTATAGTAGAAGAGCCTTGAGCAACGTGGATTTATAAGCACTTCATGAGCTCTTAAAATTCTGATATGTGGCCATCACTGAAGGTTCCTGGCCAAGTCTTCTGGTTTTTTTCACATTCTCACACGCTAGACACCAGATCCTAGCTGAGAATCAGGGATCATGCATCTGCTGTTTGAGAGGGCTGCCACCAGCGGAGCTTCCTGTCAGTTTTGGTGATTTCACAACCATGGCTCTCCCTCTCTTGAGAAATAAGGTGTTTGCAAAATCAGAAGGCTTCATCATTGCATATTTTGGGGCCTAGTACATTGCCTCTGTTACACATTGCAACGAGAACACGGTACCCAGAAAGTTAACACAGTGAGGAAAGGGCAAGATATAACTGCTGTGTTCCACTTCACCAGCCTACAATGCAAAAGAAAGTCACTTTCTTATAATGCCTCTAACCCCCCAGCTGCTCAAGTTAGTAAGAAGTCAAGGCCTACTTCCAGAACTGCCTTCCAAAAAATACTTCAAGAAACCTCAGGGTTGCATATGCAGACCAAAGGGCAGCTCAGGCTGCTCTCACCACATGGCAGCCAGGGACACACGCTTTCCTGCTTAAAGCAGATCACAGTTAAAAGGACCATTTGTGTAAAGGTAACAGGCCATCTCTGGAGTCACTGCCATGGATGGGATTGTAATTCAACACTGTGAAGCTTTCACAAAACTTGTGGATGATAAATGTCCTTTGGGGTAATCTTCCTGAGACTGAGCCAATGTCACCTACACTGAAAACCTGTTGAGGGAGATAGCCCCCTTTCTGGATGGCCACTGCAAGTATCTTAAGAAAATTCTTAACAGCTGTGATCTCCAGGGCACCATATCTGCTCTCACTCCCTCAAATTCGCTCTTTGATATTGAGCAGGCTTGAACAGGCCTTGAACTTGTGTGGCCATCTAACACTTGCGATGCTTCAGCAGCAACACTTCTACCACATACAGACTTTAAGATTCTGAACACACTCCTAGTTGTCACCTGAACTCACATTAAGCCAAGACGTCTGATAATGATGTCATCCTCTTGTCACAGCTGCAAATTTCTTTGATTTCATCAGCCACTTTTCCTTGTCTCCTTGTTACTTGGCAAGCATCTCATGTGTCACTTGATCTACTCTTTGTCCTTCTAATCATCCTTACTGTCTAGTGATAATAGTGATAATTCACTAAATGTATGCAAACACACAATAAACTAATAAACAGTATGGCTGCTATGAAAGGACATTGCATGACATCCACTGATGCCACTTGTGCAAGGTAGGAAGAGAGGGAGTGCTTTGGCTCTAGCACGGGGCTTTGTGGGTTGGAAGTCTGGAGGTGGAGAGCTTCTGTGAACCACTCGGTCTGCCCAAAAGCCCTGTTCTCCATCCTTGATGCCTCTGCTCCTAAGTGATACTACTTTCAATCCAGGAGCCCAGGAGCCCAGAACAGATCCATTTATCCTGGAAGTCACAGGGTAGGGTAGTGGAGGCTCCATCACATAGACGTAAAGGCAGTGCAAGGTGCAGTGCAACTTATGACTGCACAAAGGCCTCTCATCCCCTGGTGTGGTCCACAGCCATGGTACATCCTGTGAAAGGGGGAAAGATACTGTGCTTCAAGTGTTACAGTTCTTAATAACCCACTCTTCCCATGTATATCCACAGGAAGACAGACAGACACACACACATACACACACACACACACACACACACACACACACACACACACAGAGCCATTTTATACCCAAAGTCACATTCATGGATCTAAGATAGTCAGGTCAAGGATAGTTCCTGAATTAGCCAAACACCGTGGCCCTCCCTCTCTAAACCCTGGGCCAGACTCCCATCCTATGGTGACTTCTCCCTCAGCATCTCCTATGCTCCTCTCCTGCCCTCTGGCATCTGCTGGGCCAAATCCATTTATAACATATATTGTAACAACATTCCATTTTATCGGGAAGGTTTTAAGGTCTCAATGCAGACACTCCCTAGAGACACCTGTGTTCCTGATGCTAATGCACCCCAACTCTCTCCATCACAGCCAACTCCCTTGACATGTATATTACCAATGAGCCATTCCATGAACTTGCCCAGAACAAGACAAGAGAAAGTAGTTAGAGACATAAAAATTGGAAAGGAAGAAGTCATCACTATTTAAAAATTCTATGATGATACACCAGAAAACAAGAAAACTGACAGGAAACCTATAGTAAACAATAAGAATATTTAATAACGTAGCAGGCTACAGAATTAATAAACAAGCAATTACCAGTCAGAAGATATAATGAGGGGGAAGATCTTCATTTATAATAGGAACCAGAGAGAAAGAAGATAATATAAACTTAACCCAAAAATTCCACAGCTACAAAAAAAAACTTGAAAACAGTTCTGAAGGAAAAAAATGAGACTTGAACAAATAGATGAACTATGTTGTGATATATCACTACTCTCTAAAGGAATTCACAAATTAAACATTATACCAATCTAACTACCAATAGACTTATCATTTTCTGGAGCTAGACAAGATGATTCTAAAGTCCTCCAAGAGGAATAAAGTAGGAAAATTCCAAAAAGCAAGAGCAAAGAGTGGTATTAATGTACACTGCTGGCTGGGTGCTGTGGCTCACACCTGTAGTCCCAACACTTTGGGAGACCAAAGTGGGAGGATCGCTTGAGGCCAGGGGTTCAAGACAAGTCTGGGCAACATAGCAAGATCCAAGCTCTACAAAAAATTAAATAAAACTAGCTAGACACGGTGGTGCATGCCTACAGTCCCAGCTACTTGGGAGACTGATATGGGAGGATCACTTGAGCCCAGAAGTTCAAGGCTGAGCTATGATTGTGAGCTATGATTGTGCCACCACCCTCCAGCCGAGGCAACAGAGCAAGACCTTGTCTCTTAAAAAAAAAAAAAAAAAAAAAAACA
Organism: Macaca mulatta; assembly: GCF_049350105.2. Classification (NCBI taxonomy): domain Eukaryota; kingdom Metazoa; phylum Chordata; class Mammalia; order Primates; family Cercopithecidae; genus Macaca; species Macaca mulatta. The sequence goes on along the minus strand of NC_133408.1, from coordinate 175,621,481 downwards.
CTGTTAAGCCTCAAATTGTTAAATTATGTGGTACTAGAATATAAATCATCAGACAGACTAATGTAACGACATGGAAAACACAGAACTATTCTCAAATACATAAAGAGTTGATAGATGATAAGTTTGGGAACTCGGTGGGAGAAACATGAACTTTTCAATGAATGGTGTTATTACAACCGGGTAGACTTTCTGGAAAATGTTTTTAAACCATACCTTATGCCATACACCAGGATAATTTTCAAACGGAATGAAAATTTAAATGTAATGACCAAGAAAACAACCTATCAGAAAACATGGGAGAGTTCTTTCATAAGCTCAGAATGGGTAAGACCCTCCTCAAATGATTCAAAATCCAGATGTCGTGAAATAAAAGATTTAAAAATTGAATACCATAAAAATTAAAACATCTGCATGGATAAAAATAAAACAGCCAAATGACATATTACAGGCAAAGAGAAATGACAAATTGAAAAATACTTGCAACTCACATCCCATTATACGAAAAGTTCTTACAAATTGACAAGAAAAAGGCCAACGACTCAAATAAAACTGGACAAAGGAGAACCCACCAAAAGGAAATACAAATGCTCTACCTCTCTCATAATAAAAGATGCAAATTAAAGCCAATGAGATATCAATTTCCTACTTAACAAGTTGGCAAGAATACAAAAGTTTAGTAAGGCAGAAGCCTGTAACTTATGGCTAGTGGGAGTGTAAACTGATACAAAGTGTTTGGAAGCAATTAGGCAAAATTTATTAAATCAAAAAGGCATGTTCCTCTTGGCCCAAGAATTCCACTTCCAGGAATTTATCCTACCATTATTTCTTTAACATGTGCAAAGTGACCTGTCCACAATGTTACCCAGAAGTATTGTACACAATAGCAAAAGACTGTAATCAGCTCCGGTGTACATCAAGGAGACACCGGTTTTAAAAACTATGGTAGAGCCACAAAATAGAATGCTATATATACAGCTCTAAAAAGGAATGAACAAACTTTTCAAGAACTGATGTAGAAATGTCTTCAAGATATGATGTCAAGAGCAAAAAGTAAGGTACAGGAGAGTGTGTAGAGAACACTGCTAGTTATTTTTTAAAAGTTGGAAGAGGAAAGAATATAGATTCATATTTGGTTGTACCCACTTTAAAAATACCTCTTGATTGAGAAGCTGAGGCAGGTGGATCACAAGGTCAGGAGTTCAAGACCAGCCTGGCCAACATGGTGAAATACCGTCTCTACTAAAGATACAAAAAATTAGCTGGGTGTGGTGGCACGTGCCTATAATCCCAGTTACTCGGGAGGCTGAGGCAGGAGAATCGCTTGAACCTGGGAGGCAGAGGTTGCAGTGAGCCAAGATCGCACCACTGTACTCCAGCCTGGGTGACAGGGCAAGACTCCATCTCAAAAAACAAAAAACAAAACAAAACAAAACAAAACAAAAAAACACCTCTTGAAGGATACCTCCAAGAAACTACATTATACTGGGTTTCTGCCATAGGAATAGAAACTGGAAAAATTGGAAACAGGTTTATGAAGCAGCCATTTTACTATATCCATTTATAGTTTTTACTTTTGAATTATGCAAGTATTACCTATTTTTAAAAGCAAATGGTAATTTTTTAAAAGAAAATGGTTAAAAAAAAAAAAAAGGTGGTGGGGAGATTAAATGGTATTTTCCTTGCTTAACAAAAGTTGTTAGAGCCACTCTTAGAAAACATCATAACATGAATGAGGCTACTCTCACCACGTCATGTAGGGGCCACCGTCTGGCATTCTACCCTTCCAACCCATGAGGCCCCCACTCCCAGGACAGAAACAAGGAACTGTCAGCTCACAGTCCCTGCTTTGCAGCCCTGAATTGGAGGGAAAAAAAAAAAAAAAAAAGCAAAAATAGCCAGGCCCAAGAAAGTCTTTCTTTGGGAAACTAAACTAGTTTCCCAAACCACATAGTAAACACTGAATAAGTGTGTGCAAACTCAGTATTACGAAGATACAACCATATAATTTGCAACTATATTTTAAGATTTTTTTAAAATCCTTTTGAAACAGGAACACAGATGACAAATGCACCTGACATGTCTCACTGGGTTCTCCACAATTTGTACTTTTAAACGTGATGCTGGTGTACTACAGTCTCTCAGAAGCAACATTTTAACCTTGTGGGTGCTCCACTACTTGTGAGCTGACTATTGGACGTGGTATGGTTAGTTCTTATGTCTGAGATACCACAAACACAGGCAAATTTATGAATTAATATCTATGACAACCACGGCTATTTAAGCCATTGGAACAACAAAGCCTCTTGACCTGGGCTGTCACTCTCCGGGTTAAAATGAAGAAGTTGAGGCATCTGTCTAGTCCTTCATGGATGCCTACTGTTGATTTACCCTACTCTATAGACTTGTGTACCACTTCTTCCTTCTCCTGCTCCTCCACCTTCTTTCTTCTTTTCTTTCTCTTCCTCCTCTTCCTCCATCCTCTCTTCTTCTTCCTCCTCCTCTTCTCTTTCTCCTCCTCTTCTCTTTCTCCTCCTCCTCCTTCCTTCTAGTTAAGCTACTGCTGTGGTTTTTTCTATATTCCCAGCCGGGTGTCCCAAGGTACCCGAGACAAAGGAGAGAGCAAAGGAGGGGCTGGGGAGGCTGGAGTCCTCTTCTACCTTCCTCCCCACTCCATTGCACTCTTTTGCCTTCCTCACCTGCCTAAGTCCTATTCATTCTTAAGATTCAAGAAAGTTGTCACCTCCTTCAAGGAGCCTTCTCTGAGCCGGGCGCGGTGGCTCAAGCCTGTAATCCCAGCACTTTGGGAGGCCGAGACGGGCGGATCACAAGGTCAGGAGATCGAGACCATCCTGGCTAACACGGTGAAACCCCGTCTCTACTAAAAAATACAAAAAACTAGCCGGGCGAGGAATTGTGTGAGCAGAGGTGGAGAATTCAGATCCTCTCCAGACTGCACAGACCATGAGTAACCACAAAACAATAAGGTCGCATGGGTAGAGAGCCATCGAGGGGAAAACAGAAGTGGCAGTGGGGAGGTATTGTGTGTTCTTAAGTAAGGACATAACAAAAGCAGTGCTTTGATAAGAACAACTTGACAGAGAGATGCAGGGTGGTTAGAACAAGGCCTCTCCTCTTAGGAGGCTGATAGACTGATCAAGGATTCTTCACGCAAGCTATTACAGTGGTGGGGGTTAGAATAAGAGTTAAAGCAAATGTTTCACTTTTAAGGAAGAAATCATTACTGCCTGGAGGACAGATTCGACATAAGGTGTGATGTGTAAGGAAGAGTTATCATAGAGGATTCCAAGGTTTCTATGACTTGACTGAAAAACCAGAAGTTCCCTTGGTGGGAACTGGGTAATAGAGGAAGAAAGCTGGGATTTGGGATGGGAAGATAATTAAGGAGATTAATTAATGAGACTAGTGAGACTATGGGGAGAAGCACATGGAGGTGAAGGCAGAATCATCTACAGGAAACACCCTCATGTGGTTCTTTACTTGGAGGAAGGAACCTCGCATGACTCTCTTTAAGGTCAACCATACTGGACTCCCTGACAGCATGAGTATAGCATGCTGTCACATTTTAACTCAATGATGACTTTTATTTTATGTGAATTTTTTTTTTTTTTTTTGAGATGGAGTCTTGCTCTGTCACCCAGGCTGGAAGGGAGTGGCGCGATCTCGGCTCGCTGCAACCTCTACCGCCCAGGTTCAAGCAATTCTCCTGCCTCAGCCTCCCGAGTAGCTGGGATTACAGGTGTGTACCACCACACGTGGCTAATTTTTGTATTTTTAGTAGAGATGGGTTTCACCATGTTAGCCAGGCTGGTCTTGATCTCCTGACCTCAGGTGATCTGCCCACCTCAGCCACCTAAAGAGCTAGGATTACAGGCGTGAGCCACTGTGCCCAGCCTATATTATGTAATTTTTAAGACCATTGCATATAAACTCAGAAAAGGTTTGAAAGTTCGCTGCTTTAGCCTCTCTCAGGCAGTTCCCTACTCACCAATTTGCAAGCAGGTCCGTGTTTGCCTTTTGTCCCTCCCATAATTATGTGTGAATTTGTTTGTACATCTCATATCATACCACTGTTAGGACCTTGACCTTTGATTGAATTCTGTTTCAATCAGGTGCCCAAACTTCATAGAAATCACATCTTTTCTTAGTGAACCTTTCATGGAAGACCAACGCTTTCAAACTGCCTTACTTGGAAGGAAAAAGCAGCTCAGGCTAGAAATATTCTTCCAGAAACACACTCCCTGTCCCAAACCAAGTCAACATGGAGAGGGAGTCCCTGGAAAGCCTAGGGCCCAGGAGGGGTGGAGTAGAGATGGGGGCTATTTTTAGGCCGTGAATGTGGGCTCCTCGCAGCCACTGGCATCACAGGATGAAGGAGTGCTGGCCCACTGGACTGTGTTCCTCAGCCCACACTCCAGGAGCTGCTGGCTGGTCATAGGTTATTTTCTGCAAGGAAAAACGCACTGTCCAGATGAATGGTGGATCTGTCTAGGACTTGCTAAAAAAGGTCTTGGTGTATTTAAAATGAAATCCTGGCTCAGGGACTAAGGAGCTTCACTGGCAGGTCTGCCTGGTCTCTTCGCCCTCACAATCCCCCACTCTCCTCCTTCCCTGTCCCCCAGTGCCTTCCCTCATCATCCTCCCTCCTACCCTTCAATATCCCACCAGAACAGGGGATGGGAAAGGAAGGAAGTAGGGGATGGTGAGGGGGAAGAGACCAGGCAGACCTGCCAGGGAAGACCGCCTTGGCAAGAAAGGAAGGGGGGACAGCCACTAGAGCTCCACGTGACTCCACTCAATGGGCAGCAGGAGCAGCTGCAGCCCACAAGACACAGGATCCCTGCCAATCTTCCCATGGCTACGGAACGGATGTGACAAGGTTTACTAACATTTGCTCTAATCGTATCCAAATGTTCCCTGGTCTCACATCACATCCTAGATTTTGAAATTTAAAAATCGTATCATGTCAGTATAATGTAGGTACAAGATAAAAGAACCCCAGGGCCGGGTGTGGAGTCTCATGCCTATAATCCCAGCACTTTGGGAGGTCAACGCGGGTGGATCACCTCAGGTCAGGAATTCAAGACGGGCCTGGCCAACATGGCGAAACCCCATGTCTACTAAAAATACAAAAATTAGCCGGGCATGGTGGCGGGTGCCTGTAATCCCAGCTACTTGGGAGGCTGAGGTGGGAGAATCACTTGAACCCGGGAGGCAGAGGCTGCAGTGAGCCGAGATGGCACCACTGCCCTCCAGCCTGAGTGACAGACTGAGAATGACTAAAAAAAAAAAAAAAAAAAAAAAAGAAAAAAGAACCCTGGAATCAGGGTGATTGGTTTACACAAGACTAAATTCACGTCAAGCCACCAAATTTGCAAGTTAGGGGTCCATACATTTTATCTGCCTAAAATATGGCCCAGCTCAATCCTGGAGCCCAGTATTGGACTGAGAATGAAGATCGAGACTATGAGCCGGCCCCATCTGCTCATGGGAGAGTTCAGACAGCCAGGCTGGTCTTTGTGGAGTTATTTTTGGTAACTCCCCAGGTGAAACAAGGAATATGGGTGGGCCTGAGCCTCCCTGAGGATGCCTGATGTCTTGACCCGGGTCCAGTCATCTCCCAAAAGGGCAGCTAAGGGTCCTCTTGCCCAAAGTGGTAGGCATCCAGCAGTCTACCTTATATAATGTGTCTCTTCGGAGGCTTCCCCGAAGTATCTTAGCATTTATTTATGTATCCCTGACTAAAACCCTATTTGGTTTTGCACATTTGCAAACTTTATATAAACAGAGTCACCAGGTTTATGTTAGTCTGCAAATTGCTTCTTCTACTCAACATTGTTGGTGAGATATTTTTTCCAGGTTAATGCATGAACTGTAATTCATTTATTTTTCACTGTATGTAGCACAATGTATGTATTCATTTTCTCCTGGGTGAACATTTGTGTTGTTCCCAGTTTTTCTGTTATTAGCAACAATTCTGCTATGAAAATTCTTGTGCATCTCTCCTGGTGTTCATTTGGGAGAGTTTCTCTAGGGTGTAATAGTGAAATGTCTGGGTCATGCAGTTGTTTTACAGCTTTCACTTTTCTAGATAATGCCCATTTTTTCCCAAAAGTAATTTTACAGATTTACACTTCCACTAGTAGCACTTTGCTCCTCACTTTTAGTATTGTCTGAATTACTGATTTTTGCCAGTTAGGTCGTATAAAATAGCATCTCTGCTTTGTATTAATTTGGATTCTCCCAATTAATAATAAAGTTGAACATTTTTTCATATGCCTTTATTCATGTGTGTTTCCTCTTCTGTAATGTTCCTATTCACATCTGTCTTTTCTATTTGCACATCATGTGCTCTATCTTTTTCTTAACAATTTTTAGGGGTTATTTGTATATTCTGGGTAATAATCTTTTTTGTTCATCTGTGATACAAATATATTCTCCCTCTTTGGAGCTTTTATTTCTACTCTTTTTATAGGGTCTTGTGGTAGTTCTTAATTAAGGTAGCAACATTTATCAGTCTTTTCCTGGATGGCTTGTATGGTTGTATCATGTTTAAGAAATCCTTTCTTACCTTGAGGTCTTAAAGGTGTTCCGTCTTTTTCAAAAGGCTTAAAGTGTATTTTGCCTTTGACTTTTGAGTCCTTAATCAGTCTAGAATTAATTTTTGTGCTTGGTGTGCTATAGGACTTCAGTTTCATTTCTTTCCCATGTGGATAATTATTACATAGTTTAGCACTTCCCCACTTTTCTTAATGCTTTTTTTGTCATCTATCCAGTTTCCAAATATGCTTCGGTCTGTACCTGCGTCTCTATTTTGTTCCAATGGTCTTTTTGTCTATCCTTGCACTAATACCCTACTATCATAAATACCATTGCTTTATAATGGGACTTAATAGCTCGTAGGCAAATTCCTGCACTCTGTCCTTTTTTCTTCTAGACTGTGTTGGCTGTTCTTGGACCTTTGCTCTTCCACATAAATCTTAGAATCAGCTTGCCAACTACCATGAAAACCCATGTTGGTATTTTTATTGGAAATACTTTAAATCTAGAGTTCAAAGTTAGAAAAATGGACACAATTTCCAAGACTGTGAACTCTCCATTTATTTATGTCCTCTTTACAGACTTTCAATAAAGTTGGACAAGTTTACCGCTGTCGATTTTACACATTTTTATTAGATTGATTCCTAGGTACCTTACATTTTTATTGCTGTTGTAAATGATAGGCTTATCTAATTAAATTTTCCAAATGTTACTGGTGTATAAAGATGCAATTGACTTGTTTATATTGGGCTTATAGTTGACAAACTTGCCAAACTCTCATTAATTCTAACAAATTTTCTGTATTTCTATGCAAAAATCATATCATCTATGAATAACAAATTTTGTGACTTCTTTTCTAATCCTTGTACCTTGTAAACCTTTTTTTTTTTTTTTTTTTTTTTTTTTTTGCTTTATTATAGACTAAGAAGTGGTGAAATCAGAAGCCCTTGACTTTTTTTAAATTTTTAACCTCTTTCTAATTTTATTTTTTTATTGAGGTAAAACATACATGTGAAAGTTATCATCTTTATCATTTTTAAGTGTGCAGTTCAGGGGTAATAAATTTATATTCTTAGCTGAGCAAGGTGGCTCATGCCTGTAATCCCAGCGCTTTGAGAGGCTGAGGTAGGTGGATCACTTGAGGTCAGGAGTTCCAGATCAGCCTGACCAACATGGTGAAACCCTGTCTCTACTAAAAATATAAAAATTAGCTGGCCGTGGTGGTGCGTGCCTATAATCCCAGCTACTCGGGAGGCTGAGGCAGAAGAATCTCTTGAACTCGGAAGGTGGAGGTTGCAGTGAGCCAAGATCACACCACCACACTCCAGCTTGGGGCAACAGAGCAACACTCCATCTATAAATAAATAAATAAATAAATAAATAAATAAATAAATATTCCCCCCCCCCTTTATCTCCCTACCCTCCTCTTCCCAGCCTCTGGTAACCACCAATCTATACTCTAGCTTCATGAGATCTACTTTTTTAGCTCCTGCATGAGTGAGAACATGCAATATTTGTCTTTCTGTGCCTGATTTATTTCACTTAATATAATGACCTCCAGTTCCATTCACATTGATGCAAATGACAGGATTTCATATGTGTGTGTGTATATATATATATTCACATTCTCTTTATCCACTCATCCATTAATGGGCACTTAGGTTGATTCCATATCTTGGCCATTGTGAATAGTGCTGTGATAAACATGGGAGTGCCGATATATCTTCAATATACTGATTTCCTTTCTTTTGTATATATACCCAGTAGTGGATTTGATGGTTGTTCTAATTTTGGTTTTTTGAGAAACCTCTATTCAGTTTTCCATAGTGGCTGTACTAAGTTACATTTTCACCAACAGTGTTCCTCTTTCTCCCCATCCTTGCCAGTGTCTGTTATTCCATCTTTTTTCTAAAAGCCATTTTAACTGGGGTGAGATGATATCTCTTCGTGGTTTTTATTTCATTTCTTCAATAATTAGTGATGTCGAGCATTTTTTCACATACCTGTTTGGTCATGATATGTCCTCTTTAGATAAATAACTGTTCAGATCTTTTGCCCATTTTAAAATCAGATTATTTAGGGTTTTTTTTTTTTTTTTTTTTTTGGCAATTGGGTTGTTTGAGTTCCTTATATGTTCTTGTGATGAATCCCTTGCCAGATGGACAGTTTGCAAATATTGCCTCATGTTCTCTGGGTTGTCTCTTTACTTTGTTGATTGTTTCCTTTTCTGTGCAGAAGGTTTGTAGCTTGATGTAATCCCAAGTGTCTATTTTTATTTTGGTCACCTGTGCTTTTCAGGTCTTACACACATAAAAATCTTTCCCCAGGATCAATGTCCTGGAGCATTTCTCTAACATATTCTTCTAGTGGTTCCATGGTTTCAGGTCTTAAAGTCTTAAATCCATTTTGATTTTTGGGTATGGTAAGAGACAGGAGTCTAGTGTCATTCTTCTGCATATAGTTATGCAGTTTTCCCAGCCACATTCATTGAAAAGACTGTCCTTTCCCCATTATATGTTCTTGGTGCCTTTGTCAAAAATGAGTTGGCTGTAAATGCATGGATTCATATTTGGATTCTCTTTTCTGTTCCATTAGCCTATGTGTCTGTTTTTATGCGAGTACCACACTGTTTTGATTACTAGAGCTTTGTAGTATATTTTGAAATCAGGTAGCTTGATACCCCCAGCTTTGCTCTTTTTGCTCAGGATTGTTTTGGCTATTTAGGGTCTTGTAGGAACTCTTGTCTTATTCCTGCTTTTTCTATTTCATCATTAAGTATAGTGTTTGTTATAAGTTATTTTATGTATACAGATATCCTTTACCAGGTTCATACAGTTTTTTAAATTTCTGGTTTTCTAAAAGTCCTTTTCATAAATTGATATTTTATTGAACAGTTTTCTGCTTTTTTTGAGATAATGCCATGTGGATTTTTTCATTTGACTTGTGAATATGGTCAATTATGTCAGATTTCAAGTGGTGAATCAGTCTTCTGTTTCTGGGATAAGCCTCTTTCCAATGTAGTCGTGATTGGTTGTCTTTTATATGTAAATATTATTTGTTCAGTTTGGTATATTTTGTTTAGGATGTTCACATCTAGGTTCTTGAGTACGATCAGCCTATAATTTTCCTTTCTCATATTGTACCTATTTGCTTTTGGTATGGAAATGTTTTTACTAGCTTCATCAACACAGTTGGGAAGCATTTCCTCTACTCTATTCTCTGCATGGGCTTGTGTAATATTTTAGTAACCTGTTTATTGAAGTCTGATAAAACCTTCTTCTAAAACTATCTAGGCTGGCAATTTTTTAATGGAAAGATTAGTTATACTAGTCTTATGTATTTAATGATTATGGAAGTATTCAAATTTTCTTTTAATTTTAAATCAGCTTTAATAAATAAATCAGCTTTAATATTTTCCTGTTAATTTGGCTGTTTCTCCTGTTTCTGCTTTATTGGCATAAATTTGTTTACAGTAGTCTCTTATGATTGTTATAATCTCTGTGGCATCTGCTACCTGTTCCTTTTTTTATTCCTAATATTGACTTTCTGTCGTCTCTCTTTAGGTCTTTATCAATACTGCCAGAAGTTTGTTAATGTTATTACTCATATCAAAGAACTAATTATTTGTTTTAATCATTATTTTATATTTTAGTCTATATTTGTTTACTGTTTCATTAGTTTCTCCTCAAGTCTTTATTGTTTTCCTCATTCTATTTTCTTTGGGTTATTTTAATGTTCTTTTACTAACATCTTAAATCAGATGCTCAGTTCCTTGAGTTTTAGCCATTCTTATTTTATAATATAAGCATTTAAGGCTTTAAATTTCCCTCCAAATGCCATTCTAGTTGCATCTCACAAATTTAGATATGTAGTATTTTATTATTTTACAAATAAAAGTATTTTATTTTACACAAAACAACACATAGTCCATGATTTATTTTAAAATGAGCTTTCAATCCTAGCACTTTGGGAGGCCAAACAAAGTGGATCTCTTGAGCCCAGGAGTTCAAGACCAGCCTGAGCAACATGATGAAACTCTGTCTCTATAAAAAACACAAAAATTAGCCGGGTGTGGTGGCATGTACCAGTAGTCCCAGTTACTCAGGAGGCTGAGGTGGGAGGATTACATGAGCCCAGGAAGGTCAAGGCTGCAGTGAACTGTGATCATGTCACTGCACTCCAGCCTGGGCAACAGAGTGAGAGACCCCATCTCAAAAAAAAAAAAAAAAAAAAGAGAGCTTTCAAGTAACTACCAACTTACCAACTAGGTCAAGAAACAGAATATTGCCTGTACCCTAGAAAATCCCTGAATGTTCCTTCTCATTCACTATACCCTCCCACCCTTCACAAAGCTAACCATTATCCTGAATTTAATGATTATCTTTCCCTTTTTTTATATAGGTTTTTTGTTTTTTGTTTTTGAGATAGAGTCTCCGTCTGTCACCCAGGCTGGAGTGCAGTGGCACAATCTCAGCTCACTGCAACCTTGCCTCCCAGGTTCAAGCCATTCTCCTCCCTTGGTCTTCCGAGTAGCTGGGATTACAGGCACATGCCACCACACCTGGCCAATTTTTGTATTTTTAGTAGAGATGGGGTTTCTCCTTGTTGGCCAGGCTGGTCTCAAACTCCGGACCACAAGTGATCTGCCTGCCTTGGCCTCCCAAAGCGCTGGGATTATAGGCATGAGCCACTTCGCCCCACCTGGAATAAGATTGTTAAATTAGATACAAAACTGACTCATGTGCTGTGTGCTGCTAGAAACTAAAACCATAATGTCTGGTTATCTTTCCTACCAGACAGAAATTATTTGCATCTCTACTGCAAAGGTCAACAAGTTAACATGTAACTTCACAGAGTCAGGGCCTTTAATAAGTGATAGAAGGCGAATCAAATAAAGGTACATTCCCCTAGATACTTAAAGAACCCTGAGAGGAACTGGGGCCGGTAACTCATGCCTGTAATCCCAGCACTTTAGGAGGAGAAGGCAGATGGATCACTTGAGGTCAGGAGTTCAAGACCAGCCTGGCCAACATGGAGAAACCCCATCTCTACTAAAAATACAAAAAATTAGCTGGGCGTGATGGCGGGCACTGGTAATCCCAGCTACTCAGGAGGCTGAGACAGGAGAATCACTTGAACCCAGGAGGCAGAGGCTGCAGTGAGCTGAGATCATACCACTGCACTCCAGCCTGGGCCACAGCAATCTCAAAAAAAAAAAAAAAAAAAAAAAAAACTCTAAAGGGATTAAACACCACTCCAACATGACATTGAAAGAAACAAAGCCCTTCTTTTGCCTTATGTCCAAATCTGAGATAATTTTTCTTAACAGCCAAATCCCTGTCTGCTGAAATGAACCACAGCAAGAATGGTACCACATGACTCTGGCCTGGCCACATTCTATGTCACAACTTTCCTAACCTAGTCTTCTCAGCTTCTCCACCAACTATAGGGTGCTGGAACATCCTCAAGGCTCCCCCTCAAAGTAGGCAGCAAAGTCTACCATTTTGTGGCCGCCATGTTTGTCCCTGCTCATGCCAAGGAAGTGAAAGTTGGTCTACAGAGAAAAAGCAGCAGAGATCAAATATGAAAAAAGCAGCAAAGAGTCCAGGTGACCAAGTGAGAGAGAGAGAAAAGTGAGGATGAAATAACCTCTGGAATAGGTTTTTGAAGGTTTTGCACTCACTTCCTGGTTCCAGGCCTTCATGTAGCTCCGGCTGTAGTTCTTGGCCTTGAGTTTTGTGTGCTACTCCAGGACTCTTCCAATAAATTCCCTTTTATGCTTAAAGGAAGTTAAATGAATTTTAAAAACAAACAAGTCTGGGCGAAGTGGCTCATGCCTGTAATCCCAGCACTTTGGGAGGCCCAGGAGGGTAGATCACTTGAGGCCAGGAGTTCGAGACCAGCCTGGCCAACATGGCAAAACCCTGTCTCTACTAAAAATCAAAAAAATTAGCCAGGCGTGGTAGCACACACCTGTAATCCCAGCTACTAGGGAGGCTGATGCACAAGAATTGCGTGTACCCAGATGGCAGAGGTTGCAGTGAGCCGAGATTGTGCCACTGCACTCCAGCCTCAGGGACAGAATGAGACTCTGTCTCAAAAACAAACAAACAAGAATAAGCCACCATTTGAAAGCCCAGAGAAGTCAAGACAGAGAACAACGAGAGTTATCTTTCTGATCAACACAGCTCCACAGGTCCAGGTGCAAGACCCCCTTGATATGTCAGAAAACATCAGTTCTTATGAGTTTCCTGTTAACCAAGGGTAAGGCTACTCTGCTATGCAGGAAGTGCCACACAGTACACAGTTAATTAAGACTTGCTTTGAGCCAAGAACTCCACTGGGCTGAGCTCATGAATTTATTTACACAACACACGTGGGAGATCCAGGAACATAGTCACATCTCTTTCCTCCTCCTTATTACGCATTCATCCAGGTTACTGGTGGTGTCTAACAGCCTGTGGCGTGTCCTCCATTGCTTCTATGCATATAAAGCAAGCCAACTACATCTGCACAGCTTTTTAGCTTTATCAGGTCAATCCAGAGGGGTGCAATTATGCAATTAAAACACCCACATTTTAAGTGGATATTTTTCACTTTCATATTGAATATATTTTTAAATGTTCAAGCTTCCAATACTAAACACTAGGATAGCTCTAGAAAGACCCAAGGAAAAGGAAAAGGGACCCACTGGGAGGCGGTGGTAACTAAATGGGAGGTGGCTGCCGATGGGAGGGCTTTTGTGAGGACAAGGAGGAGGGGCAGAGATAACATAAATTGAACCTGATACTACTAGAACAAACAAGGGAAAGACAGATTTTACCAATTGTTTATCCTGTATAAATCTTTTTAAAATTATCCTGATGCATGTGACAGCAAATAAGAAACAAGAATGAGGCTTCTACGAAAAAGCTTTTTAGAATGTGTGAAATAACAAAAAGGTCTAGTTTTCCATCTCAGCTCTTTTGTGCAATCACATCAAAGAGAAGCTCAGCAGGCCCGAGGGCCACTGCTGCTTCTAATTAAGGCCCCAAGGTAAGGCCTTAGGGGGCACATTAGGGGGCATCATCCCAGCAAAACATAAATTCTACCTCTGTCTTTAGCAGCAGAAGGCCGATTTGGGCTCAGTACGCCGTGTTTGTTCTCAGCTTGCATTAGAAGTGGCAGGCCGCACCTGCCTTCCAGACACCCTACAAGCAAGTTTATTCTGACACTGATTCTCTTGTTCAAACAACTCAAAGCATGGCTAACAGATGGTAAACAGAGGAGGAAGGAGGAGCCAGGCATTCCTCCACTTTGTGTGTACTTTTGTGTGTGCGTGGATGAGGGGTGTTGTACCTAAAAGTTACTATTTCTTTCCTTTTCAAAAATAAGACCTCATCCATCACACAGGTGTCAACTCTGAAATTTTGGGGGCTGGTAAAGGGCCTTATTGCTGTCATAGGTTTCAAAGAGAGTGGTTCGCCAACTGGAGTGATCATTAGCCTCACCTGGTGGGTTTGTTAACAATTCAGATTTCCAGCCACACCCTAAAGTTTCTGATTCAAGAGCTTCAAGAATCAGCATTTCTGACAATTTCCCAGGTGATGCTGGTACTGCTAGTTCAGGGACCACACTTTGAGTATCATGGTTCTCAGACAATAAAGAGACAGAGAAAAGGCAAAGAAACATCAGCTAGGCCTCTAACTCAGCCTTTCTGATTTTTTGAGACACAGCTGGTAGACAAAAAAGAGACAGCTGTGTTTGGACGGGGGCAGACATGCAAAAGGGCAAGTCAATGGCAGGCAGAGGAGAGCGCTAAAAATGATGAGCACGTGTGCAATGATTTGTTATGAGGCGTGGGATTCACGTTTGCTGCAGGAGGGGTTGTGGGTCCCCTTCAGTCCAGCCAAGCTTCCTACACTTTCAAGGCTCTAGTTGGGGTCCTAGCTCTTCATTTCCTCCCTGGCCTATTCTAGAAGCTTTGCGTGCCTGACACCCCTGCTCCTCCCTGTCCCCTCCTATCTCCCCGAGTTGAAAAAACCCAGCTGGTGGAGAAGGAGCTTCCTCAGCTTGGTTCCTAGGGAAGAAGAGCTGACAGTCAGCACATTCTAGGTTCTGTTGTTTTAGGCCTGAGCTACAGGACACTGTCTCCAGCCCCGTTCCCAGCCTCGCATCCCTCACACCTGGTTAATTCTACCAGAGGATTAGGGCTTGTTGTTAATTACAGGGGTTGGGAGTATCTGTTCCTAAGGTCTTTGAGGGGATCTGTCAGACAGAGGGAAACATGAATACAGTATTCAGTTTTCATGTGGTTTGTCCTTCCTTGCTGACGCAGCCTTTCCACCTGGTCCCCAGTGAGATAGTACAGGCTGAACTAATGAAATAGCTGAGGCTCCTGGTCCCGCCATACGAGTATGAGTTACCAACAGGACCAACTACTTAATGTTCAGGGCCCGGTACAAAATGAAAAGCCAGGGCTGCTTGTTCAAAATGTATTAAGAATTTCAAGACGGCAACAACAGAATACTAAATTGAGTACAGGGTTCTGTGTACGGGGCCCTGTGTGACTTC
Source organism: Macaca mulatta (assembly GCF_049350105.2). Classification (NCBI taxonomy): domain Eukaryota; kingdom Metazoa; phylum Chordata; class Mammalia; order Primates; family Cercopithecidae; genus Macaca; species Macaca mulatta. Next base: position 175,606,370 of record NC_133408.1, on the reverse strand, counting down.
ACTGGTCACAGGCCTATGGAACCGGAACTGTCATGGGATTGTCTATGAGTATATAGACTAAGAATCTCCTTGTTTAGGCTGGGATGCTGCCCCCAGTGGGGTAGAGGGACCCTCTCCATAGTAGGCCCTCTAGAAGGAATGGAAAGAGGAGTGAAGCCAGACAAACAGAAAATGCAGTCCTAGACCTCAGAGAGCTAGCTCTCTGTTGATCTGGGAGATAGACACTGTCACTAAAAAATAGGTATTTGGAACAACTTCATATGGACAAGATGACATGGTTGACCATTCATACATCTTACTCTGCTTATGGGCACATTTCCAGTGCGGTTATCCAGGAAAGGTAAACACAAGAGACCCTTCACCGTCAAGGGCAGGGGAGGTAAAGCTGATGTAAGGAAGCTCCAGCACCTTCTATGTGATTGCTGCATTTTGTGGTCTGTTTCTGGAAGCTTCAGACAATATTCAGAATTCTTATGTGCAAATCATGGAATTGAAATAACTGACCTCTAGGTCTCCCTCAGCTCTGTTAACATGTGCCCAGCCTTCTCTACAACAAAGTTCCAGGCATCTGTGACACAGCAAACTATTCTAAACATTGGTAGCTTAAAATCAATGTTAAGGATAAACATATATGAATATAATAAAACTACCATTTTATTATATCTCACGATTTTGTGAATTAGGAATTCACACAGGGCTCAGCCATTCAATTTTTCTGTTCCATATGGTATCAACAAAGGTCATTTGATAGTGGATGGGCTAAGCTGGAGGGCCCAAGATGGCCTCACTCATGTCTTGCACCTTGATGCCTTGATGGGGATGGCTGGGAGGCTGAGCTCAGCTGGCACCAATATGTAACCTTTTAAGCATGTGAACTCTAAGTAGTAAACTTCTTGCATGGTCATTCAGGGTTCTCAGCAAGGATTCCAAGGAACCCAGTGGAGAGTTTCAACCCCAGCCATGGAAATTTCAGAATGCCACTTCCACTGCATTTTACCGGTTAAGAAAAAACCCAGCACAGATTCAAGCAAAGAAAAATTGGACTCCACCTCTCAATGTGAGGAGTTGCAAAGGATTTATTTGTGGCCATTATTGGATCCATTATTAATGTGGCTCATACAAGAAAGAAGAGAAGGAGCTCAAACCAGCATACCTGTGGTCAAAGAAAAAGCCTAGACTCAATATTAAAATATTAGTAGATAAATGCACATTTGATGTTTTAAGTTAAAATATTTAAAATATATAGGAGTCATATTTTTGTACTGATTCCTCAACTTTTTTCCCCCTTATTTTGACCTATCACTTGACTCAATTGTATGGAATAAAAATCTCTAAATTTTTTTGAAAAAATTCAAGAACTTAGATCCATGACAATACCTTATTTGTCCTTAAGGATTCAAAGCACAGAGTGTGTTTACTAATTCAGTACAAACAAACAAACAAAAACTAGGTGCCCACTTTTGTTCGCGCCAGAGCTTCTGGCAACAACCCCTGTGGTTTGTCCTGTGAAGCTCCAATTCTTGGTGCTAACTTGCCTTTGTTGTGGGCCATTTTCACCTCTTTCTTCCACTGTCACCTTAGCTGCCTGCCATTTTCCAGGGCACACTTTGGCCACGTTTCTCCAACACAGAGGCTCCCTTCCTCTGCCTGCTTCTAGATTAAGCTGGGAGATGCTTCTTATGCCATACTTTCAAGGAAAACCAATGTTTTCCTTACGTGGATATCAAAATGCTGGCCATCTGCTAACCCCTCTCATGAAGTCATCCTTGCTCAGGCCCCTGAGAGCTTCTCTAATGATGCATCCCCAGGTGCCATCATCCCCTCATCTCCTACAGAACTTACCAATGCCCATCAGACCCTGCACCTCAGTGGTCCTGGCATCCTTTGTTGCCATAGTAACTGTCTCTGGGCTTCCACACACCCTTTCTCATGCCCAGAGTCCCTTCTCCAATGGTCTCTGGCAAAACAGAGTCTATATTTTTCAACCATTCTTCCCCATTAAGCCTTTTCCAGCTCACGCCACCCAGAGCTGGCCTTTGCTCACTGAATCCCAGCACTCCTTCGCCCTCTCTTCACACCGTCTCTCTCCTGCAGCCCCTGCATCATCTTAGAACTGCTCCTACCTTCCATGCCTGTGTGTCTTGCCACTCCCCACTGCAAAGCAGAGCCTTTGAGAGCACAGATCATGGTTAATGCATGTGTGTGTGTGTGTCTCATACAGCATAGAAAACAGGACTGGGCTTCACGGTCTATGCTCTAAAGAGGCGTACTGAAATTAAATGTCTAAAAAAGGTACATCACTGGTGCCAGGTGCTGAACTCGGCACTTTATAGTACATGAACTCTTCATTTTCACCTCATACCACTATGGCTTCCTCTCATGTCCCAGTTTAACAAAATTCCACAACAGGAAAGAATTTGGATGTCCCACATAGTTAATTATAATGAGTTTTTTTCACTTTTATTTTTAGATTCAGGGGGGTACGTGGGCAGGTTTGTTACCTGGGATATAATGCGATTTGGAATCTGGTACAAACACAGCTCAGAATGCCAAATAAAGGCATAAACATCATGAGGTGGGGTCAGTGGCACAACTTGTTGGCAGGTGAGCTTGAGCTTACGTGGCTCAGACTCCAGGCAGAGAGAATATTCTAGCCCAGAGAAGCCTCAGCCCTAAGAACCAGGCATTTGTGTGTGTGTTGGTGGGGAGGGGGTGAGAAAGAGGTGTCCTGCTCTCTCTCGGGGAGAGGAACCATGGTAGGAGTTGTGAGGAATGAAGCCGTGGAAGGGAGGGGTGGATCCCAAATCCCACACCCTCAAAAAAAGTCAGACTTTAATTCTTATAATATTTTACAAAAATTGGAACCAGTGAGGAAAAGAACAAGCCGCAGAAATTCATTCTTGGCTCCTGTCAGACAATTGAGCCCCAAACCATGATCTTAAAATCTGTTTGCTATTGAACAGGCAATTGGAAGACTAAAAGGCGCTGACATGTCTGGGGGCTCCTGGCTCAGCTGCCAACTGGAGGGTTGGAACGGTTGCCAGCAGCCTGCTCCGGTACACTCTGTCCCACTCTGTCCCTGCCCAAGTCCACTGCAGTAATTAGCTCTGCTCATTAGTTTCAAGTAAATAATCTCCTTGTCACAGCTGGGATCCTTTATCAGAGCAGTGGACATTAGGGGTTACAGAAGCAAAATGAATTTTTTTCCCTGGAATTCCCTGGAACACTAAATCATGACCCAGTAATCTGAATGAGGCAAGGAAACTTCCGAAGACATCTAAAATTTCCGAAGAACAGGTCTGCTTAAAAGGTGGAAGAGTTGGGTATTTAAAACAAACAGCCAAAATACAATAGCCACTGCCACGCTTAGAAGTGGATGTTGATTTTTTTTCTTCAATTCAGTTTAATGGCTCAGATCATCAAAATGCGCAAAGTATTTGTTAAGGGCTGATACTGAGGTAGTCCTGACCCAGAGAGAGCCTCCAGTCTAGGCAGAGGGAGAATGACAAGTAAATTGGTCTAAATGCACTAATGGCATTCTTGCACTAATAATGCATGCAAACAGCAGAATGCACAGAGGGAGGGCACTTTAAGCCAGCCTTGTTCTTCACTGATGGCCTCCCAGAGATGTGGCGCTGTTTTGAGAAAGATGAGGAGTGGCAGCCAGGAGTGCCTCTACAAGAGGGCTTGCACGGACGAAGCATGGGCTGGATTCTGAGGTTTTTGAAACAACTGGCAAAATACATTTCCTTATCCTTTTGTCCCTTGGTATCACATCATTATGCCCACTTTGAAGAAGGGGAAAGTGAGAACAGAAACTTCAGCTCTGCCCCTGGATGACCTGTGGAGTTGGGGCTCAGGAGACAGCTCTGACATTGTGGGGCAGGACCCCTGCCAGCTTCAGGAAGAGCCTCATGGTGACAGGGCATCTCATCCCTGGCCCTTTAAGCTCTGCCCTCCATGTCCCCACCCTAAAGATAGCAGGGGCATCTGCAGCACCCTTAGTCATTGCCAGAGAGGGTGCCCAGTCTGCTCACAAGCCTGCGTGGGCCACAGCTCAACGCCAAATGCCAATCTCCTTCCAGTGTGGCAGAGGCTCGCTCTAGAGTTTAACACAGGGTTGCCCAAGAGCAGAAAGGAAACATGGGTAATTCAAGGGCAAGAGGGATACGTTTTCTGGTAAGACTGATTGGAAATTACAAGATGAGAAGACAAGGTAAAGAGGTAAATAATTGTGTGGGGGTTAAGAGGATGAGCTTTGGAATCAAATAGTGCTAGTTTTCGGTCTCAGCCCTGCTACTTCCTAACTGCATAGGAATGTTTCTTGACTTCCCTGAACCTCAGTTTCCTCATCTGTAAAGTGGGTGTAATAATAGTACTTACCCCAGGGGGTTGTTATGAGAATTAAATGCAGTAATATGTGTAGCCACTCCATGCAGGGTCTGGCACACAGAGGCTTTCAATGAATATTACCCATTGTTTTTTCTGTCCATTTATATCCCCCGTATCAATGCATAGGATACCCAAATCCACCAAATTTACCCGAGTCCTCTGGTTAGTTGCCTTCATTTGGTCATTTTGGAGATAGCCAATGATATTTTACACTAGTATTTTTTTTTTTTTTTTTTTTTTTTTTGTTGTTGTTGTTGAGACGGAGTCTCGCTCTGTCGCCTAGGCTGGAGTACTTTCTAGTAGCAAAGAAGAGTTTCTAGGAAGATCAGTGCTAGAGACAGACAATGGTGTCCAAGTTTTCATGTCCTTTCCTGCAGAAGGGGCTTATGTAATGAAACTTTGATTAACTGTTACCCATCCCATGCCCTTGGGCACACTTAGTGATACGTGATGTCCCAGAACGGATAATCCCTGTGAACAGCCTGGCTGGACCACAGTATCCCACGTCCTGGAATGAGCTCAAGTAGAGATGAGAAGGCCTTCACTGTTTGTTCATTTGGACTAATTTATGTCACTTGTTCTTTGATTAGCAGCTCTTACATTCAAAGCGTTGCTTTAGAGACCACTGCCCTCACCAGGGACGACAGAGGCAGAGCCACCGAATAGGCTGTCCTTTCATGAGGAAATTGACACTCTCCATCCACAGCTGTGGTCACAATCGGCAAACTCTACTTATTGACAACTGGGTAAAGCCCAGCCTGACCTCCCTATGAAAGAGACAATCCGGGATTTTTATGCCTGTCTTGCAGAGCAGGAAACAGTCGTGCTTGTTGGATGCCATTCCACTTGACAAGGAAAGAAACTAGGGCTTGCCCCCTGGTTTTCTGATTCTAAAATCCTTATTGTCACTGAATCAGGTACTTTTGTCACATGGAGGGGGAAAGCTGCACATCCTTTGCCTTTTAAAACCTAGAGGACACATTTCAAGGACAGTTGGCAACAGGCTATGGTCCTGCAACCTCTAAGCTTTATTCATGCCATGATCTAGAGAATTTTGCAACTAGTTTCATCATGCTCCAAATTCTGCTGTTACCTGAATTAGAAGCATTCAGTCAGCTGGACAAATGGAGCAGAGGGGAAACGCTGGGACTCAGAGACCTTCTAGGAGGACAGAGACAACACGACTCATTCTCCATGGAAAATTGCATGAGTGGCTCCAGCCAGTCTCCCACTTCTTCCATTTTCCTGAACTATCCAGATCCTCCTATTTCTGGGCTTCTCTTATATTCTCTCTCTATGTGATCAACCTCTCGGTCACTCAGCACCTAAAAAAATTACCTGTCCTAGGATCCAATAACTTCAAGACTCTGCTTTCAGCCAAATGTGGGGTTAGGAAAACTCCAACGAACAATTTTATTCTAAAAGGATAATAATATGTTATGTTTCTCCAGAATATTTGCTCTTTTTTTTTTTTTTTTTTTTAAAGAGAAGGTCAGGGACTGGGCACAGTGGCTCAAGCCTGTAATCCCCAGCATTTTGGGAGGCCAAGGTGGGCGGATCACGAGGTCAGGAGATCAAGACCATCTGGCTAACATGGTAAAACCCCGTCTCTACTAAAACTACAAAAAAAGTAGCCGAGCGTGGTGGCACACGCCTGTAATCCCAGCTACTCGGGAAGCTGAGGCAGGAGAATCGCTTGAATCTGGGAGGCGGAGGTTGCAGTGAGCAGAGATCACACCACTGCACTCCAGCCTGGGCAACAGCAAGACTCCGTCTCATAAATAAATAAATAAATAAATAAATAAATAAATAAATAAATAAAAGAGAAGGTCATTAACCTTAAGACTTAATGGCATAGCTTTAGGCACTAAACAGCTGGTGGGGCAGGCAGTACTTCACAGCAAGGGACTCTCTCACCACACATGGGAGGCTGTTGTAAATTTCCTTTCTCCCTCTGTCCAGTATGCTCAGCCCTAGGTCACTCTTTTTCCTCTGAAATCAAAATCTCATCCAGCTGCTGGGAAGACAGAACAAAGCTGCCAACTGATTATTATTCAAGAACAAAGCAGACCATTTATTTTAGCAGGTTCAGAGCCATTATCTCCCCAGGACTCGAGCTACAGTGTGTGCCGGCTTTATCTACCCGAATTGCCTTCTGTCCTCAAATCCTTAAAGAGGGTACTGCTCCTCTTGCTGGAGCAAGACAATAGGGAACAGGAGAATGAAATTTCTTACAGCAATGACCTATGAAACTTCTCTCTCCTTCCTTTGCTGCCTGGGCTTCTCAAAGGCAACAGGATTTCCTGACTCTTCAAGAAACTGCAGACAGATGAGAAAAGGTGTGAGAGAAGCAGGCTTGGGCAGGCATCTCCATTTGAAATAAGGCAAAAGGCTGGGCATGGTGGCTCACACCTATAACACCAGCACTTTGGGAGGCCAAGGCAGGAGGATCACTTGAGCCCAGGAGCTTGAGACCAGCCTGGGCAACATGGTGAGACCTCGTCTCTACAAAAAAAATAGCCAGGCGTGGTGGCGCACGCATATAACTTCAGCTACTCAGGAGGCTGAGGTGGGAGGATTACTTGAGTTCGGGAGATTGAGGCCTCATTGAGCCATGATTGCACCACACTGCACTTCATCCTGGGCAACAGAACAAGATGCTATCTCGAAAGAAAGAAAGAAAGAAAGAAAGAAAGAAAGAAAGAAAGAAAGAAAGAAAGAAAGAAAGAAAGAAAGAAAGAAAGAAAGAGAGAAAGAGAGAAAGAAAGAAAGAGAGAAAGAGAGAAAGAAGGAAAGAAGGAAAGAAAGAAAGAGAAAGAAAAGAAAGAAAGAAAGGAAAACAAAAAAGAAATATGGCAGCTCAACACCATCAACCTCACTACTCACTACCATCATCAAGAATTCGGGCTTCTTTTTTTTTTTTTTTTTTTTGAGCTGGAGTCTTGCTCTGTCGTCAGGCTGGAGTACAGTGGCACCATCTCAGTTCACTGCAACCTCAGCCTCCCAGGTTCAGCATTTCTCCTGCCTCAGCCTCCCAAGTAGCTAGGACTACAGGCACCACACCACCATGCCCAGTTAATTTTTGTATTTTTAGTAGAGACAGGGTTTCAGCATGTTGGCTTCTTTGAGAGTCTCGAGACGGAATTGCCAGATAAAACACAGGATGCCCAGTTAAATCTGAATTTCAGATGAACAGTAAATAATTTTTCAGTATATAAGTATATCCCATGCAATATTTGGGATATACTTATACTAAGCAGTCATTCATTGTTCATTTGAAATTTTAATTTAACTGAGTGTCCTGTATTTTTATGTGCTGAATCTGGCAACACTATCATATCATATTTCTGCCCAATCTCCATCCCTCCCCAATAGCTGGCTCTGCCCCCACTCAGTCCCATACTGGTCACCTGAAGTGCAGCAGAATTCCTTTGTTACAGATGATGATTTGGAGGGGTCCATACCGTAAACACACAGGAATGATATAGATCTGCGTTTCGCATTGAACAGCATCAGAGAGAAACCTCACCTGGAGTCACCTCCTGTCTGGCTGCTTCAGACCTTCTTGCCTAAGGTCACACTGAACACCTGAAAAATCAATACATTCATTTTATGCTCTTAAACAGGCACCGTTTCTTCCACAGGAGATAGTGACGTTTTTGAGAGCGGTCTCCCACTTGCGTACAGAGAAGTTTATGGAAAACACCCATCTGTCTAAGCCTCATCTGAAAATTGCACGTTTACGCCAAATTCCTGAAGTCCTCCCTGCTCTAAATTCTCTGAGTCCGTGCACCCCCTGGCTCCCCAACCACGGTGCTGCCCAGGCCTGCTCAGTCCCAGGCCACCCAGGGGTCCCACTCCTGCCCCAGCTCCTTCTCTCGTGGGGGTCCCCGTAGCAAACTGCTTCCCAGCTCTTCCTAAAGCATCTAACACTTCTCTACCTTCCCAGCCTTGCCCTCCCATTCAGAAGATGGGTTCCGCTTGGAGACCCTCACTGCAGTTGGGACCCCAAGTCTTCTGGTCCTCCCCCAGCCATGGTTTATCTCCTGCTTCCCCAGGAGCAACCAGTCAATATTAACACTCATTATCCCTGATAAGTAGTCACTTATCGGAATTTAGGCTGAAAAGAAATCACACGAATTCTGACGCAGTAAAGGCCAACATGTGGGCTTCACGCTGAGTCCTTTATGCACTTGGTAAAATTCACTTTTAAAGTAACACGAGCCCAAGACCATCCAGTCATGCTTCTTTTTTCTTTTTCTTTTTTTAGACGGAGTCTCACTGTGTTGCCCAGGCTGGAGTGCAGTGGCATGATCTCGGCTCACTGCAACCTCTGCCTCCTGGGTTCAAGCGATTCTCCTGCCTCAGTCTCGCAAGTAGCCAGGACTACAGGCGAGCACCACCACGCCCGGCTAATTTTTGTATTTTTAGTAGAGACGGGGTTTCACCATATTGGCCAGGTTGGTCTCGAACTCCTGACCTTGTAATCTGCCCGCCCCGGCCTCCCATAGTGCTGGGATTACAGGCGTGAGCCACCGCGTCCCGCCCCAGTCGTGCTTCTAACACAATTATTCTTCCCTCTCACTGCCAAATCTTTACTCATTTTTTTGTGTTGATTGCTGTTTTAACTGTGTTCTCTTTCCAATTTGTCCATTTGAATTAATCGACCAGTAAAGTTCATGAAAAGTCAGTCCATTCTTTTTTTTCTTTTCTCTCTCTCTCTCTCTCTCTCTCTCTCTCTCTCTCTTTCTTTCTTTCTGAGACGGAGTCTCGCTCTGTCGCCCAGGCTGGAGTGCAGTGGCGCGATCTGGGCTCACTGCAAGCTCTGCCTCCCGGGTTCACGCCATTCTCCTGCCTCTGCCTCCCGGGTAGCTGGAACTAGAGGGGCCTGCCACCGCGCCTGGCTAATTTTTTGTATTTTGAGTGGAGACGGGATTTCACCGTGTTAGCCAGGATGGTCTCGGTCTCCTGACCTTGTGGTCCGCCTGCCTCGGCCTCCCAAAGTGCTGGGATTACAGGCTTGGCCACCGCGCCCGGCCCCCTTTTATTCTTAAACTGATTCTCTGGTGAGATCTATCTAACTGATAGCTTGTATTTTTTTTTCTCTCACTCAGTCTCTTCCATTTTTGTTCTGCTCAAAGTACACCCACCCTTTCAAGATTCACAGGAATTTACATTTTGTAATGTAGCATACAAGGTCCTCTGAAGACACCTTTTTTTTCTTTTAAACAAATGAAGACTCTACCCTCTGAAGCATTTCATCTTCTGGAAAACAGACACAAAATTATTTAGTCATTTCCCTAAAGTCAACATTGGTGAAAATTTCTGGGATTAAGAAAAACAATATGATAGGATTTGGTGGTAGAGAGGTTGCCTTTTATATTTTACTTGTGACTTTTCCCAATGCCAAAATTCTATGACTCTATGATCAATTTTCTCCCATGGCTCTCATGGCTGCTAATGGTTGTGTTTGGGGGACTTTTTCCTCTAACTGTAAGAGTCTCGAAGCTTAACATTCCAAAGTGCTGGCTACATCCCCGGTGGAAAAAAAAAAAAAAAATTCCTACCATGCAGTACCTATTTCTATTGTTTTATCAGAATGAAAAGAAACCACATAATTAAGCCTGGAGCCCAAGGAATACAGCTCAAAAAGATGCCTTCTGTGGTGCCATGACAGTGGATGACAAAGTAGATAAACAGCAGTCCTTCCTGTCCCCCAGATAGAAGGCCATATGAGTCAAGTCATCCTCCCGCATCTCCTGCCAGGCTACCCCCAGCCAATGTGCTTATATAATACTGGATAATAGTGAGTGAAAGTTTACATCCCAGGGTCTCCCAGTGAGTTTGTCCATTCGTTGATTCATGTAAACCCATGAATTGCATCTCTCACATGTCATGTACTATGCAAGACACAGGAAACATAAAGGTCAATAAAACCCTGTCTGGACCCTCAAAGAACTGCAGACATGCATGAGACAGATCCACAAATAATAATGCATCTCAATGTATCTTTCAGTGTTGAACTAAAAGAGTGGGCTCTCTGTCTCAGCAACTCTCAACCAGGACCAATTTTGTGCCCCCACCCCCGCCCCGGGACGTTTAGCAGTGTCTGCAGACATTTTTGATTGACACAGCTGGGGTGAGGGATGCTACTGGCTTCTCATGGGTAGAGGCCAGGGATGCTATTAAACATCCTGCAGTGCATAGGACGGTCCCCCACAACAAGGAATTATCTAGCCCCAGAAGTCGACAGTGCTGAGGTTGAGAACCCTCGTCTAGTGGGATAAAATATGTAGTCAGCTCTATCTGGTCATCTCTGGAATTTGGGCTGACTTGATCACTTTTGTTCTTTTCATAGTTGTGTCATTGATTGGCTTTTGCCCCTAAGCAAGTTACTTCACCTCACTTGGCTTAAGTTTCCTCATCTATAAAATAGAGTTAGAGTCTCTGACCTCTAAATCCAATCTAGCCTAAGAAGCTATGGTTTTCTTGGGCCAATATTTATGCTTTCACTGAACCCTGCTTCTGAGAAGAGAATGCCTTAACCAAAGGCTGTTTACTCCACTCCAGGTCAAGGAGATAAACTAGTTTCCTGTGTTGATCTGGAGTCTCACACAGGAAGGGGAAGCGCGACCTCTGCCCTGCCTGAGGACCCTGAGTCTTTGGAGTTTTCTCATCAGCAAACAGGAACTGCTTAACTGCTCTGCCTCCCTGTGTCCGGAGGAAACCTTTGAGTCAATGAAGACATGGAAAATTACCCGGATGCTGTTCCTGTGACTAGGTCCAAACCACAAATGCCACTTTTCTCCCTTCGGAGGGCCTGTGGCAAGGACGGGGTGGGGAGACACCGCGCTATTCCTGTGGTGTAGGCTGGTGGGCTGGGCTGGGGAGGGGTAGTGTCTCTTTATATGTCTTTGGGACTGCCTTAGGGAGGACCTTCATCATTTCTCTCCCTGAGGACAAAAAACTTCGATTCTTAGCCACGTATTTTAGGCTCTGGGGACTGGGTGGGGATCTGGTGCCCTCAAATTCTCATTTTCTCTCTCTCTTTCCCCCGCCGTGGCTTCAGGCTTAGTCACCAAACAGAAAGAGCTTTTCTGAGCCAGTGGCTGGAGGACAAGAGCAGCTACAGAGACCAGGGGATGCCAGGTCCCCACAGGACGGGAGGCACTCCTGCCTGGGCCTGAACAGAGGCCTCTTCAGAGGCTGCTGCGGTGCTGCTGTAACCAGAAAGGCAGAAAAAGGGAGACTATGGCAGGGCTGGAGACGAGGGCAGGGCTGGTCTCGGCAGCGACACTGAGTTTGGTGTTACTGGGCTCTCTGTCTTGGCAGAAATGCATCAAGGACTGCAAATGGAGTATGTTTGTGTCCTCTCCCCTGCTGGACCAGTGCCCCCTGAGGTAGTAGATCCTGTGTGTGATGAACAAATGAACTGTTGTTGAAAAGAAAAAAAAAAACCACGACCCAGAGACATTAAGTAACACGCCCAAGTTATTTAAACTGCTAGTCAAGGGGAACTTCTATCAAATTTGCTTCACTGAATTTATCAACAATAAAAGTTCCAAATCAGACAAATATTTCCCACTGTAGATGTTTTCATTGCTTGGGATTTTGGGGGTTTTTCTGGAGGCAGCAGGGTTGATATGATTTATATTAAGTGAAATGTGCAAATCTTAAGTACACTGCCTAATAACTTTTATATACATACATACCCAAGAATCATGTTCCCAGATGAAGATATAAAACGTTCCCATCATTCTAGAAAGTGTCCTCGAACCCTATTTCAGTCGATAGCCACTTCAAGAAATAACCAGGTTTTTTTCTACTTCCGTCACCATAGATTACTTTTGCCTGTTCTTGAACTTCTTATTATCAACCTGATATTGTTTTCTTCAATATGATGTACTTGGGGTTCATCCACGTTGTGTCAGTAATTTGTCCTTTTTGATTGCTGTGTAGTATTTCACTGTATAAATATACCACATTCTTTTTATCCATTCTTCTGTTGATGGATATTTGGGTTATTTTCAGCTTTGGTTATTGTAATATATTTATCCTAAAGATATGAATTGAATAGGGATAATTTTGTGTTAATTTGTCTCAAAACATGTGCCTATTTTAATTCCCCTTCAAATAAACTCTAATAAAAGTCATCCTCCCAAGCTCCCAGAAGTTGAGATAGAAAGAAGTATTTATTAGATGACCTCAAAGATCCTTTCAGACATGAAATCCTCTAATCCAATGTCTTCTCTAAGAGCTGCTGTTAAGCACCTACTTGCATGAATTCTAACATTTTCTCTGAACTGTAATACAGAGAGTGGTTATTTCCATGTAGAAACAACCCCTGCATCTATAAATTCACTGACAAAGACTAAAGAACTTATTCAAGCACAAAAAAACATACTCATATCACTTCACCAGATGGCACCTATTTCCAAATGAAAGACGTTCTCCTGTTCTGCGCACTGGAAGCAACTTGGGAGTGACCGGAAGAAATGGTGGAATATAAATAAATATAGCTACTGCATTTCAATCCTTTTTTCCTCCCTGGAAAACAACAGTGGTTTCTTTCTTGAGATAGGTGGGAAAGAATGAAGCCCACAATGGACTATTCACCAGGCCTCCAAAGCATTTCTCAGAATTTTCAGATCCTGCAGTGAATTCCTGCCACCCATTGTATTCAGATTTTCATTTCGTCTAATGCTAACTCTAATGAGTCTATTCCACACCTGGTGAGCTGAACTGCAGTGCACACTCCATCACACCATCACTCCATCACACCGTCACTCCATCACACCGTCACCCCATCACACCGTCACCCCATCACACCGTCACCCCATCACACCGTCAGGCTTCTATTTAACCCGGACAAAGGCTCTTTTATACTCTTCCTGTACATGAAAATAAAAGATTGGAAACAATCATTTAAAATGATATACTTATGTAAAAAAAAAAAAAAACACCTTTTCCTTAAGATTTATTCAACACATATTCATTCAGCCACAAAGACTGAACTCCCAAAAGTCAGAATTACCACTATTGTAGTACCTAACATCTTGCATGGTATCTAAAAAAGGAAAATTCAGAAGAAAATTTGCACAATGGCCCACGATGGTCAGACATGTAGGTAATAAAACCTAGGCCTGTAAACTAAAGTTGACTTCTTGATGTGTAACTGGAGTTTGTTACACACTTCACTGACAGGTACTGGTTATAAACCTGTTTATCAGCTGTAGAACAAAGACAGGATGCAAAGAGTTGCCCTCCACCAGACCCTAAGGCACCTAACCTTTCTCCTACCCACTCCACCATGTATTTACCTTATCTTAAACGGACAGTGTCACCAAATCAGAATCACAAGAATTCAACTACTGCTTCCCTCGTCCTTTCTCCCACCTTCTGTGACATGCCTATCCCCCATTAGGAAATGTACCTATACTGTGCCTCCCGTAACCTACTTAGGGACACATTCTTAGTCTATATTGAGTCTGTGTTCCTGGGCTTCCATCTTCAAGTGTGGCTCAGAATAAATCTAACAGTGATTTCTCTAAGTTCTAGTGCCTGTTATTTCACTTTTCAGCCAATGATGTATACCATCCAAACACTGAAGTCCTACCCTCATCACACCTAAGACTGCAACAAAAAAATATTATGGGCAGGGCGGTGAGGCACACAGATTCCATTCCATTCCCTTTCTGTCTTCTCTCATCCCTCTTGGCTCAGCCCTGATCTCTCTTCTGCTCTCCCCTCCTCTTCTATCCCTCTTCCTACTTAGTCTTCTGTCTGCCAATCTCCAAGGCTCTTTATAAGTTCACAGAATAAAGAAAAGGGGGTGGGGGAGTGGGGAGAGGACACACAGATGTAGCTGTTACAACTAAACAGCCTTTATACTCAAGCCATTCAGATTCCTGTATCCCGCCTTTAGGTACTATTGGTTCCTCACCTTACCCCACATATACCCCAGGAAGACTTTATCTGCACTCCAGCTGGCCTAATGCACCATTATTTTCCCCAGCTCCTTCACATCAAGACCAGAACCTCCTTCATCCCACCCACTTAGCTTTACCAAGGTAGGGAATGAAATTCCTCCCTGGGATCCTAACGAGCACTGATAGTCCCTGGGCTGCCAATCTCTCATCCTCGCAACAGGCAGGGGTGGTGCTTGTCTGTCATTATACTTGACTCCTTTCCCTTCCTTTCCCTAAGCTGGTCTCGCCCTTTTCTTAAAATGACAACACCATGTAGAACCAACTCCTGACAGCCTCACCCACCCCAATCAGCCCCAGCCAGCCAGGGTTCTGGAGGCGTCATCTGAAAACCAGGGTATTTTTTTCTAACCTCTCCCCGCCCTCCACCCACCTCTTGTTCTTTCAAGAACAAATTCTTTCCCTGGCGTTTCTAAATTAAGAGGAAAAGAAAAAGAATTTCTTCCATTTTCGTCGTGGATGAAAATAAGCCAGTTGTCAGTTATTTACCCAAAATCTGATTCCGAAATGACCCAGTCCTAGACTGGATTTAAATTTTAAAGGCAAACCTAAAAAGAGTTTCTGAGATATTTTTTAAAAATTCACCAAAAGTGGCCAGGAGGTGAATTTGCTAAGCTGTGGTTATTGGCAAGAAGAACTGCAAAGACAGGAAATTCTCTGCATAACTAGCCCGTCTTCCCGAAGCCTGCCGGGAGCAGGAACAGGAGCTTCCAACTCCTCCCTGACTATTTCCCCTGAGTCCCCAGTCCAGGCACCCACTGGCTCTGGGCACAAGCCCACCAGCCTCTTACTGCAAACCACAGCATATGTTCACATCCATTCATCAAATCCCATTTGGCAAGAGTTCAGGCAAGAAGGTGGGATTAACTTGCAGAGACACCAACCACTCCTTCACTAAAGGCTGCATGATGTCCTCTCCTTCTATGTAATCCAGCCAGACAGCAGCCAAGATGCCCACCCCAGGGAACTTTCCATTCTGGAAAATTCCTTCTGGAATCACCTCCCATTCCTCTGCCCCACCAACTCCACCTCTCTGACCCAACTCCCACCACACACAGACACAGTGTATTAGTCAGGGCAGGCTGGGTGCTGCAACAAACATCCCCAACATCTCAGTGAATTAACACAGAGGGTTTATTTGTGTCTCATGTTTAACATTTGAGCAAATATTGCTATGATTTTGAGGGTTTTTCCAAATTATACTTCTAGACTTCAAGGTCTTCATTTTTTGAGGAACTCTGACTTATCCATGTTTATGTAACAGAGATGTCCCACTTTACAGTTTGCAGTGTAAAGAGCATACTTCAGGCAGGTCCCAGATGCAAGGTTGGAGCCTTCAAAAGCTGGTAGCAGCTGGACATCCTATATTTTTATTTAATTCTATATTTTACAAAATTCCAACTCCTTTGCTTTTATATATCCAAAGATACTTATCTTTGGTAAGTAAGTAGGTAAGATAGGTAGGAAATGGGAAGAAAAAATGCAAAGGAAATGAGAAGTCAGAGAGGGATCAAAACTTTTTCAGTCCTATCCAGCTCTGCCAACAACAGTAGCAGGCTGTTAGCTGGGCGTGTAGTCAAGATAGGCAATACTCCCCGGAAACCACAGTAGTGACCCTCCAGGGCTAGTAGTCAAGAAACTATGCTAAAGATCCAAGCTCCTTTCCACAAGGACTCTTTCAGCTACTCCCCTGGGTGAGCAGACCCCAAGAGACCTGGATCAGGATGGGGTTGAGCAAGTACCTCATGGATCCAGAACCATTTTTCCCTTCTCTCCTGCCTGGATTTATCAGCTCCCCCTGTCCATCTATCCATCAGTCTACCCACCTCAAACCTCCTAGTAACTTCATTCTGGGAATCCAGTTGCCTGTCTCTGCCACTGACCACAGTTGGAGCCAGCCTGACGCCCATTCACAACAGATGTCCCTAGTTCCGAATCTCAGGGGAGGGTGTACATGCCTCTAGGAGATTGTATTCCTGTTCACCAATGATGCCCTCTTTCCATGCTGTGGAAGAAGTATACATCCCTGCCCTGCTGGACTCAGAAACAGCCCTGTGACTTACTTTAGCCATTAAAATGGGTTGGGGGCAGGGGAGATGGAAATGTGGAATGTGTGTCACTTCTGAGCAGAAATTATGAGAGCCAGAGCATGGTTTACTTGACCCTTTTTCCCTCTGTCATCATGACCAAGCAGTGCTTCATATAGAAGCTGCTGCATTAGCCCAAGTCCCAGAATGAGGACAACACGGAGGAAAGCCATAGCCAACCCAGGATGAATACGTTGCATGCATGAGAAATAAACCTCTACTGATTCTTGCTGTAAGCTCTTGGAACCTCGGGGTTATTTGTTAAAGTGGTGGAAGCTTGTAGGTCCTGACTGATGAAGTGAATGCCCTGCCCTCCCCTCCCAGAATGCTCTGGGACTCCCTGTGTACATTACACCACCTTCTCCTCAGAGCTTTTCACACCCAAAGAGACATCTCAAAGAAATCATTTTGCGTCTTTTCTCCAGGTCTGCTGTCTGCCTTCTTTAGCAAATAAGGAAGTCTCCACATCTGCCCTGGCATGCCCTTCTAGTTTGGCCTCTATAGAAACTGATCGCAGTTCCTTTTGCTAATGAAGGAAAAAACTGTAATCTCTGAGGGCACTGCCACTACCTGTGTTTGTCCTGCTGTGGTTTGTGCATGGTAGACACCAGTGGATGTTTGTTATCTGAAGAGAACGGGGTAATTTTGAGGAAGAAATTGGTAGCATCATTAGTAAAGTTTAAAAGTCTGAGAGGTGGGTGGGACCATCTCGAATGTGTTCCATCTAAATCTCTACCCATACTGTGTCCCTGTTTTAGCAATCTCCCTCAAACCCCTCCCCGCCAAAAAAAACAAAGCAGCACCTGTCAGCAAAGGGTGTAACTCGGTTATTTTTAAACTGAAAATACAAAGATCCAAGGCTTTGGGACAGGTCAAATAAAACTGCAATTTTTATCTCCCTGTCCTCCCCTAGACAAAGCACTTGCATTTGGAGTGGAGATTACACAGGCATTCAGTCTATGCAAAGCCCAGAAGCTGAACCGATTGCATTGCAGATGCTTTAGGGACACCTAAACACGCCTTCAGAGGCTCCACCAGAGCAGTTGGTGTTTGCATCAGAGGAAAGACCTGGCCCACTTTGCTCAACTGGCCCGTCCATTGGTGGTCCAGCATTTACTTTCCTGAATCACTGGTCTGGCTAGCGGGCCTGGCAGCAACAACTCCACATTCAAGCCTTACATAGACAGAGGAGCTGAATTGCCCCAATGATTCTTTGATCTGGCGCAGAACCTGCTATACACAGTGGACTCCACATTGCAGGTGGATGTTCCGGCCTGGCCCGGCAGAGGCGTGCACGTATCATTTGTGCTGGCAACCCTTGAGGGCCGGATGACTTTTCTGCTTTGGAGGCTGGTACCATAATTACAGCTGTGTTTGTGTTGTCATACCCAATTACCTCACTTACAGCCTTAAAATAGAAACCAGCCAAAGGTGCTGGCTGCACAGACAAAGAGGGAGGCTTCACAGGACTCAGAACCTGGGACTCAGCCAGAGGGGAGGGCTTGAAGCTAGACACAAGTGTCCTAATTGTTAAAAACCCAGGACTCCTTTTTCTCTCCTCGTGAGGGAAACAGAATAGTGCCACAAGACTGTAAATGAATGAACAGGAGCATGTTGGAGACAGAACTCCAGGCTACTCTTGTTTCTAGTTTGGAAACATTCATTTACCCATGAATGAAGTCAACCAAAGAGGGGATCTTAGGTGTCCTGTTAGCTAAGGGAGAAAACCCAGAAGAGTTCTGTCCCTGTGTCCGTACGTCCCTCCAATGACGGAAATACTCCAATCCACAAGTGACTCTTCTCTCCAAAAAGAATGTCTGTTGTCTGCCATCCCCAGAGCTGCAGGCCACAGCAGAGAACCCAGTGCAGAAGAGAGCCCTCCAATTACAGAGCAAGAGCCATTCCCCAGGCGGTCAGGGAAAGAACAGCCGCTTATCTCCAAGGGTAAGGAGGAAGCAAGCCTCTGGAGAAACCAAGTCATAGCAATGCCCAGCACTTGCCTCGCTCTCAAGCTTTCTCCACAGAAACTGTAAACCCTCTCCTGAGCTCTCCATCTAGACTGGGGACGCTTCTCAATTTTTTTTTTTTTTTTTTTTTTTTTTGAGACAGTTTCACTCTGTCTCTCAGGCTTGAATGCAGTGGTGGGAACACAGCTCACTGCAGCCTCCATCTCCCAGGCTCAAGCGATCCTCTCCACTCAGCCTCCCAAGTAGCTAGAACCACAGGCATATGCCACCACACCCTGCTAATTTTTTTTATGTTTTGTAGAGAAGAGGTCTCACTATATTGCCCAAGCTGGTCTCAAACTCCTGGGCTCAAGCGATCCTCCCGCCTTGGCCTCCCAAAGTGCTAGGATCGTAGGCTTGAGCCACCACCTCTGGCCAGAACTTCTTGTCTGCTCCCTCTCTCCCACTCCATCTCCTCCTCTCAGACATCTGCACATTTCTGATTTTATGTCCTCAATCTTTCTCAAATCCATTTCTTCTCTCCTTACCACTGGTTCCTGCCCTGATTCAGGTCTTTATCATCTGTCCCTGGAGCTTGGCATCTTCTTGACTGGTCTCTGCCCTGTCAAATCCACCCTCCACGGCACAGCCAACCATAAAGCCGAGCCCCCCACCCACCTGCTGGGACTCTCCAGGACTCCCAGTGACCAGTAGGGTGCAGTGCACATGGTAGCCCATGACTCCACCAGGCCCTCCCCTCCCGGCCCACCAGCCAGCGTCCCACTGCTTCCTGGATCCTACTTGATCTTCCAGCAAGGCCAAACGACATGAGGTTCTGCACCTACATCGGGTTGTCTCTCCCCTCAGAGCTGTTTTTCAGGCTGTCCACTCCCTCACCATTCCTTCTCCCACAACCTAGTGAGATCCAATGCATTTCTAAACACTTAATTCAGATTTCAACCCCTCCAAGAAGCCTTCCCCGACACCTCTCTCCCGCTCATTTTCTACTTGAGAATCCTCCAGCATTAAATACAACATGTGTTCTGGATATCTGCAGAGGAGTCTATTTCCCCCATTGTTATGAAGATTCTTGACAGCAGGGGATATATCTTATTTGATGTGGCGTATACCCACTGCTGGCACAGAGGAGATTTTCAAAACCCAGATGAATGAATGCATGAATGAATGAGTAAAGGACAAACGAAGGGGTATTGACTGAGCCACTTTTGTGTTAGAGCCTCGGAGAGAGCAGACTCTTCCCCCACATTACCATGAGAAGGGCCCAGACCAGAATTCCCTCCAATGCACTGCACTTGCCATGTCTAGAAGCCACAGCCACTTTATTGGTTTTTCTCGGGTTTTGTTTGTTTGTTTGTTTGTTCTTTGTTGTGGTGGTGGTTGTTTGTTTGTTTGTTTGTTTGTTTTTGAGAGGGGTTTTGCTCTTGTTGCCAGGCTGGAGTACAATGGCACGATCTTGGCTCACTGCAACCTCCACCTCCTGGGTTCAAGCGATTCGCTTGCCTCAGCCTCTCAAGTAGCTGGGGTTACAGGTGCCCGCCACCACGCCCAGCTAAGTTTTTGTATTTTTAGTAGAGACAGGGTTGCACCATGTTGTCCAGGCTGGTCTCAAACTCCTGACCTCAGATGATCCACTTGCCCCGGCCTCCCAAAGTGCTGGGGTTACAGGTATGAGCCACCGTGCCCGGCCTGGTTTTCTGATTTTCATCTCAGCCCCTGCTAGGCAGCATATGGGAGTGTCTACCATACAGTAGTTGTGTGACCCTCGTTACTTATCCTTTCTAAGCTTCAGGTTGCCATATGTTAAATGGACTCTATTTTAGTATCTACCGAATAGAATTCCTGGGAAAATTGAATGAGATAAAATGAGATGTGTAATCAGAACTCATTAAATGGTAGATGTAACTAAGCTGGAAAATTGACTGAGAAATACAGGTAGGCGTAGTGGGAGTTCAGAGTGAAGATGTATTGGACAGCTATTGTCTTCAGTAGAACATCTCCCCCTAAAGCCCTAAAGTATTCCTTACATAGTCAATAGCTCTCGGAAGCTCCACTGTCATGATTTTAGTGCTCTGCTACAAAAGGCAGTATTATCCATTTCCTTACCAGTCTCAACCAGTGCACTCAGGATTGCAGTGGGAACAAGAAAAACATGGGGAGAGAAAAAAATCAGTACTGTATACTAGGCCAGGCCTTCCCAAGACTTCAATCAGGCCCCTTGAGAAGCTGTAAATGTTCATCTCCTGGTGCCAAGGTGTAGTGGTGAGAGAGAAGGCCTGGCTCATCATCTTAGGAAATGAAATTAGTTACAAACACATTCATTCCCAGCCCAAATCCAAAAGCTAATCCTCACCCCAGTTCAGTAATTAGTAGGTGACAGTTTGGAGATTTGAGCCTACAGATTCGAAAAGTCTGGGACTGGAGGTCAAGATCGTGATTTCTGTTCCTGGATTCCCCATGGCCTGGCAAGCCACATCCATCTTCCTCACTCACAAGAGTGTCGGCAGGAGACCAGGGAGGCCTGAATCTCCTTGGCTTCAGTGTCAATCAACAAGTTTTCAATGGGCAACTGCAGGGTGCTTGCTACCCCATGCTAGGTCCTTTGGGCAATCCTTGCAGATTTACAAAGTACAAAAAGAAAACATGACACCAAAAGCAAAGATAGTTAGAGCCAGTAAGACTAATGTGGTGAGTAGAGGCCATTGTGTGTTGGAGCCAGCTCTTACGGACTTCCTGAGAGCCGATGGTTAATATTTCAGAAATTTTGCAAGCCACTTGTTAAATTAGCAGCAGTTTGAAATCACCCATGAGTATTTTCACCAGAGTATTTGTAGTGGCAGGCACTACAAATCAAGGTTTCTCCCCACCCCTCCAGAACTGGTTTCCCAGCACTCCAATAAGGAGTTCCCAAAATATAAGACTTTAAGGCAGGCGAGGGGAGTGGTTTTGCATGCGGGCTATGAAATCACATAGACCTAGGTTAAAAATCCCAGCTCTACTAGCTGGATGACCTGGGACAAATTACTAAACCCCTCTGAGCCTGTTTCTTCATGTGTATAGAGCTCACATGTATTCAACGCTTACTATGTACCAGATATTATTCCCAACATTTATACATATTAATGCATTGATTCCATGAAACAACCCTAGGAAGAAGAAATTATTATTATCCCCATTCTATAGATGGAGAAAATCAAGCCCAAGAGAGATTCAGGAACTCCACCAATATCACACAGCTAGTCAGGGGCAGAGCTGGGATACAAAGACAGGCATCTTGCCCCAGAGCCTGCCCTCTCACCATCTAGCTCCTCACTGCCCGATACAGGAGCCACTGGCTGCATGGAGCTATCAGGTACTTGAAACAGGGCTGGTGTGACTTGAGAAGTGCTGTAAGTGTGAAATACACATTAGATTTCAAAGACCTCATGTAAAAAAATATATAAAATATCTTGCTAATACTATATCACTTACTTATAGAAATGATAATATCTTGGATATATTGAATTAAATGAAAGATATTATTACTATTCATTGTACTTGTTTCTTCTTAATTTTTTTCTTTTTTTTATTTTTATTTTTTTGAGATGGAGTTTCACTCTTGTCACTCAGGCTAGAGTGCAGTGGCATGATCTCACCTCACCACAACATTCACCTCCCAGGCTCAAGAGACTCTCCTGCCTCAGCCTCCCGAGTAGCTGGGATTACACGTGTGTACCACCATGCCCAGGTAATTTTTGTATTTTTAGGAGAGATGAGATTTCACCATATTGGCCAGGCTGGTCATGAACTCCTGACCTCAGGTGAACCGCCCACCTCGGCCTCCCAAAGTGCTGAGATTACAGGCGTGAGCCTCCATGCCCAGCCTCTTTTTACTTTTTTTAATATGAGTTGTAGAAAATGTTAAGTGATGTTTGTGATTCACACTACATTTCTGTTGGGGGGTGCCCCTGGCTAGTGCCCTAAACTCCTAGTTTGGTGGATGCATTAAATCAGTTAATGCAAGGAGGACACCTAACACGCTGCCTGAAACAAATTAAGCACCTAATAGCTATTATTCATATTAGTGAGAGGACTGGTTTTCAAATGTTGTAGTCCAGTATTTCCCCCCCCCAAAAAAAAAAAAAAAAAAAAAAAAAAAGGTTTTTCTAAATTTTTTAAGAGAAAAGTTCTCACTCTGTCACCCAGGCTGGAGTAGAGTGTTATGATCATAGCTCACTGCAGCCTTGAACTCCTGGGCCTAAACGATCCCTCTGCCTCAGCCACCTGAGTAACTAGGACTACAGGCACATGCCAACACACCCAGCTAATTTTTTTAATTTTTTGTAGAGACAGGGTCTATTTTTCCCTAGGTTGGTTTTGAACTTCTGGCCTCAAGCAATTCCCCCACTTCAGCCTCCCAAAGTGTTGGGATTACAGGCGTGAACCACCGTGCCCGGCTCGCAAACAACTTCTTATAACAGATTAAAGAGGAGTTTTGCAGTAGCGTAGAGCTTCGAGGAGCCCTCTCCAGGAGCCCAGTCACCCTGGGCACCACCTCCACAAACTGGAAAACCCACACGATGGCATAATCTTTAAGTGTCCTTCAAGCTTTAGCGTTCCCTATCATTCCAGAGAAGTTGAGAAAGTGGTATGGGAAAGAATTAAGGTGTCCGCGGCAGTATATTACAATGATTATGGAAAAACATTCCCATTTTGCTTGGGAAAATCAAAGTGGCTTGGTCCCAGGTCTAGGCACAGCCCAGAAATGGGAGCATCACCAATGCGAATTGGGGGTCACCTGTGGGCTCCTGGATCGTTACCTATACACGTTCGCACGGACAATACCAATGCACCATGTCACCTCTCCGTTTCAGCTGGGTCACAACCTGCCAGATCCCCACCCACCCAGAACCTGGGCAGACCAGACACAGGCTCTAGGCAGGCGCCAATGTCCTAGTCTAGCTCCAGGGCCGGGCAACAGTGACACTCAGCCCAGGCACCACAATGATTTTGCTGTCCTGAAGGCAACTTAGGCTCAACCAGTCCTGGTGTCTGCCAGGCAGGCTCCCAACTCTGCCTCCAGCCCTCGCCCCTGGCTCTGGTATCGTATGTGTGGAAGGGGAGAGCAGCCAACTCTTCGCCGGGCTCTCTAACAAGTTCCGCGGGTCTGTTTGTTAAAGAAAAAATTCCAGTGGGTGCATCCAACACATGGAACTCAAGTACAGAAATTATATTTATCCGCCCCACTGCCAAGGAGATCACATGCCCCGTGAGTCACTCCAGATGTGCTCAAAAACAGAGTCTCTCTGTGGAAGCCCAGTCCCCCAATCCCAGAGAGAGTCAAATGAAGAGAGGTACCGACTCCTGTCCCACCCAGGACGCAGCCTTCAGCCTCCAGCCTTCTGAGGCAGAGTAGGCATTTCTGCACGTCTGCAAAAGGAAGGGAGGGAAGCACTCCATCATCTCACTGGGAAGAACAGCGCGGGCATACCTGCAGCTACTGGGGTTCCATTGGGCTTGAGGGTCGATTCGTCACCTTTTGAAGGACAAGATGCATTGGAAGACGTTGCTGCTTCTGCTGTTGTATTCCAATGCTCAGGCTTCCATGTGCCACAGGTGGAGCAGGGGTGAGTTGCTTTTTATTCATTTGTTTGTCTGATGCTCATTATTCTTTTTTAAATGTAATTCAAAATTTGGAGGGAAGGACATTAGAAGCCCCGCACTCTCCTTTTATCTAATCTCTGTCAATTGCTTGATGCTTCTTGACATGTTCCCCCTTCTTAGAGGGTGATGGGGAAATGACACTGGAAAAAAATCAAAGCCCCTGAGGGAGCTAGGTCGAGGTGGAGAACCCAGAGAGCATCCCTTTCTGGTATCCCAGAGATAACTCATTTCTGCTTCATAGAAAGTAGAACTCATTTCTTCGACTGCCCCCACCACCTGCAGCAGTTGGGCCAGACCATCTGGAGAGCAGGTGCTGAGGTCTGCTGCTAAAATGATGGAGTGATGGGGGCTGGGATGCCAAAGGCCTGCTCCCTGGGGGAACGAGAGCAGAAGATCTACAGGACGTTGCCTCCTCACCGGGAGGGGATGCATCTCTGCAGCCAGAGGTGGGCAGGTGAGGAGAGCAACCCTTCAGCCTCCGCCGCACCCACCGGCCCCACCACCTCCTCACAAAGGAAGGGGCCCCAGCAAAGGCTGTTCTCTCATCACTGACTTCCTCCCTCTCAGGATGTAGTTCCTCCTAGCTGGATGGCATCTTTTCTCCATTTCCCTGGGACTGGCTCTGCTTGGTAGACACCGGGAGCACCTCGAGCCAGAGTTTATCACTGTTAGGAAAGGAGGTACCCACAGCACTGCCCACTCTTCACCAATATGAACTGAAATCTTTCCACTGCCTAAAGTCAACTGAGTTCACTCTCCCAGAAAGAACTGCAACAAGAATGGGCTCCTTCAAGTCAGGCCAGTAGGTGTTTCTAGAGATGCAAAATTGGAAGGCAACTGGCATGGTGGCGTGGACGCACCTCCTGCTGGCTTCTCAAGGACCGTGTCAGGGAAGGAAGGAGTGGCCGGAGTGGGGATAGAGCAGCGCAAGAGAAGGATCTGAAATGGGAGGGAGGCAAAAGCTACTGTACTTATGCTGGGTTTCATTTCCTCACGGTTCAACCTGATGTTAGAGACTTACATCTCTAACAGGGATATAAGTCTTTTGAGCTGAGCTGTGAAGTGATCATTGCCCAGAAACAAATAATACAGCATTCTTCATTTTTCTCATAACAACATTGCATACACATGCACATGCACATGTACACCCCTCCCTTTTCCTTTTTTAATTTTTAATGTTTAATTTCTGTGGGTACATAGTTGTTTGTATTTCTGGGGTCTATTAGATGTTTTGATACAGACATGCAGTGAATAGTAATCACATCATGGAAGATGGGGTATCCATCCCCTCAAGCATTTATCCTTCGTGTTACAAACAATCCAATGATACTCTTTTATTATTTTTGTTATTTCTTTACTTATTTATTTTTGAGATGGAGTCTCAGGCTGGAGTACAGTGGTGCAATCTCAGTTCACTGCAACTTCTGCCTCCCAGGTTCAAGCAATTCTCCTGCCTCAGCCTCTGGAGTAGCTGAGATTACAGGCACCCGCCACCACACTTGGCTAATTTTTGTATTTTTAGTAGAGATGGGGTTTCACCATGTTGGCCAGGCTGGTCTCAAACTCCTGACCTCAAGTGATCCACCCACCTCAGCCTCCCAAAGTGCTGGGATTATAGGTGTGAGCCACAGTGCCCGGCTCTCTTTTAGTTCTTTTTAAATATACAATTAAGTTATTATTGACTATAGTCACTCTGTTGTCACACATCCCTGTTCATGATGTGCACAAACTTTGAGGTAGTACTTGGAAGTAAAAAGCAAAGAGATCTTGGAGTTGGGTTCTGTCGCTCCCCTCTTTGTCACACTGGGGATTTGCTTATTAAATGGGATAATAATGCCCATTCTTCCTAATGCACAGGCTGTTACAAAGCCAAAAGGGATCATTTGACTTGCAATATGGCTTATAAACATAACAGCCACATCATGAGCTACTCTGCAAGGGACCTGATTTAAGTTCCATCTCTATTTGGCAGTGTGATCTCAGACAAGTCTCTTAACCTCTCTGAGCTTTAGTTCACTAACAGGTGACATTAACATCCATCACATCAATAAAACTCACCCTCATTGTGTTACTGTGAGGGTCATATTCAAAAATATAGAAGAAAATGCTTTGTAAATGACAAAGCACAATATAAATATTAGCTATTGCCTACCCATTTTTGAAAAATAAAAATTTTTCATTAAAGGAAGTTTGAGGCTCTTAACAGGGGAATCTACAGCAACATTCTGGGAGCAGCTTCTCTGGACCATGTCCTTCCACATCGGGGAAGGTCCTTCCACAGTGAGTTCACAATCCACTGACTCAAAGCCAGCCCATCTGATATCGAGGCCACTATGAGGCAGCGGATGTGACGTGCTAGATTAATGGCTCAAGTCAGCACTCAGAGTCAACAAATGATATGGAGTCCCTCCAACCATCATCAAATGTCTTCCACGTAGCTGATTTTTTTTTCATTTTTAACATTTTTTTCTAATTATAAAAGAAATACACAATTCTTGCCATCTTTTTTTTAAGACAGAATAGGAGTCACACCCAAATGAATAACAGTTTTTCCAAATGTATTATTCATTTCACCTTCATCCTTACCCCCACCCTACCTCCAGCCTCAATTCAAAGTACTCCCTTTGGAAAGTCTTAGGGCAATCTCTTCCTGAGATTTTCCTCTTCCACCCCCTGCCCTTCAGCACCCCGCCCCACTGCTACCCCATGTCCATCCTCCTACCCTCCTGCTCCAACACGTAGAAATGTAGACGTAAACCCACAGGCAATATGCACCCTGCTGTTAGGACTGTCTTTTTCCTACCATCCTCCCAGCCTTTCCCTAAGCGCTCTCTAGGATTCCACCCTGGGAGGCAGCTTTCCATGCCAGGATCCAGGATCACCCATTCCAGCCCCACCAGCTTGATGAAGACCAAATGACTCACCTGTGGCCAAGCCAGGAAAGCCACATCTACACACACACACACACACACACACAAACACACACACAGGTGGCCCACGTCCCAGCACATACCAGGTCCTGCCAGGGCACTACTGGAAGGGGGAGGACTAGCCATACTTGAGAAACAAATATGCATCTATTAAGGAATATGAATATCTATGCTTTTGTTGAATACACACAAATTATTTTTTAAGTAGTTTAATAGAGCCGCCCTTCCATTTTTTGATGGAACTTATGTCATTTTCAGGTGTCCACTTTAGGGTTGTGTGTGTCCTCAGCCATGAATGTTCCATGAGGGAAAGGCCTGTGGTCAGTACTCAGTAAGTACTCATTGACTGCCAGCCATGGTAGTGCAGGCCTGTAATTCCAATGACTCAGGGGGCTGAGAGGCCAAGAGTTCGAGACCAGCCTGGAAACATAGTGGGACCCCCCTCCCATGTCTTAAAAAATTAAAATTAAAACAAATTAGCTGGGTGTAGCAGCATATGCCTGTAGTCCCAGCTACTGAGAAGGTTAAGGTGGTAAGATCACTTAATGCCAGGAGATGAAGGTGGTAGGATCACTTAGGCCCAGGAGGTCAAGGATGCAGACAGCTATGATTGAGCCACTTCACTCCAGCCTGGATGACAGAGCAAGACCCTGTGTCCAAAAACAAAATTGTTTTAAGTATTAACTGCCCAAGTGCCCCATACAGAGCCATCTTCTCACTCCACAGTAACTCCATGAGGCAGGTGCTATCCTGGCCATTTACAGGTAAGAAAACTGGAGAGTGAGGCAAGAAGTGAAGTGCCCCAGCTCCCCCAGCTGCAAGGGCAGGATTGAAGTTGATCCCCGAGGTCCATCTGCTGTCACAGTGCCCCATGCTCATTCGTCCGCTCTGCATATTTCTCCATCCCCATGGGCCACTCACCTACTCCCGGCAACCCCAAGCTCCCCCTACGTGGTGGAGCTTTCCAGCCAAGAGGAGCTGGCTGCCACAGCCCTCTCAGGAGCTCTCCCAGAGGACCCCCACGCACAGGGCCAAGACCCTGGCTTGCTCAGAATAGCACTGTGTTTACAGAGGGCTGGTCCAGGAGCCAAAAAGTAAATGACATCCGTCAGATCTGGCAAAAGATCTTTTACAAATGAGAGCTTTTCCTTTCCACACCCACTGTCCTTTCCATCGAGTTGCTTCAACTGATTCATTAAAAATACAGTTGTAGTTTGGCTTGAGATGGTCTGCAGCTTGAATCCTTTCCAACAAGCTATTTGCCACAAATGCTACACACAGTTCTGGGGAAAGCATGATTAGCCTGAATATCGTGCTACTGAACATATCGAAGGGATGGGAGGAAAGAAGAAAGAGACTTTTAACCCAGATTACAGAAAGTCAAAGAGAAGGTCGGGCTGCCCAACAAAGACAGGCTACTCCACTGGAGTGCCTCTGGCTGTTTGTCTAGGCAAGAAAGCTTTGAAGGGCTAAGGTGTGGGGGAGGTAGGGGACAGCACTCACTGAGATCAATTAAAAAATAGCTTCTTCCAGGCCCAAAAAGGGACTCCTCCGGGATAAGGAGAGGGTGTGGTGGAGACAGAAGTCAACATCTACTTTCTGATCATTAGCCAAGACAAGAATCACAAATAAACTCTAGATTCACCCTATTAGAAAAGGAAGGATTTTGTAAGGCACTCTATTTGAAAAGAATAGAGCTTAGTGGCCAGGGAAGGTAATGTGTTCCTATGGGATTATTTATTCATCTGATGAACAGGAAGGGGCATGATGCTAGGCACTGGGAGTGCAACAGTGAACAAAATAGACAAAATCCCATACCCTCTAGTGAGAGGAAACAGGCAACAAATATATTTATATTTTAAAATAGGTGATTTGTTGGATGATAATAAAGTAGGGACAGAGGCTAGAGAGTCCAGAGGGTTGTAATTTTAAACAGAGTCATCACAAAGAGCGTTTTTCTCCAGCCACATTCAGGTGCACAGGGGCAGGTGTGGAATGGGGAGAGCTGGATTGTGCTTTTGCCAAGCGATTGCAATGGAACAATAAAGGGCCAGGCGCGGTGACTCACACCTGTAATCCCAGCACTTTGGGAGGCTGAGGCAGGAGGATCACTTAAGGTCAGGAGTTCGAGAGCAGCCTGGCCAGCATGATAAACAACCCCGTCACCACTGGAAAAAAAAAAAAAATTAGCCGGGCATGGTGGCACCTGTAGTTCCAACTACTCAGGAGGCTGAGGTGCAAGAATCGCTTGAACCTGGGAGCCAAGATTGTACCACTGCCCTCCAGCATGGGCAACAGAGCAAGCCTCTTGTCTCCAAAAAACAAAAAAAAAGAGGAACAATGAGGGAGAAAAGGAGAATCAAAGCAGGAGAGTGATCCTAAAAGTAGTTCTTTTACCTTGCATATCACATTATTATAAGTCAAAGTCAGAGTTTTAAAAAATATGTATGATCCATTTAAGAATACATTTTCTATCAAATGCATAGGCATTCCTTCATTCATCACTAACTACCATTTATCCTTTCTGGAATTATTCAGAACTGAAGAATGCCCAGTCTCTGGGCAGAGGTACCTACAAAAAAGAGCATTGTTCACTTATCAGTGAGATTGGGTTTTGCAGCCTTGGAGATCTGGATTTTAATCCCAGCCCTACCTCACATAAATCGGATGGCCTAGGGCAATTTTCTTAACCTCCAAGTTTCTTCATCTATAAAATGGAAAGTTCATATTTACCTCACGAGGTACCTATGGACAGCACAAGGCACACAGTGGGTGCCCCTGAGCTATTGCATTATTATATCTGAGCTCCACATGTTAAGAGCTTTAGTCTGAGCTCCAGAGGTATCTCTCAGCAGAAGACATGGACAGAACATGCTATAACACATGAATCATGAACTCTGGATCCAGCTCCTGGACTAACTCAGTCCATGTGGCATGACCTTTAGCAAGTGAGTCACTTGTTCTATGCTGGTCGGTCCCATGTGTCCTAGATGCTCATTTGTGCAGGGAATCAAGGAGGAACTGAGCAGCGCTTGGTTTCCCCACCCCATGGCCAGCCTGGGCAGCCAACTTCCACACAAGTTGACCATTGAGTCTCAGGGCCCTTAGGACAGACACACTGAGTGGCCCTCATGGACACATTCACATCCTGAAGAAACGCCTGGACAGTGGGCTGGGCGGGGAGCATTGAATGGAGAAGAAAGTAAACAAATGGGCCCAATTGTACACAAGCAAAAGAGGCACAAAGTCCGTGCTTCTGACATACATGTCACACCAACCTTCTTGTCTGAGGTTCAGTGCTCAGGTGGCACCTGGGGGGCGTGGGATCCTCCTGCCAGTCTCTGGTCTCCCCACCCCACTCTTAGAGGGGGTGCCGTTGCTAATGGGCATCCAGGGAGGAGCACTCAGGCCTCCCTCCCATCAGCCTTGTGAAGGCTGGGCTGCCCAGAGCACTTTACTCACAGGGAGCAGGGAGCAGGGAGCAGGGAGCTGAACTTAAAGCGACCTCCATAAGTTTGAGGGATGGGGCAGAAGGAAAAGGAAGAAAAACCAGCAAAGCCCTGAAGAGTCTCCAAGGCTGTTGTTTTGGTTTGGTTGTATCACTACCTAGTTTATGTTTTCTTAAATCATTCCAAAATGTATCCTGAGACTGCACCTAGAGCACTGCATTACACACACACAGAGGTGAGGCAGGGGCTGCACATAGCCCATTCGCTCCCTCCCAGGGCCTGGCAACCCTGATGAAACGTTTCAGGGTGGCGTGCAGCAAGATGCAAAACATGCGGCCTGGATGAAGAAACATAGAGATAGAGAAGGAAAACCACCACGTACAGTGGGGTTCCCAGGAAAGTCTTCCTGCGGAAACAGGATTTTCTAAAATGTAGGAGCCAGTCTAGTTTCCAGCTTTGCACATAAACATCTTGGAGTTTGCCAGCCCTTGTTTCAGCCATCAGCATTTCTGGTGGGGTCCAGCCTTTGTCATTATGGACAAGAACATCTTGGAGTGATTGTACATTGTGAAATTTGACCTCTGTGTTGTGACATTGATCAGATAGAGCTATTTCTCACCCACCACCTCCAGCCTTTCCAGTAGAGATTCCCTCTAGGTCTTGCCTCACGCAGGGAGGCAGATCTGGGCGGCTGCTGAACCACTGAGATGTCTGCCCTAGAGCTGGCTGCACTCCAGCAGCCTAAGGGGCATAACCTTCCCTACCCCTGCCCAATGCACAAGGTCAAAGCAGCCACAGAAATGTAAGGGGCCGCACTGCTAGGGCTGGTGGACCAGTACAGGGGTGGGGGTGAGGAAGGGAGGGAGAGAGACCCATCTTTAAGATTCCTGTGCTTCCCACACATACATTCTGATTTTTTACTTTTTAAATGGATTGGTAGGACTTCTTTTTTAGCTTCTAGATATTGATCCTTATCAGTTACATTCATTGGAAATGCTTTCTCCCATTTGCTTGGCTTTTTCTTTTCTTTTCTTTTCTTTTTTTTTTTTTTTTTTTTTTTTGAGACAGGGTCTCATTCTGTCACCCAGGCTGGCATACAGTGGCTAATCACAGCTCACTGCAGCCTTGACCTCCCAGGCCCAATTGATCCTCCTGCCTCAGCCTCCCAAGTAGCTGGGACCACAAGCATGTGCCACCATGCCCAGCTAATTTTTTTTTATTTTTAGTAGAGACGGGTCTCACTTTGTTGCCCAGGCTGGTCTCAAATTCCTGGGTTCAAGTTATCCACCCGCCTCAGCTTCCCAAAGTCCTAAGATTACAAGTGTGAGCTGCCGCGCCTGGTACAAACTTACATCCTAAAGCAATAGCCATTCCCCTTGTCTGAAGGCTGAAGCTATTTCTAAGTCTCCACCAAACTATGTTATTATTCAGTACAATACCAAGAGCTATTGGAAATGACAGAGTTTCCATTATCAAGCTCAGCTTTGAATCAGGAAGTATTTTCTTCTTGGCTCTTTGAGAACTAGGGGTCCGCCTGGGGTGAGCATGTTAAAGGCATGTTGCTGTTCACAGGGCAACAACTGAGTGAAGAAAGTCCAGGTCTAAGATCATGAATAACTTCCAGGCAGGCAGCCACAGGCTGGCTGTGATTACAGAGAGCAGGAAGGGCTCCACGCCCTGACATTCCCTCCCTATCGCCTTCATCTGCTGGGACTGGGGTTTTTGTTTTGTTTTGTTTTGTTTGTTTGTTTTTTTAAGGGAACAATACCTTTAATTTGGCAATAAGAGATCAATTCTCGCAGAATTAAAGAAGTCAAGTCGCTCTTAGATCCTATCCTAAGAAGGGGGTTTCATCCACCCCCTTTCTTCCTGGCGGGAAGAAAAGAAGAGCATGAAGAAAGAAACAGGCACACCTTGACCTAAGACCAACTCATCTCATACCAAGGAGAAAGCAGAGACAAAGCCCATGCCCTCTCTGTGCCTGCACTCCTCACCTCCAAGAACGTGATGACCTTGGGCTCTTCAGTTGGCCTTGTAAGGCCCCATCAGACAGGCAAGAACTCTGAATTGTTTTATGGTAGAAGGACACCATCGGCCTGTGATGTGGATAACACAGATCTGGCTGCCTACTGGAGCCTGGGAGCTGGAAAAAGTCCCAGTGCCTACGTTTCACTCCCAGAGATGCCCACAGATTGGCCTGGAGTGTGGTCTTGGGTATTCGGGTTTCTAAAAGTGCCCAGATGAATCGAATGTCTAGTCAAGGCTGGGAACCACCGGTCTAACCAGAGAGCGGCCACACAGCCTAGGGTCAGCGTCTTCCACACAATTTCAGGTCAGGTTCACTCTCACTAGGACAGTGGTTCTCAACCTTGGCTGTCATTAGAAGCACTTAGGAAGCTTTACGAAATCATAATGTGTTGGTTGCACTCTGGTTCAGTTAAATCAGAACTCTGGAGCCAGGTCCAAGAAACCGCTTTGGTGACTCTAACAGCGTGATCTAGTGGCGTCACAGACACCTCGCTCTCCTGCGTTCCACCTGACACTACAGGCACTGGCAGTGGATGAACAGGGGCAAGGGCTTCCTCAAGTCATGAAATCTATGATTCTGTGGGAAACTGGCTCTTTTTTGGCAGACTCTGCTGAAATGCTGGGCTAGTGAATACTGCCATGGAGCTGATGGCTTCTTCCCCGAGCATGGTCTGGCAAAACAGAGCTGGTCACTCTGCTGGCCGAGGCGACCATTAGTGCAGGAATTTGGTCATCGACAGCTATGCCTGGCACACACCCTAGAAGCCTGCCAGGCTCTGCCACGGGTACAGAAATATAAAACTATATGGATCCCAGTCCTTGAGGAACTTGTAGTATCGATCATAAGTGAGTTACTAAGAAAGTAATTTACAGCAATACTATGATATATCCATCAGGCTTTTCTGGGACATGGGAGATCCCCACAAGTGAGCTTTACAGGAAAGTTCCTCTAAGTTAAAGATGTTTCCTTTTTTTTGTTTGTTTTTATCACTTCTGATGGAAATCTTTCTAAAATGATTTCCATCCTTCTCTGCCTTTTTTTTTTTTCTTTTTTTTTTTTTTTGAGATGGAGTGTCACTCTGTCGCCAGGCTGGAATGCAGTGTGGCACAATCTCGGTTCACTGCAAGCTCTGCCTCCCGGGTTCAAGCAATTCTCCTGCCTCAGCCTCCCAAGTAGCTGGGATTACAGGCACGCACCACCATGTCCAGCTAATTTTTGTATTTTTAGTAGAGATGGGGTTTCACCACGTTGATCAGGATGGTCTCAAACTCCTGGTCTCATGTGATCTGCCCGCCTTGGCCTCCCGAAGTGCTGGGATTATAGGGCCACCGCGCCCAGCCTGCCTTCTTTAAATGCGTACACTGAACATAATTTGACCCTTTCTCGGTGGCTCAAGGGCACTATTATCAACTAGCAGAGCTGCCATGTATGATTAAGCAAAATATGCCTGTGCAACTTCAGGAGGTGCCAACACCTTATAGTCTTGATTTTTGCCGTTATTTCCCCAGTTTTCTGGTAGATCACAATCAAGTGTCTTAAAGGAGCTGTACCTTTTTCTCTCAGCTGCCGGTCATTTCTGCACAGTGCCTGCTCCCCAGAGGGGCCGTGGAGGTGACCAGGGCTATTTGCTCCTAGCCTGACGTGGTCATAGAGAACTGCAGTTTATAATGATCTTTCCTATACCCTCTGATGTTCTGTCTTCTCCCTCACTTGACCCCAGCCAGTGCCTAATTCTTGGTATCCTACGTACCTCTAGTAGCCATTCATCTTCCTCCAGTTACCACTTCTACATGCAACCACTGGGGAACAGCATTGTCAAGTCACTGACTTTATACTAAATGCATTCCTAAATCAGCCAGCCTTGGCTGGGTGCGGTAGCTCCTGTTTGTAATCCCAGCACTTTGGGAGGCCGAGGCAGGCAGACCACTTGAGGTCAGGAGTTCAAGACTAGCCTGGCCAACATGGTGAAATTCTGTCTCTACTAAAAATGCAACAATTAGCCGGGCATGGTGGCACGCACCTGTAATCCCAGCTACTTGGGAGGCTAAGGCAGGAGAATCACTTGAACCCAGGAGGTAGAGGTAAGAGTGAGTCAAGATTGTGCCACTGCACTCCAGCCTGGGTGACAGTGCAAGACTCCATCTCAAACAAACAAACAAAAAAATCAGCCAGCCCTTGGAGAAAGCTCTGAGCTTGACCCCACAATGATGCCCTAGATCCAAGGGCCAGGGTCTTGTGCAGCTCTCTTCCTTTATTTTGTCACCTGTGTTCAGATTCTTGGCAGCTATATTTTGGATGCACCTGAGGTAGCCAGAAGCCTGATCTTCTGATTTAAAAGGGCAGAAACCAGCACTTCATAGTGGTAACATGCTAAGATGTGTGCTGTGCTATCAGGGAACAGTGTTTTCAGGGAACTCACTCATCGACTTTGGAGCTTTTTGTTTGCTCATCATTTCTGCTTTGCTTTATTTTGCTTTGGTTTAATATAAATTCCCTAAGGCATGTGTATCCCTAGGCATATAGATTTTACAAAACTTTCTCAAATGGTTCTTCCTTTTTCTTTTTCTTTTCTTTTCTTTTCTCGTTTTCTCAGATGGTTCTGATGAGCAGCCAGTTTTTCAGCCACTGGTCTGGCATGCCTGAGAGCTTTCTAGGCCACACCAGGGGGGTGTGTCACCTCTCTCCTCACTCTATGTCCACCACCACTTTCAAGTCAGTCCTTTTTTTTTTTTTTTTAACATGGAGTCTCGCTCTGTTGCCCAGGCTGGAGTGCAATGGCGCAGTCTTGGCTCACTACAACCTCCACCCCCCATGTTAAAACGATTCTCCTGCCGCAGCCTTCCAAGTAGCTGCAATTACAGGCACCTGCCACCGCGTCTGGCTATTTTTTTGTAATTTTAGTAGAGACGGGGTTGCACCATGTTCGCCAGGCTGGTCTCGAACTCCTGATCTCAGGTGTTCCACCCGCCTTGGCCTCCCAAAGTGCTGGGATTACAGGCATGAGCCACCAATCCTGGCCAAGTCAGTCCATTTTTAAGACTCCTTGACTACCCCGCAGGTGGATCAGAGG
Organism: Macaca mulatta; assembly: GCF_049350105.2. Taxonomy (NCBI): domain Eukaryota; kingdom Metazoa; phylum Chordata; class Mammalia; order Primates; family Cercopithecidae; genus Macaca; species Macaca mulatta. The sequence continues at coordinate 175,570,820 of NC_133408.1, read as the reverse complement.
GAAAAGTCCTGGGTGCACACAGCAGCCAGGAACTCACTGTTTTCTTTCTTTCAGCCGTGCTCTTCCCTGCTGCCCACCGGCCAAAGAGGTCCTCATCACTGCCATTGAACCCAGTCCTGCAGACCTCCCTGGAGGAAGTGGAGCTGCTCTTCGAGGTAGGCAGAGGGGAATGTGCTCAATCCAAGTCACCCAAAAGGCACTGCACTTTCTCTCTCTTTTTTGGAAAAGAAGTGACCTGAGCCCCTGACCATGAGTGACCCCTGCTGTGGTAGGGACTAGCCTAATTTGTAGAGGTCACAGAATCTTGCTCATTCATAAAGTATTCCTCATGCCTCCTGTCTTTCCCACATGCTATAACAGAGAATGATGGCGTTAGGAGTTCAGTTCAGTTTAAATTAAAATTAGAATTGGCCCATAGGCATCAATCCTGGCGCCCAGGCAGCAGAGTGTGGCAAAATTCCCAAGCAAAGGCCTTGAGGCAGGACTTGCCAGGAAATGCCAAGCTGTTGTCTGGGTGCAGCCATGTCTCCAAGGCCCTGCATGCTGTGACAGCAGTGCTGTCTGGATGAGCTGCCAGCCCAGCTGGGTTTCTGGAAGCCACGGACCACCCTGCCAGCTCTCTTCCACTGCCTCTCACCTTGCATCACTGAGACCCCACTCCTCCTCCAAACCACAGGGTCAGTTTCCCAAGGCCACCCAGATTGGTTCAGTGTTATGATTCCAGGCTCGAGATCTGAGCTTTAGTGCTAGCTCTGTCACCCGTCCGCTATGCCACCTTGCCTAAGCCATAGTTTCTCTCTGGGCCTGACTCTCCTCATCTGTTAAATGAGAGAATTCAACTATGCTGTCCAAAATTCCCGTCCCGCTGTGACATCCTCTGACTCCATGCACTAGGACTGTCTGGTTAAGAAAGAGACAGCTGGGCCAGGTGCAGTGGCTCATGCTTGTAATCCCAGCACTTTGGGAGGCTGAGGCAGGTGGATCACCTGAGGTCAGGAGTTCGAGACCAGCCTGGCCACCATGGTGAAACCCCATCTCTACCAAAAATACAAAAATTAGCCAGGCGTGGTGGTGTGCACCTGTAATCCCAGCTACTTGGGAGGCTGAGGCAGGAGAATCACTTGAACCCGGCAGGTGGAGGTTGCAGTGATCTCAGATCATGCCACTGCACTCCAGCCTGGGCGACAAAGCGAGACTCCATCTCAAAAAAATAAAATAAAATAAGAGATTGGCCGGGCGCGGTGGCTCAAGCCTGTAATCCCAGCACTTTGGGAGGCCGAGATGGGCGGATCACAAGGTCAGGAGATCGAGACCATCCTGGCTAACACGGCGAAACCCCGTCTCTACTAAAAACACAAAAAATTAGCCGGGCGAGGTGGCGGCGCCTGTGGTCCCAGCTACTCGGGAGGCTGAGGCAGGAGAATGGCGGGAACCCGGGAGGCGGAGCTTGCAGTGAGCTGAGATCTGGCCACTGCACTCCAGCCTGGGCGACAGAGCGAGACTCCGTCTCAAAAAAAATAAATAAATAAAATAAAATAAAATAAGAGATAACTTGCTGTAGCCATGTAGTTAAGTCAGGGGAGAGATTTCCAATCCTGCCTTGGGAACCAGACTGGGAAATGCAGAGTCTTTACCTAGTCTTGAACATGGGAGTCACACGAAGAGATCTGTATTTCAGAAAGATCATAGACAGTGCCATGGAGGATGAACTAGGGCAGGGGAAGACGGAGACAGGGAGAAGAGTTAGGATGTGGAGTCATTCCGTCCCGACTGTGAGCCTGGCACTACGCAGGGAAGTGCATGGCAGACGCAGCTCCTACGCTTAGTGGGCAGGTGAGAGAAAAGGGCAAACGTCTGTATCCCACTTGATTCCTAGCACAATCCTCTGCATCCTTCAAACTCTGAACATTTTTCCAGAGGTCTTATAGTAAATATAAAGAAACTAGAGCTATACCCAAAAAATAGATTGTTTGCCAAGGATGTACTTCTTGACTTTTCCAAAAGCTGCCAAGAAGAATCAGTTAGAACATCAGTCATCTGGCTTGGCGCAGTGGCTCATGCCCGTCATCCCAGCACTTTGGGAGGTCGAGGCTGGGGGATCATCTGAGGTCAGGAGTTTTCGAGACCAGCCAGACCAACATGGTGAAACCCCATCTCTACTAAAAATACGAAAAACTAGCCGGGCATGGTGGCGGGCACCTATAATCCTGGCTGCTTGGGAAGCTGAGACAGGAGAATCACTTGAACCCGGGAGGTGGAGGTTGCAGTGAGCTGAGATCGTGCCACTGCATTCCAGCCTGAGTGACAGAGTGAGACTCCATCTCAAAAAAAAAAAAAAAAAAAAAAAAAAAATCAGTAATTTTATGACCTTTATGTCTGAACTCTTTTTTGAAAGCTGGTTTAACACAGAAGAGAAACAGGAAGGGACCAACAGCCCGATCCAGTCACACCTTGTCTTTGAATAGAAAAACCAAGCTAATGCAGAAAGAGTCTCCCAGCTTCTGCCTTAAAATTATCTGAAATAGTTGATGCTTTAGATGATCTTTGTTGGGTGGGAGAAAGAAAGGGAAGAAGGAATTTATCCAGGACACTAGAAACTATAATTAGTCCCTTAAATACTGGCTTTGAACCAGGCACTCTATTAGCTTTGTCCATATTTGTCTTATTTACCTCTCACAATATCCCAGTGAAGTAGATGCTGTTACTAATTATTTACACAGAGAAGGAAAGTGAGGCTCAGAGAAGTTAAGTAACTTGTCCAAGATCACACAGCAAGTGAGAAAGTCACAACTGGAACTCAGGTCTCTTGGGTTCCAAAGCTCTTTTGGCAGCTGCCTCCCTAAGGGAAGGTGTGTGATAATGAATACAACTGTGTCCTCAGCAATGCCCCACTTCATATTTTTGCACATTCACATTTCTCACCAGTTCCTGCTGGCCGAACTTGAGATCAGCCCTGACCTGCAGATCTCCATCAAGGACGAGGAGCTGGCCTCCTTGCGGAAGGCCTCGGACTTCCGCACTGTCTGCAACAACGTCATCCCCAAGAGCATCCCAGACATCCGCCGGCTCAGCGCCAGCCTCTCCAGCCACCCTGGCATCCTCAAGAAAGAAGACTTTGAAAGGACAGTGCTGACCCTAGCCTATGCGGCCTACCGCACAGCCCTGTCCCATGGCTATCAGAAGGACATCTGGGCGCAGTCCCTCGTTAGCCTCTTCCAAGCCCTGAGGCATGACTTGATGCGCTCCTCACAGCCGGGAGTACCTCCCTGAGAGACTGGCCCACACCAGGACCTCGGAGCAGGGACCAGCACAGTAATCCAGAAAGTCTTCATTCTCTATTCCATTTACAGAGACCAGCAACAAAACACGTACCGCTGACACAGAGCAGCAGAGATCAAACACAGTAACGCCGATGCTCTTTTCTCCTTGTAGTTTCCTAGAAGACACATCTGATTCATGCCATCATGTGACCTGGAAGGGCTGGAGTAGTAATTCAAGATGCCTCCATGGGCAGAATGGGTTGCCTGTGGCAGGCAGAGGTCTGATATGCTTCAACCCAGAGCACCAGCCACACACACTCAAGAGTGAAGATAGGCCGGGCACAGCGGCTCATGCCTGTAATCCCAGCACTTTAGGAGGCTGAGATGGGAGGATTATTTGAGGTCAGGAGTTCAAGACCAACCTGGGCAACACAGTGAAAACCCATCTCTACTAAAATCACAAAAATCAGCCGGACACGGTGGCGCATGCCTGTAATCCTGGCTACTCAGTAGGCTGAGGCAGGAGAATCATTTGAACCCAGGAGGTAGAGGTTGCAGTGAGCTGAGATCATGCCACTGCACTCCAGCCTGGGGAACAAAGTGAGACTCTGTCTCAAGAAAAAAAAAACATTAAAAAAGGATTGAGGAAGGAGCTAAAGGAGACATCATGGCAGGAAGATGGGGGACAGATTCCTTCGGTCCTAAGGGACTAGGGTGCTGGGATGAATGAACATTTTTCCAGAGGTTCTATAGTAAATATAAAGAAACTAGAGCTATACCCAAATAAATATATTATTTGCCAAGGATATACTTCTTGACTTTTCCAAAAGCTGCCAAGAAGAATCCATTAGAAAATCAGTAATTTTGGCCGGGCGCGGTGGCTCACGCCTGTAATCCCAGCACTTTGGGAGGCCGAGGCGGGCGGATCACAAGGTCAGGAGATCGAGACCACGGTGAAACTCTGTCTCTACTAAAAATACAAAAAATTAGCCGGGCGCGGTGGCGGGCGCCCGTAGTCCCAGCTACTCAGGAGGCTGAGGCAGGAGAATGGCGGGAACCCAGGAGGCGGAGCTTGCAGTGAGCCGAGATCGCGCCACTGCACTCCAGCCTGGGCGACAGAGCGAGACTCCGTCTCAAAAAACAAAAAAAAACAAAAAAGAAAGAAAATCAGTAAATTTATGACTTTTATGTCTGAACTCTTCTTTTTTGAAAGCTGGCTTAACACAGGAGAGAAACAGGAAGGGGCCCACAGCCCGGTCCAGCCACACCTTGTCTTTGAATAGTAAAACCAAGCTAATGCAGAAAGAGTCTCCCAGCGAACAAGGTGGCATGAAGACCCGTGCCTGTCTGTCTTCATGTGAAAATCATTTAGCATCATCAGAGCACTAAATGCTCCAAATAAAAATGATTTTCAGATGACAGAATTCTACCCTTTCAAATGCCAAAACTTTCCTTTTAGAGATGTTGACTCGATATCTATTTAAACTATACATACATATCACCTTAAGCTTTTGTTTAGTGTAAGATCATCATTTAAACATTCTTGTGTGTGTGCGTGCGTGTGTGTGTGTGTGTGTGTGTGTGATATGAGAGAGATGGAGTCTCGCTCTGTCGTCCTGGCTGGAGTGCAGTGGCACTATCTCGGCTCACTGCAACATCTGCCTCCTGGGTTCAAGTGATTCTTCTGCCTCAGCCTCCCAAGTAGCTGGGACTATAGGCGTGCACCACCACACCTGGCTAATTTTTGTATTTTTACTAGAGACGGTTTTTTACCATGTTGGCCAGGCTAGTCTCGAACTTCTGGCCTCAAGTGATCCACCTGCCTCAGGCTCCCAAAGTGTTGGGATTATAGGTGCAAGCCATTGCACCCGGCCATATCATCATTTAAATATTCTAATGAAGAAGTTGGATAAGATAATCTCTAAGACTCCTACCTATGAAGTTTCTACAATCGTTTAACTGTGAGATGCTATAAGGAGAGCACCTGGACCTAAGAAGTCTGCTCAACTGTTTGTACCGACGCTGACAGGTCCCAGACTCCTCATTCCGTGTTCAGTTCTGAGTTTTTCTGCTGTCTCCGTCACTGTCAGACTATTAGAGCGTATTTTTCTTTGTTGCCAATACAACTTGCCCTTCACAGTCTGTTCTTTCGTAGCTGGCCATCGCCTACAAACTAAGATAGCCAGGCTTGTTATAATTCAATGTTAAATAAGAGTTAATAGATAAAGGCCTCTGCTAGGGGTTGAATGTCTGGGTCCTAATAAGGATTCCTCATTAGCTCAGAGATCTTTCTGGCTTCTCCTAAGTTTACGGCTGTGTTCTGCAAGCTAAAGCTGCAATAAGTCTGATCTTGGAATGAGTGAGGATTTATTGGGCTAAATTTGATTCTGAAATGGGTATTTAACAATTGTCATTTGATAAGGATGAGGTCTGGACTCCTTCAAAATCTTTGAGCAAATAAGCTTTGCCTAGCAGTGCTACCTGCATGATCTTTTTGGAGAAATACTGGGATGCAGGAAGAAGGTATTCATCATCAGAGAAAAACACAGTTTTGCATCCTGATATTCTCAGGCTCAGAAGATTAGTAAGTCTCAGTCTCTCTTTCTCATTCCTTGACCATACTGCTCTTTTACCTCCTTCAAATACAGATTCTGATGTATGCTTTTTTTGTTCAATCTTTCTCTTTCTAAATGTACATGTTCTCTCTGACACGGTCACTCTGCTTGTCTCTTTCTTTGTTTTTTTTAGTTGGTAGCTCTGCTGCTCTATATTTGGGCCCAGTTCCATATATCTTTGGGTCTGTTTTTCGATGCATCTGCAAGACTCTTCTGCTTGACTTTTGCTCTATCTCTGCTGACCCACACTCTAACACTCACTGTCTGTCAGTCTTCTCTGGGTATCATTGTTTAAATAAAGCAAAAGTCAGTGTACAGACGGTGTTGGGATCGCCCAGAGGCAGATAAACACGGTAGCCTACCTTCACTGTTTGTACTTTTCCTAGATGTCAGGTGGGGAGTGGATTAGCAATGGCCTCAGTCCCTAGACACTGTGCAATACCCTGATAGTCAGTGTCCCGCCCTGAGGCTCCACTCCCTTGACAATGGATCTGAAAACTTTCTTGTACTCAGAATCATCAGATAGAAAGGCCCACCCCTGTAGTCCCTGACCACCATGTTATGTAGATGGCTGCTCCCAGTAGTTAAGAAATCCATGAATGGGAGGATGGTTCCCTGGAACACTCACCCAGCAACAAAAAAATTAAACACAAATTGGGGCCTGAATTTCTGTGGCAATCAATGACTGAAAAAAAAAATAGAAAAAAGAAGGACATGACCTTTTTAAAGACAGATGAAGACTCGTTTTCAGTAACTAGAATCCTAAAAACTATTTTAATCTGAATGCAGATAATTGTTTACCCACAGTTTTATAACAATGACTTCATTGACATGCAGAATCGAATACTATGATCACCACCAGCAGCCAGCAAACCCTATTCTTTGCCCAAGGAACAGTAGAAATGTAGACTAGACAGACAAACAGGGTCTCCTATTTTGCCTCATTAGTGCCACACTCTACACAACTAGTCATGAAGGGGTCACATTTGGTTATAATTACTATTAGAATAATATGGGAGTGTGATGTTTATAGTGGAAACTTGCCCATGACTTATGTAACCATTTCTGCTGACAAATTTTAGGATCTAAAAACTTTGTGGGTTTTTTTGTTTTGTTTTTGTTTGTTTGTTTTTTGAGACAGTCTCTCTCTGTCCCCAGGCTAGCGTGCAGGGGCGCCTCTGCCTACAGGGTTCAAGCGATTCTCCCACCTCAACCTCCCGAGTAGCTGGGACCATAGGTGTACATCACCATGCCCTGCTAATTTTTTTTGTATTTTTAGCAGAGATGGGGTTTCACCATGTTGGCCAGCCTGGTCTCAAACTCCTGACCTCAAGTGGTCTGCCGGCCTTGGCCTCCCAAAGTGCTAGGATTACAGGCGTGAGCCATCGCGCCCGGCCCACGATCTAAAAACTTTCTACGTTTCCTCCATCGTTGGCATCCTCACAGCTATCTCCAGTGTCACTCAAGAGACATCAACAAACATTTAACTGCTGAAACCTTCATTGCTCTGTCACCTCACCTTGAATCTAACAAATCAAAGTATTTCTGCAGGTCCAACAGTCTAAAATTAAATGCTTGTTAAGTTATTTTGTACAACACCCCTTACTTTCCTAATCCATTTCAATATCTTATTTTTTTTATTGTGGTAAAAAACACATCACGTAAAATTTACCATCTTAACCATTTTTAAGCATATAATACAGCAGTGTTAACTCCATGAATGTTGCTGTACGACAGACCCCCGGAACTTTCTCATCTTGTAAGTCTGAAGCTCTATACGCATTGAACAACTCCCCCTTTCCCCCTTCCCCCTGCCTGCCCCAGCTCTTGGTACCATTATTCTGCTTTCTGTTTTTGAGAGTCTGACTACTTAAGATACCTCATACAAGTGGGATCTGGCTTACATTTCTTGAGCATTGTATTCTGGAAAAGTGTTTCCTTCCTCTGAAAAATGGGTAGAGTTCTGAAGGAGAACTACTGGTGTTATTGTATCACTTGCTGTACCTATTTTTATTTAACAAATATTCGTCTACGGTATAATAAAAATGTCATGATTGAGTTGCTCACCGGAATCTTTGTTATCTCAGAGTATCTCGCTGAGGAATCTGAAATGGTTCATGGGTTTGACAGTGGATGTTGACTTCCACAGCTGCTTATAATTATCCGGTGTCTTTAATGTTTGCGACCAAAACATCACACGTGGTATTGTTCATTCTGAGTTTCAAAATCATAACCAAAAAAATGAGGCCAGAATGTAGTAAATACAGTAGCCAGTCTTTAACATGCATTTAAAGAGTTGAGTCATCCTAGCCCATCCTATGATGGCAAGATAATTTCAAAGGGGACCTGGGCTGTCCACAGTTGCACCTGCCTTAAAAGTCAAGAAGAATTTGTTTTTTGGGTGACTTCCCTGGTCACTTTAGCCTGGGGATCATTTCCAAGTAGTATAGCTGCAGATCTTGGAACGCCATTCCTGTGTTCTGTGAATTCAAGACAACGTGGGTTTTATAACCCTTTGACTCTGCTCAGCATCTCCCAGATCAAGGTAAGGTCATGTTGCCAGGAACCACTACTTACAGAATGTTTGGGCTTTTGCTTTTGCTTTTCTTCCTTGCCCCAAATCCACATGTCCGTTCTGAGAAAAGAAGCTAACAACTTCTTCCAGTCTGTAAGCAGGAGAAATTCCAGAGTTCAGCTGCAGCTAAGACCTTGTCCCTGAACTCGTCAACTTCTTCCCTGCCCTCCCACCTCCTCCTTTTGTACCAGCCAAAGAAGGGCTTCGGTTTCCTTTTTGGAGAGCCTCAGAGAGAAGCATTTGAGCACCTACTTTAGCCAGAGAGTCCACTGACATCTGGGCATGAGACTGGCATCTAGACTTTGCCAGGGAGGCAGCTGTACTTTCCAAAAGATCTGGAGTCTTTCTCACGGGCTCATACCCTCGGCTGGCCTAGACCCTTTATATTCCCCCCTGGTGCTGAGGCGAACGATCTTTGCCAGCAGGGAAGTCTGAAAGGCTTAACTTTGTACTCTCTGAGGCAAATTCTCCAAAAGGAATGTTGCATTTTCTCCCTGCCACCAGGAACATTCCCTTCCTAAGGTCTAGATCAGCAGGTGGCCCTCCCAGCCAAAGCTCTGTGTCCTATGATCCGAAACAATAAAGCTGTGCTTGGGTACGTGAGATTATGTTTACGATGATGGTCATCACTCCAGCCGTAGGAAGTTGGAGAAACTGAAAAATAAGCTTAGCAGGCTGCCTAGGTTCTGCGGAATCAGCAAGCCCCCGCTGTGACCAATCAAGAGCGGCCTCGGCGAGAGAAATTAACTCTTTCTTTTCAATTTGCTGATTGGCTTTGAGGAGTGGGCGGAGCTACTGCCTCTGTCCCAGCTTCCCATTGGTGGATGAAAGTTAAAGGTGGGCCTCCAGTAAGTTTTTGTCCTTTGATAAAAAGGAATGTCGTGGGGACTTTTCTTTTCTGCTTTGGAGGCCCAGGCTCAAGGCAAATTATAAGTAGGGAACCAATCTGAGGGAAAGACATGTGAACAGAGTTAAGATACCAGGTCCTGGGAGCGACCAGCAGCCCCACCTGAAGTCCGCCTGCAACTCTGACAAGCTCAGGTGCTTGTTTTAAGGAAAGGGGCTACTAGATTCTTACGAACAGGGAGCCTAGGTAGGAGATGAAACAAGGACTCCCCAAAATAGGTCATCAGAGGGAGGAAAACTGATGGAGAGCACAATATGCTCTGAGCGTTTTTCATGTTTTTAAGCTTTTAAATGATTTCTTCAAGGCCGAGCAGCAGCAGCAAAGGTGTGGTTTAATGGATTAAGAGGGTTTTTGCTGACACCTAGAATGAAGTTACTCTATTACTAATCAAGCCGAGAGAAGGCCCACTATGCCCCCGTTTATCATCCTTTCCCAGTTCCTTTTTGCTGGTCACAAAACGATGCTCATCAATCCCACCTAAAGCAGGAGGCCGGGAGCCCAGCCTCTTGCAGAAACAGCGAGGGTATAACTGCCCTCCAGTTCTGCCCCCAAGACGAAGGAGGACTCTTGGAAGCCAAGAAAGGTTTAAGAAGTCTCTCTGGATAGAGAGCAGTGCCCAGGGAGGAAGCCCTTCGCCGGCAGAGCGGGGTCCGAGGACGAGCTGGAGAGGACAGCGGCGCGATGGGCCTGCTGCAGGGCCTGCTCCGAGCCCGGAAGCTGCTGCTGGTCGTCTGCGTCCCGCTCCTGCTGCTGCCTCTGCCCGTCCTCCACCCCAGCAGCGTGAGTACCGACCTGCGCCCGCCGGGGATCAGGGAGTCAGTGGGAGGGCAAAGAGGGGAGGTCGATGGGGAACATGGGGTGCTCAGGCAGTCCCTCAAAGTGGCTTGTGGTGGGTTTAAAGAGATGGAAGGGTTTTTCTGGAGGAAACCAAGATACCTTCTTCCTAAAAGCTGTCATGTTCATCTCCTATCCCAGTCCCAGTGCCCCAACCCCATGGCCTCCACCAGGGGTCAGGACAGAGTAGGGGCCTTGGCAGAAGTGACTGATGGATGTTGCACCAAGCAGCAGGCCAGCCCGCCCCAGCAGCCAGGGCCAGCGACACCCATGCAAACGACATGGTGCATCTGTGTTTGTCGGGAATTCACCTGGGACCCTGGTTATCTGAGAGCCCCTGGAGACACAGAAAGAGCTCCCAACAGTGGCACTGAGGAGAAGGCTGGGGGAGGAAGAGAACGGTGGAGCCAGTCTGTGGTCTGTGGTGGCATCCTGGTGGGCTTCGATGACCACAGTTGAAGCTCTAATCCCGAAGGCTTCTATCAGCTTTAGGGAATGAATGAGTAGAGAAGGAAGGAAAGAAGAGCTTGGCAGGCTGCCCCAGTCCCATGCATGTGGCCTTGAATTATTTGTGTCTTCTGTGTTTTCTTCTCTGTGCCCTTGAAGGACAGACAAAAAGTGGCACGATAAAAAAGAGATAAGAGCCCTCAAACTCTACCCCGTGAGCTCATTCCTCACCTGGTTTGTGTGAACAGAGGAACCTGAGCTCTGGCTCCGCATCCAGCTTGACTGTCACACCCTCCCCGTGGTCACCTGCTTCCCTTCCCTTCCTTCCGCTGTTCTCTTCCTCCTGTCTGTGGCTTGTCCCCGTCCTGCAGCTGGCACTGCCCTGGAGACTTTAGGAAAAGTAAGCTAAAACAGGTTAATCACGTTTGTAGGAGGGGGAGTAATTCTTCTACTCTGCTCCTTAAGTAACTTGGTAACCAAGATTAAGTTAAAAAGTTAAACAGAAGGGATTAGGATGGCTCTTCTCAAAAACAAACTGGCTTAAATCTTTCATAGAATAAATACTCCAGAGTGCCAGGGAGATGCCAATTAAAACTGGGCTGGGATTAGCAGACAGTGATTGCTGCTGACATTTTTCCTGGACTGTTCCCCAGTCAATTTTCTGCTTTGTCCAAATGGGTCTGATTTTTTTTCTTTTTGTGTCTTTTCTTGTTTTTGTTTTTTCTCAATGTCAGGTTGATATAAGGGACTATTACCAAGGGACATATTAGCCTCCTCTCCTAAGCAGTATCAGGAAACTCTCATATCTCCTGGTTGAGTCAGCCCCACCTTTGGGGACCTTGGCCACAGCCCACAGAAGGCACAGACTAGGTGCCCAGCAGGTAGAGTGTCTTTCATCCATCTGTCACCCCTTTCATCAAACTTTTTTTTTGTAGACGCAGAGTCTCACTCTGTCACCCAGTCTGGGGTGCGGTGGCACAATCATAGCTCACTGCAGAGCTCCTGGGGTTAAGCAATCCTCGTGCCTCAGCCTCCGGAGTAGCTGGGACTACAGGCAAGCAAGCACCACCACATGCAGCTAATTAAAAAATTTAAAAAATTTTTTTCTTTTTTGTAGAAATGGAGGCTTCACCATGTTTCCCAGGCTGGTCTCAAACTCGTGGTCTGATGTGATCCTCCCACAATGTTGAGATTACAGGTGTGAGCTACCATGCCTGGCCTGCCTCAAACTTTTGGATTCTGATATTGAACCCTTAAAATTCCAAATAGATGTGCTTGCCCTGGGCTGGAGTTGAGAGCAGTGATGCAGTACCTGGACAGGAGCTCCTGGCCTGCAGTTTTGATAGTTCTTCTAAGCGACAAGCCTCAGCTACATTTTAGGAGGAGTCAAAATGACCTTCCCCCTTTTTCTTGCCCAGCTCTCTAAAACTAGAGGTCCAGACACTATTTATCATGTTATAGAAGAAGAGGGTACAAGAGAGGGCATCCATAACTAAGCCCTTCCTCAGTGCCCCCAGTGGGATAAAAGTTGCATCTCAACCACCCAAGCTAAATTTTTTTAAAAGGTGCCCCCAGTCGTTCATGGTAACAGATAACAGACTTTAACCTCCTTCCAGTGAAGTTGGAGTGGGATATCACTGGAGTGGTCAAACTGCATGGAAAACGAGCAGTTCCATGCCTAAGTTAGTAGCTGACTAGGAAACGTCCTACATAGGGAAATGCCACTTTCAAACTCTTTCCTCTACTTGTAAACAGAAACCAAAAAATAGTAGATAGCACTGTCCCTTGAAGACATTGTCTGAATACTCACCAATCCCCAACCCCCACACACCTGTTTATAAGGAACCAGTGGTGTTGATAAAGAGCCTGGGGGTTGCAGAATATTCTCTCCAGATGAGCGAGACCTGACAGCCAGCAGAGAAGTCCAGTGCAGTTTAGCCCACGTGAATTGAGCCACCTGCTAGACATGGGATAGGCGCCGGGGACATGGGACTCCTTGTAAGCAAACTTTGCAGTATTTTTGGTTGTCTGAATACAAGCTTACCTCCTGAATTTTGGGAAGGTTTAGAAGTGGAAAAATGAAGTTTATGGAGATTCCATGGGTGAAATAAGTGGAAACTATACGGAAAGACTCTCTAAAGGTGTCTCTTGTCCATTCTTCTACTCTAAGGAAAATGCAGGTAAAAAATGATAGTAATCAATCCTGTCCTTACTACTGCTGGGTGAAGGTGGCCTGATGACTTACTTCCTCCAGCAACCTAGTCGCATGTCTAATAATATTTACAACCAAAATGTTTGCCTTATTTTACCCAAATTCTCCTAAAGGTGCCCGGCAGAAGGAAAGTCCTCTCTCTTTCTTTCTCTCTCTCTCTCCTCTTTTTTTTTTTTTTTTTTTTTTCGAGACAGAGTCTCACTCTGTCACCCAGGCTCTAGAGCGCAGTGGCGCAATCTTGGCTCACTGCAACCTCTGCCTCCCGGGTTCAAGGCATTCTCCTGCCTCAGCCTCCTGAGTAGCTAGGATTACAGGCATGTGCCACCACATCTGGCTAATTTTTTTGTATTTTTAGTAGAGACAGTTTCGCCATGTTGGCCAGACTGGTCTCGAACTCCTGACCTCAAGTGATCCACCCACCTCAGCCTCCCAAAGTGCTGGGATTACAGGCTCCTTTCCTCTTTCTCCTTTCCCTTTCTCCCCACCTTCTCTCCCCACCTCCTTCCCCTTAACTTATAACTTGTAGCCCTGTAATGACCAGATCAAGAAAGACTAAGGGTTCCAGGGAGAAATAAGGGGCCCCAGTGAGGGGCAGACATTTTGTCTCTCAACTCTTTCTCTTCAACTGGAATTAAGATCTGCCACTCTGTCTCTTTCCCAGAAAAGAGACGAGAACACGTGGGCTTGAACTCGTTTAGGTAGTTTTATTTCTATAGCAAACAGGGTATTTCTCTAAATTGAATTCGTTTCCAAGTGGAGCCTTTTTTTTTTTTTTTTTTTTTTTCCCACCATTGGTTCTGTTGTCTTATCAGCACTTCCAAAAGTTTTATCTTCCCTCTGATCTTTTGGCCCCAGAGAACATCTCAGTGGGGAGCTACAGTCAACAATCATTGGGCCCAGTTCCCATTTCTCAAACCCCAATCCCATAATCCACGAATGTCAGGAGAGCAAAGGTCCTTGCCAGCCCAGCTGATTTAATCACTCCTGCTGCCCCTCACTGATACAGCGACCTTTTGTAACTTTTATGCAAGAGTTTGAGGACGCGTGTTCTGAACTCAAGGGGCGATAAACAGCAAGATTTGTCGGGTTCCTTGATCAGCAGCCAGCCTCAGGGCAAGTCAGACACGAGTCCTGGTGGTTTAGAACTATGTAAAAATTGAGGTGCCCACAGCCAACTTGGATTTTCTATAAATGGTATTCCGAGTCACGGAGCTCGGTGATGTTCCCATTAACAAGGCCCTTGAACTGTAGCCTCTCCCTAGAGCAAGCTAGTAACCTGTCATAACAGCCTTCATCAGCGCAATTCAGGGCCATCAGCATGACTAGAGGGTAAGCTGCTGGAGGGCTGGCTTTTGATAAGAATGTTGTACTTCATTACCCTGTGCACCCTGTGCACCCCTGGGTTGTCCAGCCAGCAAAGTGAGTGGGCTATGGAAAATGTCGGTGAATTTCCAGGCTTCCCCTTCCAGATAGATGGCTGTCTTTAGTCTTTGTAGATGGATGTTTCCATGGGGTCAGGCAGGTAGAATGGAGTCCAAGAGCAATGAGAACCAGACCCTGGTTAGGGCAGTGGCTCTCAATCAGGGATCATTTTACCTCCCCAAGGGACATTTGACAATGTCTAGAGACGGTTTTTTGGTTGTCACAATGGAGGAAGTGCTACTGGCATTTAGTGGGTAGAGACCAAGGATGCTGCTCCTTTACAGTGCACAGGACAGCCCCCTGCAACAAGAAACTATGTGGCCCTAAATGTCAGTAGTGCCAAGGCTGAGAAACACTGAGTTAGGAGCTGATGCTTCTTCATCCAAAATGAGAGTCCCATGCTCAGGATCGCTGCCTTCCTCCTCTCCCAGGGAAGGGAGCTCCTTATTAACTCGTACAGAGACCTTTGGGTGAAGGATCAATCTCTAGACGCAAAACATGATAGAACCTCAGATCCAAAACTGAAGGGGGAATGGTCAACCAGTTCTTGCCTAACAATTTATTTGATTAAAATTTACTACTGAATCAAGTTGTTTCAGCAAATAGTCTAAAACAGGGGGATTTAACTTTGTTTATTCATTTTTAAAGCAGTAAAGACTTTTTTTTTTCCAAATGAAATTTCACATGTAATGTTTGTATATGAATCAAATGAGAACAAAGCTACTCCATTTGGGATGAGGCTAGAGAGGGGGTCCAGATTCCAAGTCTTGCTCATCTCCCTGGGATATTCTTGAGACACACCCAAGATGCCCAGGGCTGCAAGAGCACAGTCCAGAAACCACCTTTTGGATTGTTTGTAAATCTCACTTCTTACTGATCCACTTCTCTTCAGTCAGGCGCACACCAATGCCACATATCTTCATATCTTAGGCACATGAGTCAAATTCAGGATGGCTGATCTCAGAGCTTACATGTGAACTAACTGTCCTTTTTTCTTTCTTTCTTTTTTTCCCGGAGACAGCATCGCACTCTGTAGTCCTGTAGTCCCAGGCTGGAGTGCAGTGGCACATGACCATAGCTCACTGCATGCAGCCTAAAGCCCCTGGGCTCAAGTGATCCTCCGGCCTCAGCCTCCCAAGTAGCCGGGACTACAGGCCTGTGCCACCACACCTGGCTAATTTATCTTTTATTTTTTAGAGATGGGGTCTTGCTGTATATTGCCCAGGCTGGTCTCAAACTCCTGGGCTCAAGTGATCCTCCCACCTTGGCCTCCCAAAGTGCTGGGATTACAAGTGTGAGCCCCAGTCCCAACCGCACGCAGTGATTCCTATCTCCAACTACCCCAAGAACTTCTACTACCCAGTCAACTTAACACCAGTTACATCCCAGTTCAAGTTAAAGCTTTGAACTCCACTTGTATGGTTTTGTAATCATGGGTCTGGTCACTGCAGTTGAGTTCAATCTCCACCTTGGCAGTTTCCAGAACCCTCAGAGCTGCCTGGCTACACACCAGTGCAAACCACGCGCCAGGCATCGGTCCCCCAAGGAGCAGCCAGAATGTCACCCACCAAAGGATGGACTCACCATGTATTCACCATGCTCGCCTGCCAGTCCGGCTTTGGTCCCAGGGCTGTATGCTTGTACCTGCATTAGAGTCCGAGTACCTGCTGCTTCGATGTCAGGGTTGCATCCAGATGCTCAGTGGCAGTGACTATTCCTGCTATTCCGGTGAATGACTGCCCCTTTCCTTCCCTCGCAGGAGGCCTCGTGTGCTTACGTGCTGATCGTGACTGCTGTGTACTGGGTGTCGGAGGCAGTGCCTCTGGGAGCTGCAGCCCTGGTGCCGGCCTTCCTCTACCCATTCTTCGGAGTCCTCCGATCCAATGAGGTTAGACCACTTGTAGCCCCACCCCCCTGCCTGGGTCCCTGCAGGGCCCCTGAAAGAGAGCCTCCAATGAAGGGAGATTCACTCAGCACTTGAGGATGAGGGGGCCTTGTCACCCACTGGAATGACCGCTTAACACTGAGCCTTGGCATCTGCAGTTCTAGACCCTGAATTCCTCTCCTTCCACCCATAATCCTCATCTCCTTCAAACTGGCTCAAAACTTGCCTCTTTCAGGAAGCCTTGCTTGATTAAACACATCCAGTTGCTCCCTCGGTCTGAAACCTTTTAGGAGCTGTGTGATTGATGCCGAAAACTCAGCTGCTGTTGACCTTTTTCAGTCTCTGGATGTCTGTTTCGATGATAAGCACACAAAGGCAGGAATCCGACCTCCCATTTTGGGGGCATCTCATTAGAAAGCTGAGCCTGTATCCAGTAGGTGCTCAATGAATGTTTGTTACAGAGAGACTTACCATGTTTCCCTCAGCCCTGACAATGTTTTCATCCACCCCTCCAAAAAACAACATTTCTGTTTCTTCTCCCCCAACTTAAGTTACCGCATGTTCTTTCTTTGCGCCTTCCCTAGAGTGAGCCCTCTCCACTCACTGTCTGTGGCATTCTCAAAAGCTCAAATGGAAATTGTCAGCAGGAAGCCCAGGTTGTGGCAAAATTTCAGAGCAAATATTTAAGCCTGCCATGAGTAGGGAAAAAGAAACAAAACAAAACAGCCAGAACCTGGGAGCAAAATGAATGATGATCTCATTCAGCAACACCTGGTTCCATTTGAACTGTCTCATTATTCACACCTGGTCTCTGCTTAGGGTTTCTGATGAAAAAGCCTGAATCGTAGAGACGGGGGTAAGGTTAGGGGCAGAGGCACAGAAGGAAGACAAAAGGAAGCTCATGTTTGAATGCCTACTAAGCGCCAGGCACTCTATCAGAAGTGCTCCATTTGTTATGTAATACTCCCAAGAGCTCTACAAGGCACATGCTAGTATTTCCATTTTACAGCTAAGCTCAGAGAATTAAGAGACTCACCCCAAATCACAAAGCTGAAAGTAGCAGAATGAGATTCAAACCTGTAACTATTAGATTTCAAAGTGTATACACTTGATCACTACACCATAAGCAAAAGACTCCATAAAGTGGTATGTGGCTTCATGGCACTGTGAACACATGGAGTTATTACTAAGAACTGTGAGTCTTTCGCTTCTGTGATATGAGGAAGAACGGAGCTGGGCCTATGGATGCTTTAATAGGCAACAGAACTTTCCAAAAGTAGAATTAGGCAATTCTCCAACAGTTGTATTTGACTGCAAATGAACACTTTGTCTTTCTACTGGATAGATTTAACTGACTAGTTTTTTGTTTGCTTTTAGGTTCCTTTTCTTTCTTTCTCTCTCTCTCCCCACCCCCCCTTCCCCTGTCTCTCTCTCTCTCTCCTTCTTCTTTGTATCTATCTATTTATCTATACACATATATATGTGTGGGTGTGGCTATCTACACACACACACACACACATATATATATAGTGGGCATTGCATAGCCATAGCCTCAGGCTCACCAAAAAGAATAGAATCCCCAAAGCTCTCAGCAGTGCTTTCATTCCTGGAGATGGGTACAACCCCAATATCCTGGGGACTCATGTAAAAGCTAATCTGTTACCAGAATCACCAGGCAGTTGTTCTAATTGCCCCCGTTCTTTTGTGAAAAAAAAGAATAGGTAATATGGGGTTTTGTATCTGCCTAAAGAAAAAAGCAACCTAAAATGTGACTTTTCTTATGAGAGCTCTACAAGCTTGTTCTCCAGGCTTCTCTTTAAAATTGTGAAATTAAAACCAGCAAGGGCAGGGGTTGAAAGTAGAGGGTAGAGGGAAAAAATGACGTTTAGAAAGAACTGAATCCTAAATAACATTTTAAAGTGAGAAAACTATTAATTGAGAAACCTAATCTTTGTGTTTCACTATAGGCAGCCCAAAAGCCAACAGCATGCCTTAGCTTTCAAGCAGACAGTGTCTCTATTTCTCCAAGGGCACAGCAGAGATGTTGCCGGGCAACAGTTATCCGAGGGACGCCCCTTTGTCCATAAGGAGAGTCTGCAGAGGCAGTTGCTTGGGAGGGTAACAGGACTCTGTGAGAAGTAAAGGAAGACAGTCCAGGGAGGGGCTGTGTGTCCCTATTGCTGGGGGCTGGAGGAGCCAGAAAGCATGTCTTATCATTTGAGGTGAAAAATCCTAATCCACCTGCCTGGTGACATGGCTTTGGCTGATGATGATATTTAGTAGTTGGGCTACAGGGAGCAGCTTAGTCCAAATATAGTCTGTTTAGCTGAACTTCTTAGCTCAGATTGGAGGGAAATGCCAGTAAGGCAGAGCACATGGGTTATAGCCCTTTCTGAGCCAGTTAACTTTGCAGAAAAAACACCTATTCCACAACCACCTGTGCACCACTGTGACACCAGAATGTGCCATGGCTCATAGGGGGAAGCTGGGCTGGTGCTCTTTAGGAGCCCCCAAATCCTTGTCATTCCCCAAACCCACCTACTTCTTGACCATCCTCTTACTGCGACTTGGGTTATTCTTCCACTTTGGAAAGTTCTCTCCCATTCCTTTGACCTTTAAAGCCCTACTCAATTACTTTCTTTGGTGAAGCCCTTTCAACGACCAAAGGCTGAAAGTATTGATCCCTTCTCTTTGAGTCTATTTGATGTCTTTATCTTTTAAATGGTGCATCAGATACACCAGATGTAAACTTTTCATAGACATGTACTCTCCCCACCAAGGTTCATGCTCTCTGGGATGTACAATGTCTATGGCCTATCTAGCCCAGCGCCATCCCTGCATCAGACCTCTATTCACGGCTCTTGATTGCAGTGTTTCTTGACAATGTGTCAGTAATGTCATCTTCAGTGAGGGAAGGAAGGCACGTGAATAGGATCAGTGTGACTCTGGGACTGTGGCTGTGTTCCCTCATGTTATTCATTCAACATGTAGAAAAACATATTTTCTGAGTTCTAGATCTACCAGGTGCAACATGGGATGATACAGGTACCCTGAGGGTGACAAAAATAAACGAAATGTCATCTCTCCCCTCTTGAGTCTCATATCTGAGCTCTCACTGTCTGAAGCTCGATATGTTCTGCAGTTTCTCCAGAGAAACGGAACCAAGAGGAGACTAGTGCGCATGCGTGTGTGTGTGTGCGTGTGTGTGTGTGGGAATTGGCTCACTTGATTAATTATGGAGACTAAGACATCCCATAAGCTGCCACCTGCAAGCAGGAGACCCAGGAGAGCTGGTGCTGTCACTCTGTGCGAGTCCAAAGGCCTGAGAACCAGCGAAGCCAATGGTGTAGATTCCAGTCCCAGGGCAGGAGATGAGAGATGTTCCAGCCCAGGTAGTGAGACTGGAAAAAGCAGGCAAATTGCCGCTTCCTCCACCTTTTGTTCTAGTTAGGCCCTCGACAGATTGGATGATGTCTGTCCACATGGTGGAGGGCAATCCACTGATTCAAATGCCAATCTCATCCAGGAACACCCAGAAGCAATGCTTAACCTGGGCACCCCGTAGTCCACCCAGGTTGACATGCAAAGTTAACCATCACAAGTACATATAAATGGTCCATTTTTACAGTGATGGTTTGTCAGCCAGTGGGTATTAGGAGTTGTGTGCGAAGCTCAGACTCAGGTGCTGATAAGAGATACAAAATGACAGAAAGGCTCCTGACCTGGAGAAGTTTCTATTTTAATAGAGAGAAAGTATAAACCATGTGGAAAAATACAGAATGCCCTATGCAGTGATGCCTCGATTTCTGGCATTGTGGAGGATTTATACCACTCCTCAAGAGGGGATGTTCTAGATAAATAAAATTTACACTGCCAACTGCCCAAACTTCATGTTGACCAATTTTTGATTACAGTCCTTCTAATGGGTTTTATAATTTCCTTGGTCTTTTAAACAGAAGTTATTAAATCTAATTTAACTTTTTCCTTGGAGCCTTCAAAATTTCCAGGGGGAAAGAAAGAATTTCTCACTCGGAGGAGCCAGAGTGGGCTCCATGAGAAAGCACAACTGAGTAACTTGAGGGTTGGGTGAACAGCTGAACCTAAAGAATCTTGAATAACATGTTGGCACCAGACTAGGGTGAGATTGCAGTTGAAAATATAAAAGGCACATTATCAGATTTGCAGATGGCTAAGTTGGATGCGCTAGCTGGCTAATGTACGGTGCTAATGTACGGTGGCAGAATGAGACATGTGGACAGGAAGAGACAATGGACTGAAACTGACAAAATGAAGTCTAATAAGGATAAATGCCAGCAGTTCATGCGAAAAAGACCCTTGGCTTTCAGCTAAGTACAGGCTCAGCATGAGTCACCATCAGTCCAACGTGGCTGCCAAATTCCGAGTGTTTACCATACGCCAGGCACTGTGGGAGGTCATTTACACACACTATATAACTCAATCCTCTGTGAAGGAGCTATTATTTTTATCTTCATTTTAAAGAGGAGGAAACTGAAGTTCAGAGGTTAAGTAACTTACTTACCCGAGATTATGCAGCTACTAAGTGGTGGAGCCAGGACTTGAATCCAAGATTGAACGATTCCAGAACTTGAGCTCTTAACCCCTAGGCAATGTGACCAAAATCTTCTGTTGAATTAATAAATTGTGGGCTAGGCACGGTGGCTCACGCCTGTAATCCTAGCACTTTGGGAGGCCGAGGCGGGGGGGATCACCTGAGGTCAGGAGTTCGAGACCAGCCTGGCCAGCATGGTGAAAACCTGTCTCTACCAAAAATAAAATAAAATAAAAAATTAGCAGGGTGTGGTGGTACATGCCTGTAGTCCCAGCTACTCAGGAGGCTGAGGCAAGAGAATCTGTTGAACCCGGGAGGCGGAGGTTGCAGTGAACTGAGATCATACCACTGCACTCCAGCCTGGATGACAGAGTGAGACTCCATCTCAAAAAAAATTTTTTTTAATTTTAAAAATTAATAAATGATGTGTCCAGTGCATCAAATTCTGGATAAGGAGCTCATCCAGAGGTGGGTGGCCAGGATGTCAAAAAGCTGGAACCTGAGTCACATGAGGAATGAAGAGAAGACTTAAGGGGACATAAGTCCAGGCTTCCATGAGTCCAGGCTTCCATGGCTCCACACTCCAAGCCCAAAGTGTCACACCAGAACCAGAGTCAGAGCACCATAAAGAAATTCCCCGTTCTGTATAAAGGAAAACTCTGAAATGAGTTGCCATGTGTGGTCCTTGTGTTCCCGTCCCTAGAAGTCTGAGCCAAATGACCATGCCAGATACACTAGACATAGACTTTGTGCCTTGGGAGATGGGTCGGACTCTAAGGTCCCTCTATGATCTTGTGAGCATCCAGCTGATGCTTCCTTTGCTGATACACAGGGCTTAGCCCTGCATTTTAGGTTTGTGTTTGTCTGTTTTTGTTTTGGCTCCACTGTGACTCTCACTTACTGTCATTATATCTGCCTCTGAAGTCCTCCAAGCCCCTTCTAAAGCGTTGCTCCCAAAGTTTATAGCCTGGGCATGATACCTGTGTCAATCAAGTTAGCTAAGATTTACTGTCTGTAGGAGAATGGCATAGAGGTGGGCACTGCAGGGCTCTCTGGTGGAGTAGAAAGCATGGGTTGGATGTTGGGGATTGGGAACACACAGCTCTCCAGGAGGCCCAGGGTTAGGGTGCACTTCAGGGAGTAATTGCATGTGCTCTTTATCTCTATCCTTTCCCCAGTGCGCACACACACTCACATACACACTCATACACACTCACCCACTCATACACACTAATACACATTCACACACATTCACAGACACACTCATACACACACTCACACTCATACACACTCATACACACACGCTCACACTCATACACACTAATACACATTCACAGACACACTCATACACATACACACGCTCACATGCTCACACTCATACACACACATTCACACATACATACACAACACTCACACACATACACATACACTCATACACATGCTCACATATACATACACTCACACTCACAGGCACACTCATATACATACATAAGCTCACATATGCATACACTCACACACACTCATACTCATACACAGTCATACACATGCTCACACATACACTCACATATACATACACATACACACACTCACATACACACTCATGCACACATACACTTACACATACACTCACACACTCACACATACCCATATACACACATATACACTCACAGACACACACATACATATTCGTACACACATTCACATGCATACACATATAAACTCATACACACATACACATACACTTATACACACACATACACACACATTCACACACTCACACAAATACCCTCACACACACATACATTCACACTCATACTCGCATACACACAAATACACACATATAGACACACATATACACACACACATTTTCACATACACACTCTCACACACACACTCTCACCTGGGCCCAGACAGCGGTCTCTGGCCCTGTGCTGCAGGCCTTGGGCCGGTCTCACTCCGCTTCCAGGCTGCAGGGGCAGGAGAGGAGTCCAGGCCGTGGCCACTGGGATAACCAGCCTCTGCCGCCCAGTGCCACTGGAGTCGGCTGTCATGAATCCGCTTCCCTGCTGGGTCCTGATCTTTCTGACCCGCCAGATTCCTGCCCTCTGACTCGTTACCCTGACTTTCTCTGTTTGTTCAAGCCTGGGGGTATTCCACAAAGCACTCTCAGCTCTGCCTTTCCCACCTTTCCTCGCCATGGAGGCTGACCAGCCCTCTGCATGCAGGCCCGTGGGCATGTGGGCTGGACATCCAGCTGGCCACCTACCTGAACCCCAGGCTGCCTTCACCCTGAGCCACCCAGATGCAGCCCAGGGCTGCGCTCCACACTGGGCTTTCAGTGGGAGCCTACAGACCTTGCAGTCTTTCGAGACCAAGCTAATGTTTCTGTGGGGAGGAGCAGCTACCTCTGAGCCACCACCTGACCAGCAGCCCCTTGGCTCGTGGCTCAGAGCCCAGCCCCCTGCCTCAGTTTCCCCATCTGGGTAGTTCATACAGTCCCAAAGAAGAAACTGGGGCAGGGTTGGTGGTGGGTATGAATCAGTGTCTCCAGTCATGCAGGAGTTGGGCCAGCTTCTGGGTCATGCCAGCACCCATCTGGGTCTCTCTACTTTAGACTTCTCTAGGGCAGGATTTGCAAAGAATGTTTTTTTAAGCAACGAAAACTTTTCTTTAAACCAAATCTTAGAAGACTCAATATATAAAACAGATGGAACCAGGAATGCAAATCAGGTGATGAGAAGGGTGTCTGAGCCCCTGCTGAACCCAGCAGAAACAGCATTCCTGCCCCCAGGGAAGGTGGAGAGGAGACACTGCTGGCTTGGCTGCGCTGCTTGGACACTAACTGGAATGGAGTCCTGGGGGGCTTCAGCCCTGGCGGGGCTTAGCCTAGCACTGAGTGGGAGCCAGGCCAGGTATCTGCTCCCAGGGTTCAGAGAATTTCACTGCAAAATTGTTCAGATGAGGCTGGGCACGGTGGCTCACACCTGTAATCCCAGTACTTTGGGAGGCCAAGACGGCCGGATCACTTCAGGGCAGGAGTTCAAGACCAGCCTGACCAACATGGCAAAACCCAGTCTCTACTAAAAATACAAAATTAGCCGGACGCAGTGGTGGGTGGGTGCCTGGAGTCCCAGCTACTGGGGAGGCTGAGGCAGGAGAATCGCTTCAATCTGAGAGGCTGAGGTTGCAGTTAGCCAAGATCATGTTACTGCACTCCAGCCTAAGCAACACAGTGAGACTCTGTCAAAAAATACATAAAATTAAAAAATATATACAATTAAAACAAGTAAGAGCCCACCTGCATTATCTTACATGTAAAGCCCATGTCACAGCAGATTAAATTAACTATGTAGCATCACTATTGGCCCTTTAAAGAATTGGTGACAGAGGTACAGAGGTTCATTAGCTTGTCCAATAGCAGGTAGCTCGTCTGAACTTCATAGCCCAAGATTGCTATAGCTATTCCTTGTCAAGGTGACGTCCTTGAGCCCATCTTTCCTATAACACAGTCCAGAAACACCTCTGCTCTCCAAGTTCAGTGATGTGGCATACTGAGAAAAACCACAGAGCAGAAAAGCAGAAAAAGCAATCAAACCACCAATGCAAATGTCCTAACACCCATGCACTTTACTCCTGGGGAGGAACAGCCACTTAGAATCTAACTTCTCTTTACAAATGACTCTAACAAGCTTCGTTATCTGGCTTCCCAGCTCACAGGATATGAGTCTGGGAAATTAGAAAACGGGGAAGGGAATGCTAATGGCAAACATCCTCACATTGGGAAACTGCAGCCGCCTAAGAATGAGACGGGAAACCAGCAAAACGCAGACCCAAGGACCAGAGAAGGACCAGCAGCCTGGACAGCTAGTCAAGGGCAAGGGCGATAAGGGGCTCCCTGGGCTGAGGCTATGATGGGGAGAGTTGGCATGTGTCTCACAAGAAGCTGGGGAGAGTTGGCATGTGTCTCACAAGAAGCTGGGGAGAGTTGGCACGTGTCTCACAAGAAGCCGGGGAGAATGCACGGGCTCTGTTGATAAAGGCAGGAAATCTGCAGCACACTCTAGAAAACAATTATAGTCATCCTCAAGAATCCTGGAAGTCTGGTGTTCCCTGGGAGGTTCTGAATAACCCAGGTGTTATTGTGAAAGAAAAATCAATGGGCTAGAAAACTAACAAACAGCACCACTGAACAGAATTTTAATTTCTGAAATGAAAAAGCCCTGTGGCTTTGCTCTGTGCATGGATGAGCCCACTCTGTGTGCTAATGGCCTCAAACCAGGTCAGCCTTTAGATGGAGTACTTCCTAACAGGAAGAGTCACCAGGGATCCTGGCCATCAATGTGGCAGGCCATGCCAGCTGGTTTGCACGTGTCATTTAATAACCTCATGAGGTAGGGACTCACAAAACCTTCCTTTTTGTTGTTGTTTTTTAGATGAGAACATGAAGCCCAGAGAGGCCAAATAACTTGTTTAGGGGTCACGCAGTAGAGTCCTGGCTGACTCCAGAGTCCTCCCTCTTCCCCACTCAGTGACGTTACCTCTGTAATTACAAACCATATCCTGAGCCCCAGGCCATGTCTCCCGAGCACATGGTATCACTTAGGAGGGAGCAGGAAAGACATGAGAATAAAGCTGAGCCCACCAAACCCCCAGCACAGAGCCAATATCCCACTGAAGCTGGGCCTGGAGCTCAGACTGGCTCTGGCCGGGGCATTTAAGGCCAATGTCAGGACTGAGATTATAAATGAAGATTAAAAATGTGTACCAGTGGGCTGGGTGCAGTGGTTCTTGCCTGTGATCTCAGCACTTTGGGAGAGACTCAGATGAGCAGATCACTTGAGGTCAGGAGTTTAAGACCAGCCTGGCCAACGTGGTTAAAGCTCATGCCTACTGAAAAAAAAAAAAAAAAAATCCAAAAAAATTAGGCAGATGTAGTGGTTTCACTGAGGTGATTTCCTTAGTTTTTCTAAGCACCTGTAGCTCCAGCTACTTGGGAGGCTGAGGCAGGAGAATTGAACTCAGGAGGCAGAGGTTGCAGTGAGCTGAGATTTCGCCACTGTACTCCAGCCTGGGCTGCAGAACAACTCTCTGTCTCAAAAAAACAAAAACAAACAAACAAACAAACAAACAAAAAACCCGACAAGCAATGTGTGCCAGCTCATGCTGTCTGGGAGACCAAGAAAATCCCCTTAGAGTTGAATCAGATGGGGGGTTTCCAGCCAGCTCACGGTGTGGCAGGCGGTCTGGGAGGCTTCGGATTCAGATGGCCCTGCATTGATATCCTGCCTCTGCCCTTACGCTATGACCTGAGAGATGCTCCTTAAACCCTCAGTTTCCTCATCAGTAAACTGAGATACGGATAGTGCTGCTTCATAGGACTTGTTGTGGAGTTCAAATTAGAAAGTGAATGCAACAAGCAAAATGCCGACACTAGAAGCCTCTCCATATTCTTGGTTCCTTTCCTCTGCCTCCAAGTGGAACCCAGAGAAAGTGGCCTACCTGTCATTTAGGCACTGAGTCTCCTAAAAGGCCATCACAGCCAAACCACTGTTCTAGAATGGGATATGCTAAAGAGGCAGAAAACGGAGCTGTTGTCAGTCAGTCCCTGGGGAAAGTAACCCCAGTTGCACTGACTGAAAAAGCTTCGCAGGGCTGTGTCATGGGGTTGGTGGAAAGACCATCTCCCACAACAGTCCCGCATCTTCTGTGGGTTTCTCTCCTCGGTAGACAAGAAAATAAAGCTCCGGTTGTGCGACAAAGCCAACTCCTGGAAGCCTGGGAAAGTAACCAGGCAGTGAGAAAGGCCCTTGACCCCCAAGTTCAGCCGCTTCCCTAGGACAATCCTGCAGTGCCTCCCGCTCCCCCTAGGGGGCTGCTTCCGCCGACCACACCCCATCCCCCAACGCTACCCTACCCTACCCCCCGCCGACCATGATCACCGCCCTCTTAGAGTGGACTCTGCCATGGAGTCACAAGCTGTCCAGAGCAGTGGGCCTTCCCTGCCCCCAGGGGGCATTCGTGACAGTAGTCCGCTGAGGAATGGGATTGGAGACAAGAACTAGGTTAACCAGAAGCAGGGGCTCTTCCTCCCAGGAAATGATCACAGCGAGAGCACATGTCCCTTCTCCTACACAACCCTCATCAACCAGAGGCAATGAAATGTCCACGGGGCAAAAGAAAAGGAGATGGAGCAGCCTGCCTTTATTTTGGTTTTGATGTTATCAAAGTGTTTCGTGCACAAAGTTTAAAAATTAGAGACTTTAATACTGAACGCTTACAATGAAAAGTCAGCAGTCTCTTTCTCATCCCTTCCACTTCTCCCCCTAGCAAGTCCCACCCCACCCTCAGAGTCAATAACTTGTAACTTTGTTAACAGCTTCTTCTGTCATTAAGCTCCATTCCTATATGAGATTCTTATATTAGTCCTTGAGTTCTCACTGTAAGCATTTATCAGTTGACTTCTTGTTATAGCAGATGAAGATTTTTTTTTCTTTTTTTTTTTTTTTGAGATGGAGTCTCGCTCTGTTGCCCAGGCTAGAGTGCAGTGGCGCAAACTCTGCTCACTGCAAGCTCCACGTCCCAGGAAGATTTTTTCTTTTACATCCCCTACTTCGCCTTCCATGACCATCCTCCCAATATGCTCATATCACAATTTTTGTTAATTCAGTAATCAAAATTAGTATGATTATGTACATATTACTTCAAATGCTATGTATTTTACTATATATTTCCTTTCCTGTTGAATTTTTATTTTTGCTGCAGTTAAAAATGTTCTTGTTTTCTCACTTCAAGAGGGTTTTTCAATTAGACGTTAATCTTTTCTATATCTTTTCCTCTCAATTTCTGTCATGGTTCCTCCAGCTGGAAGCAATTCTCATGTATGTGACAAATATTTATTGAGCCTCTACTTTTGCATATTATTCTACTGGGTATTAAGATGTATAGAAGGGAACCATTCACAGCCAAAAAATTTAGTTGAGAGACAAGAGAGGTACACATACAAAAATAAATGGACAACGGTACAAGCAGAAAGCAATCAGTCAAGCATTGCTCCAAGTGCTCTGTGGTGTATGGAATTAATGGTGCCCAGGAGGAATGTTCTGGAGTCAGAGGCTAGGGCCACAAGAAAGGTTTTTCTGGAGGGTGCCAGGCCTGAACTGGGCTTCAAAATCTGATTGGAATGTACAGGCAGAGATGGAAAGAGAGAACGTTCCAAGTGAGAGAATCAACAAAGATGTGGTCCATGAACCTCAAACATGTGAAACATCTTTTTAACTACCCTGTGTCTCAACTTCCCCATCATTAAATTAAAAAGTAGAAAGGAGCTTATAATTGGTATTGTGGCTACTAAGGAAGAGAAAATCCCTATTCTTAGAAAATATACCCTGAGCCTGGGAGGTCAAGGCTGCAGTGAGCCGTGATCATGCCACTGCACTCCAGCCTGGGCGAGAGAGTGAGACCCTGTCTCAAATTTTTTTTAAAAAAAGAAAGGAAAATATACACTGAAGTATATAGGGGAAACGGACCAGCCAAAATTTATGTAACTTACCCTTAAATGGTTCAGGGTAAAAAAAAAAAAAAAAAAAAAAAAAGAGTATATAGGTATTCCTTGTACTATTTTCATTTTTGGAATTCATTGGAACTTGAGAATTATTGGGAATTATTTAAATTTTTAAAATTAAGGCTGGGTATAGTGGCTTACGCTTGTAATCTCAGCACTTTGGGAGGTCAAAGGGGGCACATCACGAGGTGAGGAGATGAGACCATCCTGGTTAACACAATGAAACCCCATCGGTGAGGAGATTGAGACCATCTTGGTTAACACAATGAAACCCCATCTCTACAAAAAAATACAAAAAAAAAAAATTAGCCGGGCGTGGTGGTGGGCGCCTGTAGTCCCAGCTACTCGGGAGGCTGAGGCAGGAGAATGGTGTGAACCTGGGAGGCGGAGGTTGCAGTGAGCTGAGATCACGCCACTGCACTCCAGCCTGGACAGCAGAGCAAGACTCCGTCTCAAAAAAATATAAAAAATAAGTGAGACTCTCAAAACAAATGATGAGGATATTATGTTAAATGAAAAAAAGGTAAGATATAAAAGTATACATACTGTATAAATCCATTTATGTAACTATATAGACATAGGAAAAATGGAAGAAACGATAAGTATTAACAGTAGCATGATTAAGGGTAATGTTGTCTTTAACTTTTTCTATATTTTGAAGTTTTCCATACTGAGCATGTATTAATTTTCTAATAGAAATGAAATGAAAATAATTTTCTAATGTTTTCTAAAAACATTAAAAATTAGGTTTGGGGAGAAACCTAGGGTTATTTTAAAAGATCAATATAAAATTATATGTGTTTATTCTTTAAAATCATATTCACATCATATTTAAATACAGTGGTTTTATGTTTTCCAAAATGGAGAAGAATATCTATCCTCTAGAGTTACTGGCCAGATTGAATGAAATAATCTTTGTAAAGTGCTCAGCCCAGTGCCTGCCCACAGTAAACGCTCAGTAGATATGACTCTAGGATGGTCAGCTATTTCGATAATCGTCACCTCCCTGCTTCCTGTTCGCCAGCTTCTTTGATTGAGAACAGGTTTGATTGGGTATGGCCCATTCTCCCAGCTGGTGCTGGGCCCTGGGTCCTTGGTCCAGGAGGGTGGCTGACCTGCCTGGCCTCCCTACAGGTGGCGGCGGAGTACTTCAAGAACACCACGCTGCTGCTGGTGGGGGTCATCTGCGTGGCGGCTGCCGTGGAGAAGTGGAACCTGCATAAGCGCATCGCTCTGCGCATGGTCTTGATGGCGGGAGCCAAGCCGGGCATGTAAGTCTTATTTGGGATGCCAGGCTATAGTGCATCCTTCTAGCTCCCAGTGTGCCACCAGGACAGTGGTCTCAGGTCACTGCGGATGTCCACTTCAGCCTGTTTTTTCACCAACAGGGACGGGCTGACATCAGAGCCATAGGACCCGTCCAGGGAGAGGGCCATGGAGTAGAAATTTGAGCCTCTGACCTTGCTATCATTATCCAAAGAACTTACCCATTGACCTAGGCCGCAAGGGCAGCAGCTTACAACATATAGGGGACCATTAGGTAAAACAGGATGGACCAATAGAAATTGTTTCCCAACCTGCTTCCTGTGTATCAGGGAACAGGCTGGAGCGGAAGTGCCTGTCTTCTCCTTTGTCACTGAAAGAGACATGAATGTTTCCTCCCATCCACCCTGAGTTTTTGTCATCAGTTCAGACCACAGACCCAGTTAGAGACACTGCATTTGACTGTGATGCAGGACGGGGTCCCACCTTCGGGGAATGTGTTGCGGTGTCAAGGTTGAGTTTTGGGTTAGCTTCACTGATGCTCCATTTGGATTCCCCTGCCTGTACCTTCCCTTTTGGAATATCCTGCTCACCTCCTCCTAGTTTACAACTTACTTGCTATATTTTATGTAAGCTGCCCTGCCTCCTATGGAAGTCAATGTAAATATAAATAAATAATATAGCATTGGTTCTCAACACGAGTCATTTAGATGACTATAGGTTATACTTAAAAGCATGTTCCTGTCTCCCAGATTGTCAAACAGGTCTGCTAACTACAGCTTAATCCACCCCCTAGCTCAGTAATAATCTTGTCCCCACACTCAACCTCCCAGGCACACAGTGGCATTTCGTCACATCATATGGAGACTCTGTGGCTCTTTAAAATCTCTGTGTACTCTCTGCAAGAATTTTTTTTTCCTTCAATTTTTTTTTTTTTTCTTGTTGAGACAGAATCTTGCTCTGTCGCCCAGGCTGGAGTGCAGTAGCGTGATCTCGGCTCACTGCAAGCTCCGCCTCCCAGGTTCATGCCATTCTCCTGCCTCAGCCTCCCAAGTAACTGGGACTACAGGTGCCCGCCACCACACCCAGCTAATTTTTTGTATTTTTTAGTAGAGACAGGGTTTCATGGTGTTAGCCAGGATGGTCTCGATCTCCTGACCTTGTGATCCACCCTCCTCGGCCTCCCAAAGTGCTGGGATTACAGGCATGAGCCACTGTGCCCGGGCAAGAATTTTTATCCTCTCGTATTTCCACTCCTCCCTATTTACATCAGTCAGCAAGTTGCCACCCCCCGAGGCAGTTACCTGTGTAGGTACAGAATCGGCGAAGTCATGTCTCTGTCAGCTGACGGAGTCCACATGATAAACGCACTGTCCCCAAATTGTGCAAAGTCAGTAATTCCACCTAAAATAATAAACACAGTAGTCTTTATATTGGCTTATCTTATGGAAACTAGGACATGTCTGTACAGGCACATATTGCACAATGTTCTCAAAGCCAAAGAGAAATAATTGGAAGGTTATCCTTGTTAGTGTTTTTCTCCAAGTGTTGACGCTTTACAATGTCAGCTGGAAAAGTGTACACAAACAGTGACAGGGGACACTTCTGTGACTTTGGGGGCTATCCCTTCAGCATTTTTACAGGTAGTGGGCAGAACTGTGAGCTCCAAACATTCATCTCTATTGGGTCACTGATAACTATGGTGACTTGGCAGCAAAGCAAGGAGTACCGTAGCACTACAGAATTACTGACTGCGAGGGCAAACAAAGAATTCCCTTCCACACACAAACACACATCACCACCAAGTTCCAGCCAATGTCTGCAGAGACAGAAAAGCAACGGTGAGTCTATACCCTGTGGCACTACTACTAGAGCTTCACTAAGGACTTTTTTCTGGCTAAGGCCGCTAGTCCATGAAGTGTAATTCATTCATTCAACAAGTATTGCTTTAATACTTATGCTGTGCCAAGCACTGGGAGTACAGAGCTGAATGGCACCCTGCAGGACAATCGCCTGTCTTTCCAGCCACATCTGTCTAGACCAGCCCCAGCAGGTTGGCAGCAGGCCCGCTGTGGGGCCGCAGGGATGTGTGTTCTGTGGACACTCTGCCCCAACCCTCCCTGCCTTCCAGGCTGCTGCTCTGCTTCATGTGCTGTACCACGTTGCTGTCCATGTGGCTGTCCAACACCTCCACCACCGCCATGGTGATGCCCATCGTGGAGGCCGTGCTGCAGGAGCTGGTCAGTGCTGAGGACGAGCAGCTCGTGGCGGCCAACTCCAACACCGAAGAGGCCAAACCCATCAGTACGGTTTGCTGGAGTTCATCTCTCCTTTGCTCCTCCAACCTCCCCTGGGGTCCTCCCGCCTGGCTCCTCTGGGGAGACTGCCCAACTTGGTGCCCACCCCAGGACCCCCTCAGCCATGCCCCCACCTTCCTCTTCCTCTTCCCTCTCTCCTCTTTCCCATCCCAGCTCTTGGACTCTGAAGCTTCCCTGAACTCCCTGTTCTGGCTCTTCCTTCCGCCTTCACTTATGGACTCTTTTCCCCTAAATGTTCGAGGGTACACACTGCTCTTTGCCCCCAAATGCTCAAGGACCACTACAAAACCCTGGGGTCAGTCTGCATCCATGAGCCCCACTCTACTCACAGAGCAAAGGGAAGGAGAAATGTCACCCACTCCACATGCCCCACCCCCACCCTAAGCCCTCGAGCTACGCTCCATCCCACAGGGTCGTCCCAGCCTCCACCTCTCACATACTGCTTTTCTTTGCTACTCGTAGGTCTGGATGTAAAGAACAGCCAACCTTCTCTGGAACTCGTCTTTGTCAATGAAGAGTGAGTATGACTGCCCTCTTCCCAGACAGAGCCTCTCAGAATCCATAGGGAAGGTCAGAAAAGATGGGACCTGGACCCACAGACAGCTCTTTGAGATGTACGGTCCAAGCTTACCACCTTGTCACCCCCCCCCACCTCCCCCATTTCCTCTCCACACCTAGGAGCCACCTGTCAGGACCTGGAGGGTCACTTCCTTAACCACAGTGTTGCAGTGATGAGGAAGAAATAAAAAGGCCACACTGAATCTCCATGGATATATGAACTGTCCACACAGCCACCATGCAGAATCTCATCTAAATTCATGTCCCTTTTAGGAAAATAATATGTTTAATTTGTTCATGGAAAACCATTCACATATCGATGTCACTGCAGATTCTTAGAGAATCATGAAATATTTTCTAGATATTAGATAAGGTCTTAGTAGATTTGGTCTTGTTAGATATGGCAAAGAAAACTTAGGTGACAGGTAGGGGATGAGGGGACAGGAGGTGAGAGGGCCATGTGATGATGGGAAGCAGAGCTGGAAAAGGAGAAACAGTCTCAGACATTCCTGGGAGGAAGCTCCATTAGCAGCTGATTCCATTTGGAGATTCTGTTTCAAAATGTGGCCCACAGGCATGCCACAATGAATAGTCCACATTTAAAAGCTGGATTTGCAATACAGCTCAGCTCTGTCATTTGCCCTTGTAAAAAAGGAGAACACACATTAGGTGAAATCAGCATTCGCAGTGGGACAGATGCGGAAGGGTGCCATCAGGAAATTGCTTTATTTGTCACCACCACTGTCTTCAATCATAGCATATTGGATTTCTTGATGACATCACCCTTGATGATATCTCAGGCAAATCCCGTAGCTCTCCTGGTTCCTTTCAGGTATTATAACAATCTCATGTTCAGACATTTGGGAGACTAGTCCAGATTCATATCAAAACTTCAACTTCTCATCCAAAGCTTCTCCCACACCCACCCACCCCTCACCCTAGGCCTGCAGAAGAAAGAAGGTGAAAGTAAGTGGGGGAGGGAATTGAGCTTCTTTCTCCCTTCCTCCACCTCCCTCTTCTCCTCCTCTTCTAACCCCGCCCTCACTCTGCTGCTTCTGACCTTTCCGGGCTTACGACAGCAGCTCTAGGGTACAGGAAAGATAAAGGGGTGAGAAAGGTCTGGACGGGGACTATTGAGGTCTACAGTCGGTGCCCTCTGAGATTTCAGTCCCTGGCTCTTTCATCTGTGGGGCAACTGCCTTCAGGGGCTTTGAAGCATCCCCTTGTGGTGCCCTCTGCAGGGTCTTAGGCCTGATGGCAGGGCCTTGCTCTGGGATTAACACTCACGCCACCCTCCTGGGCCTGTGCTCTGGAGGTTCACTCCCCCACAGCCCCTGTGCTGGGGCTGCCTCTGCCTCTGGGCAGGCCTTTCCCAGATGACCCAGGAAAAGGCCATCCTCACTGTGGCCTTTTCTCCTCCCTGTGGCCTCTCTGGCATCACCCTGCTGGCTTCTTGCCTTTGCTCTTTTCCACACAAAAATGTGTCCTCCAAAAGAGAAGCCTGAGTTGTCCCTAGAACTCTAAGCATCTTTTGTGCTGGTGGGAACTGGGTCGTTTGCTGGGCATGCAGACAGCACTCTTGCGGCCACTGCCTCCCATGCTACCTGAGGGTCCTCGCCCGCCCTCCTCACCCAGTTTGGGAAGAAGGAAGGGGAAACATCACAGCACATTTTTCTCCCAGGCAAAGAACTCACTCCAAAGAACACCTCCCTCTGCACCCCTGTGAGTTTCTTATCCTTCCCTGGCAGAGCCTGGAGAGGGGCTGTGGCCGCAGGACCCACATCCCGCATGTGTGTGCCCAATACGCTCTCCGTCTTCACAGTGGCTGAGCTGGTGGCACCCACTGTCCTCGCAACTAAGACAAACTGGAAACATTCACTGATCACTCAGTGTGTCTGTTACACTGATGGCCAAGTTCTCATCTTCTTCTGTCCTCAAGGCAAAGGGACCAGCAGGGGTGGGAGACACTCACCCCGTGAAGCATACTTGCTGATCAGAAGTTCTTCCCCTCCCCCACACTCTCCCTCTCCCTCGACTTTCCCTGGGTAAAATCCAGGCCCTCCTTGCTTCTGTCACCTCAGATACGCATATCACAAGTTCCCCTTTCTAGATAGTGGTCTTCCCAGAGTCAGCCAGTAAGAGCATGGTCAGGGGGCATAGGCTCTCCAGAGACACAGACTCCTGGACTCCTACCTTCCTCCACCACTTAGCATCCCCGTGCTAAGTACTGGTGTAAATGGAGGTATGCATGCCAGTACCATAGATCTGTGATGAGGATTAACAATGTCTGGGGGTTAAAGCCCATATATATGTACTCTGTATCTAATGACCACTCCACGTCTGCTGTCAGGACTATCGTTAATATCAAAGGAAAGTGCTGCCCCTGCCCTCAGAAGGAAGCTGGCCCCGGCCCCACTAATCCTTACAGCATCTCAGAAGGCAAGGGAGAGATTAGTCTTCTTTGGAGGCTAGAAAACTGGAGTCCAGAGAGTTTAAGTCCCTTACACCAAATGCCTGATGCAGGGGGACCTCCCCTCCCAGGAGTTGGCCTCACTGACGTAGCTCCTGTGTCCTCTGCTTGGTTCCAGCAGGTCCACCGCAGACCTCACCACTCTGATGCACAATGAGGTATGACCTTGGGGTTTTTCTGTGCTTTGGAATCACTTGAAAATCCCTCAGCACTTCTTCATGGAAACCCAAGATTCAGAACCAGATTTTCAACAGCCACAGATCCACCTTAGAGTTCCTTTCACTGAGGATTCCACTGACAAAATGTTATTATTAAAAAGGACACATTGGCTGGGCATGGTGGCTCATGCCTATAATCCCAGCACTTTGGGAGGCCACGGCAGGAGGATCACTTGAGGCCAGGAGTTCAAGACCAGCCTGGCCAACATGGTGAAACCCCACCTCTACTAAAAATATAAAAATTAGTGGTGACGGGCACCTGTAATCCCAGCTACTTGAGAGGCTGAGGCAGGAGGATCACTTGAACCTGGGAGGCAAAGGTTGCAGTGAGCCCAGATCGTGACACTGTACTTCAGCCTAGGCAACACAGCGAGACCCCCATCTCAAAAAATAAAAATAAATAAAAATAAAAAGAACACATTTACAGGGGAAAGCAGAATTTACCTGCACACAGTTACTCGAACTTACTTCACTCCCCCAAGTCTGGTTATACATCTTTTCAGGAGAAGTGTAAGAGGCCAATAAAACATTGGATTTCAGCTGGGTACAAAGGTGTGCCCATGTAGTTCCAGCTACCAGAGAGGCTGAGGCGGGAGGATCGCTGTGGCCCAAGAGTTTGACCCCAGCCTGGACAACCCAGAGTGAGACCCTGTCTCTAAAACAAACAAAAAAACTGTGGACTTGGTTGTGATGATTTTTTTCTTTTTTTTTTTTTTTCCATCTTTTATATGAAGGGTTCTTCATTAGCTAATAAAGTCCCAGAAAGGCTGCCTCTCCTCTAAGGGCAGAGCCACGTTCTGCCTAGTTTCAAAGCCTCTTCAAATGGAGAGCTTGACACCAGGCTGAGCGGGGTGCATGCTCCCCCTGGCTTCTGTCTGGTTCCCACAGTGCTGAGGCATGGGGTGGCCCTGGGATGATTAGGTGGTCCTTCTCGAGGCACCTGACTCACCACTTCCTCTTCCTAACAGTGAGATGGCCTTTGTCCCAACAGAACCTGAATGGTGTGCCTTCGAGCACCAACCCCATCAAAACTGCAAACCAACACCAGGGCAAGAAGCAACACTCATCCCAGGTAATAGAACGGCCCCTTCTGGCCCTGTTTCCTACATGAAACGCTGTGAGCTGCTTCCCAAGGGCACTGGCCTTGAAGTCGTAACGGAGTCAGGCTAGTGAGCTGTCACCAGGCACTCATTCCCCACATACATGTCTGGCCTGTGTGCACCACGGAGATGAGACATCAAGCTCACTTTGACTGTAGCAAGACAGTCCACTGCCTGAGCCCCAGTGTCTTCAACTATAAAAGCTGGGGGTTGGTGTAGATCAGAGGTCCTCAAACTAGTCTTCAAAAATGCTTCAGGGACACTGCAAATATTTTATTTGAGTGTCCTAAGATTGTAAGGCAACTGCTTTTCTGAACTAATAATGATCTTCCTGGCACGATTCCTCTGAAATAAAATGCAGAAGTCAAATGAATGAATGTTAGGGCTTCTATAAAATAGCAACTGTCACTTACGACCCTTGATTTCAAATGTCTGGGTTCATCTCAACAGTCTCACTTGTTTAATGTCCATCATCATAAATAACTGCCATTTATTAAATGCTTATTATGTACCAATCATTGCACTCAGCATTTTTTTCTCTGGTCTTGGCTAAATGAGGTAGCGATTTTGAGCTCCAGTTTTGCAAACAAGGCAAAGATGAAATCATAACCCAAGGCCAAGGAACTAGGTAGGGGAGCATTCTGATTCAAATCCAAGCCTCCATGACCCCATGGAATTAACCCATCCATATACTTCCAATTACAAAATTGGATGCATGCCAGCCAGGTGCGGTGGCTCAGCACTTTGGGAGGCCAAGGCAGGAGGATCCCTTGAGCTCAGGAATTCAAGACCAGCCTGGGAAACACAGCCAGACCTCATCTCTACTAAAAATAAAAGTAAAAACATGAGCTGGCATGGTGGTACATGCCTGTAGTCTCAGCTACTCAGGAGGCTGAGGCAGGAGGATCACTTGAGCCCAGGAGGTCAGGGCTGCAGGGAACTATGATGGCACCACTGCACTCTAGCCTGGGCAACAGAGTGAGACCCTATCTCAAAAAAAAAAAAGATGTATCCAATTGCTACACTTATACTATTCTGTGTAAAATTTCACTAGAAGAAAGGATTGTGGGAAACCACTGGACCAAGGAATCTTTGAGGTCTCTTCCAGCTCTGATAATCAATGGATCTTTTAGAGGTCTGGAAGGGTCCAGACATACTTCGGCCCCACGAGGAAGACGGGGCAGTGGGAAAGGGCTTTGAGAGATATGGCAAGGTGGCACTTCCCCATTGGTTCTTTCATGACCTGACTTGCTGACAATTGCACCAGGACTTTCCTAGTCTCATGAAGAATCAATGAAGGTGGCCAGGTGTGAAGGGAACAGAAGGGACTTGCTTCTTCAGGCAACACTTGAGACCAGAGTTCAGCAACCTCTCTGACCCTGAAAGGCCATCATCTGGACCAAGCAGGGCCAGAGAGGACCACAACTAAGCTGAAGTTTATCTGCAAGGGGGAAGAAAAAAGTAGAGAGGAAAAGTCAGGCAAGGAGAAAAGAGTGAGGAAGGGAGGGAGGAGAGAATCACACTTCAACCCTCTTCCCAATGAAGACTAGGGTTTTTATATAATCCAGGTGTATTTTGTAGTCATCTCTCCATCAGGGCTTGATGGACTTGAATGGCCAGACTTGAGAGAGATTCAGAGGTAGCTTGATGGGTCTTGGTAGGATTAGAAAGGGCCCGAGGGGAAGGCCAAATCCTGTCATTCTAACTCTACAGGAATAACATCTGTTTGTTGTTCAAATACAATGTGGAACGACACCAGTTTTACTGGAGTTCAAATAAAAAGCCATGCTGTCAATAATAACATTAATCACAAAAATAATAATAGCCTACCATTCATTAAATGCCGGGAAGTGTTTTAAGTGCTATACATATATTACTTCATTTACTCTTCACAACAATTCAGCAGAGAAAATATGGTTTCCACCATTTTACAGAGAAGAAACTGTAGCTCTGATGCATGCCCAAGTTGATAAATCGTAGGAACTGTGATTTATCTTTCTGACACCCAAGCTCAAACCCTTTCCGCTGTACCATGGTGCCGCCTGCCTCTCATGCTTCGGCCAGAGAGCCCAAGCTGGGATGGAGAGATTCGCTGATTTTCCTTTGTTAGGAAAAGCCACAAGTCCTGACCCCCAGCCCCAGGAAGCAGAAGCTGAACAGAAAGTACAGGTCCCACCATGACCAGATGATCTGCAAGTGCCTCTCCCTGAGCATATCCTACTCTGCTACCATTGGCGGCCTGACCACCATTATCGGCACCTCCACCAGCCTTATCTTCCTGGAACACTTCAACAAGTAAGTGATTCACTTGGTCAACAAATATTTACTAACCACCACTGTGTGTCAGGAACTGGACTAGGTGCTAGAGATATGGTAGAAAATGAGAATGGAAGAGTTTCTGTAGAAAGAGGGAAAAACAGGCTGAGCACAGTGGCTCATATCTGTAATCCTAGCACTTTGGGAGGCTGAGGCGGGGGAATCACGAGGTCAGGATCTCTAGACCAGCCTGACCAATGTGGTGAAACCCTGTCTCTACTAAAAATACAAAAATGATCTAAGTGTGGTGGTGCACACCTGTAATCCCAGCTACTCAGAAGGCTGAGGTAGGAGAATCACTTGAACCCAGGAGGCAGAGGTTGTAGTGAGCCAAGATCGTGCCGCTGCACTCCAGCCTGGGCAACAGAGCAAGACTCCATCTCAAAAAAAAAAAAAAAAAAAAAGTCCCACCACAGTGGCTCACACCTGTAATCCCAGCATTCTGGGAGGTCAAGACGGGTGGATCACTTGAGATCAGGAGTTGAGACCAGTCTGGCCAACATGGTGAAACCCCATCTCTACTAAAAATACAGAAGTTAACCAGGCATGGTGGCAGGTGCCTGTAATCCCAGCTACTTAGGAGGCTGAGGCAGGAGAATCATTTGAGCCCAGAAGACAGAGGTTGCAGTGAGCTGAGATCGTACCACTGCACTCCAGCCTGGGTGACAGAGCAAGACTCCATCTCAAAAAATAAATAGATAGATAGATAAATAAATAAAAATTTTAAAAAGAAAAAAAAGGGGAAAATCAAGTCATTAGAGCTAAGTGAGACTGGAGAAGTCTAAGACTCTGCAGGGAGAGCCCTGCTCAGGGAGCTCGCCCATCTGCTGGGAGGAAATGCCTCCCTAAAGAGGTGACCATGTGGAAACCTGAAGGACGGGAGTAAACTAGATGAAGGGAGATTATCCAGACAAAGAAAACAGTGCGTAGGAAGGCTCCGAGGCAGGACAGCAGAGCACATAAAAGAAAACGACAGAGGGTAAGAGGAGGCCAGGGAGCTGCACGGGCAGATCTCCAGGGCTTGGCAAGACCCACTGAGGAACTTGGACCACATCTGAAAGGCTTTGAGATGCTTTTAAAGAATTTTAAGCAGTTAGTGAGGTGGTCAGATTTATAGTTTTGAAAACTCATTCTGGATGAAAAAGACAAAAAAAAAAAAAAGGGGGGGGGGAACAGATTGGAAAGGAGAAAGCAGACAGCAGGAAGGCAATTCAGGACACTGCTGCAAAGTTGTCCAGGGCAGCCGGTGGCTTGGCTGACAGCGCAGTGGGGAGGAGGAACAGTCAGGTTTAAGGGAAACTCAGAGGTCACTTGCTGGGTCTCAGGAAGGTTAGACAGGGCCTGAGAGAGGGAAAGGCTGTCTGCGCCTCTCAGGCCCCTGCCCTCAGCAGGTGAAGGAATAGAGGGGAAAGAG
Source organism: Macaca mulatta (assembly GCF_049350105.2). Taxonomy (NCBI): domain Eukaryota; kingdom Metazoa; phylum Chordata; class Mammalia; order Primates; family Cercopithecidae; genus Macaca; species Macaca mulatta. Next base: position 175,530,875 of record NC_133408.1, on the reverse strand, counting down.
GAGGAATGGGGTCTTGGAAAAAGTGGGATAGAGGCTGAGATGTCCAGGTGAAAACAGACCTGTGACTCTCAAGGGAAATATTAATGTTTAGGCTGAAGGCATAGATTTGAAGTGAGCAGCCTGCAGGGCTGGGGCCATGGGCATGCCACCGGTACTGGGACACGGGCCACCATGCCCAGACAGGCGTCATGCTTGGTTTAATGTTCTGCTGTCCCTGCCTGGATATTCATAAAAACCTTTGGGTAAAGGGGCCACATATTCATTTTGCCTTCTGGTACGGGAAGTTACAGGAGTGGAGGAAATTACCTAGAATATACAGAGTAAGGAGAACAGAGGACATAAATATAAAGCTCACATATTTAACAGACAGAAGGAAACAGTATCAGACAGCAGAGAGGAAAGGGAAATCTAGTGCCACTCTACCCAAGGGAGGAAAGTATTTCAAGAAAAAGGAAGTGCCTACAATATTTAATGTCAATGAATGATGATGCAAAGTAAGGATGAAAAGGTATCCATTAGATTTGGTGACATGGAGGTTACTGGTGATGTAGGCAAGAGGACCTTGGTCAAGTGGTGGGAGAAGCCAGATTCTGGTGAGTTGAGGATTCTGGTGAGTGAGAAAATAGAGAACTGACTGTGAAGGGAAGGAGAGATGTGGGATGATAATAAAAGTAAAGTAGAGGACGGGCACTGTGGCTCATGCCCGTAATCCCAACATTTTGGGAGGCCAAGGCAGGCAGCTCACCTGAGGTCAGGAGTTCGAAACCAGCCTGGCCAACATGGCAAAACCCCATCTCCACTAAAAATACAGAAATCAGCTGGGCATGGTGGTGTGCTCCTGTAATCCCAGCTACTTGGGAGGCTGAGGCAGGAGAATCGCTTAAACCCAGAAGGCAGAAGTTGTAGTGAGCTGAGATCATACCACTGCACTCCAGCCTGAGCGACAGAGCAAGACTCTGTCTCGAAAAAAATAATAATAATTTAAAAAAAAAAAAAAAAAAAAGGAAAGGAAAGCAGGGTCAAGAAGGAGTTTTCAAGATGGGAGACATTTAAATGCTGGTAGGGATGATCCAGATGAGAGGGAAGTTAAAGATCTGCGAGAAGGGATCACTGATAGAGGGATGTCTCACACCTAGAGGAGTTTTACACCCAGCCCCGAAAACAGACACCCAGGGAAAACACAGCGTAGGTCATTTAGGCCTGAGCCTTGTCTAGGCAAAAGCCATGGCTCAAACGGCCTGGTCCATCCAGGCTCCACAGGAAACAACACTTGGGCTGGGGAGCCACAGCTCTGCCTGCTGATGAATGAGCAGTTCGCCAAACAAATCCCCTCTACCCTGAGACCAGTGGATGTTTAATAAAGATTTGGAGATTGCAAGTCCTGGTTCTCTTATGGGCACTGTAATATCTAAAAACTTCATTAAGCCCTAGAGCTTCAAATTCTCCAGAACTGTGTCCCCCAGTCAAAACTTACATTCCTTTGGTGATTTTAGAAACAAAGTATACCAAGCTGCTCCTTTTTCTGTTGTCTTGAAAACCAGATGAATAAACTTAGCAGAATCTTTAAGGGCAAATACGTCCTGAGTCATTTTCTTGAGTGCAAAGTAAATACACTTTAACAATATGAATTTTAGTTGTTTTGATTCCTTTTCTTAGCTAGTTTCATGATTCTTGTCTGGGCTCTCTACAGTTGCAACTGTCAACTAAATGAGTCTGTAGACAATGTTTTACCATACTGTTATCATTATCTCCCCACTTAGCCCAGCTGTATGTTTTAGGGAGCATTTGGCATACTACCCCAAAATACCATATGGAAACCCTCCCTTTTCTAATTGCTGACCTGCTTCTTTACCCTCCAGCCAGTATCCAGCCGCAGAGGTGGTGAACTTTGGCACCTGGTTCCTCTTCAGCTTCCCCATATCCCTCATCATGCTGGTGGTCAGCTGGTTCTGGATGCACTGGCTGTTCCTAGGCTGCAAGTGAGTCCCAGGGCCCTTTCAGCAAAGCACTGAGGCCCCCCTGTTGATCCAAAGGCCATGGCATGGGCCCCGGATGGCTCTGTGCAAGGGGGACTGCTAGGTAACCACAGAGGATGCCCAAGGAGAATGCAGTGGCCTGGACTGAGAGTCAGGCGCTGTCTCTTCTAGACATTCTAAATATTTGTGAACTCTGTACTTCACTCTCAGCTCCACAAGAAATGTTCTTAATTCCAACTAAATGGTTAGAGAGCCTGTCCAGTTTATACAAAGTCTGACGTGAAGAGTATTTAATGTCGTTTTATTGCTCTCAAAGCATATAGAGTACTTCCAATTACTCCAAGAAATAAGAAATAAAAAATATGACTCCAAGTAGAATTTGCATTAGGTTTAACTTTATAGGCATGGGTGATTTATACTTAGTAGCCTGAATAAAATATGCTCATATGCCTCAAAATAACAAGTCAGTCTACTCCAAATTTGATCAGTTTCAAACACATAAAGGGAAGATAATATAATGTTTTGCTATTAGTCCATATGCTCCCATTGGTCAAGAAATGTTCTCTGACTTTTCTTTTTACTCAGACTGTTGTCAAACCAATGACGTCTATATACTTCTTAACTCCAGTATTGCCAATATAAAACTAACACTGTGTTCCATATATGCAGATGTTTGTGTGTGTGTTTGGCTAGAGACAAAGCTTCTCTGAAGTAAAAATGTTAGTTATACATCTAGACACATAGTGGAGTAAAAGTTGTAGTTTATATACCTAGACACATATACCACATTACACTAATTATTTTACTTATGTAAAAGACAAGTAGGTAGAAACGACCCCACGCGAATACACGTGCACAAGTCCTTGAGACATCACTTCACACCAATATACCAGAGACAGACCCAGATGGATATCCCCAATAGTCTAGGGCACAAGGTTGATGAGGGTCCGGATAATGTGGCAGATAAAAGCCGTATGAATAGGTGGGGGATAGAGGGATAGAGCATGTGAAGAGGAGAAAAGTGACCGCAGCAGGTGAGTGGTTTAGTAAATACCTAATATTTGATCTCTGGGCCTCAGAAGTGTGTTTTCTTTCATCATTTGCTCATTCTCCCCTCTCAGTTTTAAAGAGACCTGCTCTCTGAGCAAGAAGAAGAAGACCAAAAGGGAACAGTTGTCAGAGAAGAGGATCCAAGAAGAATATGAAAAGCTGGGAGACATTAGGTAAAAATCAGCCATTCCTCTTCTCTCCTCCTCCAGCAGAAACACAGCAGGTAAAGTGAGCACAGGAGGAGCCTTGTTCTTGACAGCCCCTGACACTGGGAGAATTTTCCACAACTCTGAATCAGGCATTTAGAAGATGCTATTTAATGCCAAAGCCAAGCTGGCCCAGATTTCAGGTGGCCACCCTTTCCCTTTGCTCCGTTTGGAGTCCAAGGTATAGCCGTGGCATGGGGTGGAGTGCTGACCATGGGGCAGACGGAGGCAGAAGAAGGGAAAGACAGCACAGTCACCCTCTTGGAAAATGTGAATTCCTTCCAAAGCCAGGCCTCCTCTCATTGATCAGACATGCCACCACAGTGGTCTAGTTATCACTCCCAGGGAGATGGGAGACGCTGTGCTATATTTAGGGCAAAAAGCAGTATCAAAGACAGACTTGGAGACCGAGGGCCCAAGAAATCTCTAACCAACCCTCAGCCACTTCTATCAGCTTCTCCACAGGGACCCAGCTTCCTATTTAGTGCTATTTCTCCTTTTATGGCAATTGGCACACACAACTTTGCATAACACAATCCAGGTAGACACTGTCTTATTTAAAGCTTTAAGTTATAAAAGGAATACATGTTCATCGTAGAACATTTCAAAAATACAAGACAGTATAAGAAAAAAATTAAAATTGACTGAATTCTTAGCACCCCGTGTTAACAAATGTTGACACTTCTTTCCATGCTTTTTTGTGCAAAACTCTATGTATTTTTGGTAAAATTCAGTCCACACCGAAACCACTGTATACCTTGCCTTTCTCAACTCAACACTGTACTCAACTCAACAGTGTACAATATGTTCCATGTCCTTAACTCTGCTGTGGAAACAGGATTATCAGTAGATGCATCTCATTTTAACATAGAGTTGTATCAAAATGTATTCAGTGTATGAAATATCATTGGATATACAGGATGCTTCCATTTTTTAATAGGTAATAAATGTCTCAGTATGCACTTCTGGTTAGATGATGGGAATGACCAACTTTTTTTTTTTTTTGAGATGGAGCCTCGCTCTGTCGCCCAGACTAGAGTGCAGTGGCACAATCTTGGCTCACTGCAACATTCGCCTCTGGGGTTCAAGTGATTCTCCTGCCTCAGCCTCCCAAGTAACTGGGACTACAGGCACCCGCCACCATGCCCGGCTATTTTTTGTATTTTTAGTAGAGACGGGGTTTCACTGTGTTAGCCAGGATGGTCGCCATCTCCTGACCTCGTGATCTGCCCGCCTCCGCTTCCCAAAGTGCTGGGATTACAGGTGTGAGCCACCACACCCGGCCAGGGAATGACCAACTTTAAGGCTTCTGATGTATATCATCAAATGGCCTCAAAAAGGTTGTAGCAATTCCTCTTCCCACCAGCACAGTGTTTGGGGGTGCCTATTTCACGGCACTCTCCTTGTAGGCTGTATTTGAAATTATTTTATAAATGTACAGTGCTGTGTTCTCTTGCCCTTTCCACAGAAGTTTCTCCAGGGAACATGGTTAATGTCATGTTTTCCGGGGCCACTCAGTCTTCTCCTCATCTCACTGTCAGCCATTCATAGTGGTTAGGCAGTGAGTGTGTTTTATGTCTAGGGTATTGAAACTCTAAATACAGAAGCTTCCAGAAGCAAAGTGAAAAAGCTAGGATAAATTACTCAGTTCCTGAGTGGGTCTTTCTGTTTTATTTTATAGCTACCCTGAAATGGTGACTGGATTTTTCTTCATCCTGATGACCGTACTGTGGTTTACCCGGGAGCCTGGCTTTGTCCCTGGCTGGGATTCTTTCTTTGAAAAGTAAGTGATATAATTTCCTCCTTAAGAACAACTCCCTCACCCCAATTCTTCAGGCAAGAACTACTGGCATCCTTCATAGACTCTCAGGGGAAGATATGAAGCCAGGAAGATTTCATTCCCTGGGGAATCCACTCTTTTTAGGGAGGCTGCAGTGTGAGATCAGGAAGGAAAAACTCCCTTTGGAGTCCTGGTCTGGGGCTGGGATCCAGTGCTGCAAGTGGTCTCATTACATAAGCTCTTGGAAGCTTGGTTACCTCATAGGTGGTTATGAGAGTTAAAGGAGAAAACATCTATAAAGTACCAACTGTAAAGAAAAGAGACCAACTTCTCACTTGAGAAGGGAGGCACGTGGAGGTGTGGCCTTCATAGGAAAGAGGTCTCATCCTCTTCTATTCTCCTTTATCTAACCATCTTCACTCCTGATCACTCCTTCTAGGACTTGCCCCAATTAACGGGCTCACAAATTCACACCAAGACATCTACTCTAGCCAGGCCCTGCTTCCAGACATTCACCATTGCCCATTAAATCCACTGTGGATAGCATGGCAGCAACTGGCAAGAACTAAGGTTAATTTCACCTCTAGACTAAGTCCTAAAAAGAGGCACTGTGTTTGCACAGACTGCCCCGAGACATCGTGTTACTCCTGAAAATTCCTGACCCTTCTCCTCAGCGATGCTTGTCTCTTTACTAGGAAAGGCTACCGCACTGATGCCACAGTGTCTGTCTTCCTTGGCTTCCTCCTCTTCCTTATTCCAGCGAAGAAGCCCTGCTTTGCGAAAAAGAATGATGGTGAGAGAAGGATCAAGGGAAGAAACTGGGGGTGGCTCTAGTTGAAGAATCCCCAAATCAGACTAATACTCCCAAAGAGATTCACCAAGGTCCTTCAGATTCCCACCCCCCGAAATAGCAGTATCCCAAATCATCCACTTCACCAATTAGGTTCCTATCTCCACAAATCATGCCTATCAGGGTTTATCTGGCTTTACATCTCTCTCTAATCCAGGAGAGAATCAGGAGCACTCACTGGGGACCGAACCCATCATCACTTGGAAGGACTTCCAGAAGACCATGCCCTGGGAGATTGTCATTCTGGTGGGGGGAGGCTATGCTCTGGCTTCTGGTAGCAAGGTAATTCTTGAATTCCAATCTTTTTTTTTTTTTTTTTTTTGAGACAGTCTTGCTCTGTCGCCCAGGCTGGAGCACAGTAGCATGATCTCAGCTCACTGCAACCTCTGCCTTCTGGGTTCAAGTGATTCTCCTGCCTCAGCCTCCCAAGTAGCTAGGACTACAGGTGTGCGCCATGATGCTGGCTAATTTTTGTATTTTTAGTAGAGACAGGGTTTCACCATGTTGGCCAGGCCAGTCTCGAATTCCTGACCTCAAGTGATCTACCTGCCTCAGCCTCCCAAAGTGCTGGGATTACAAGCGTGAGCTACTGTGCCTGGCTTGATTTCTGTTCTTATGGGTGAAATACTTTTCCAGCATCTTTACCTAATGAATCATTATGGGCATGGGAGGAAAGACTCAATGGACCTGAGAAGTAGATGTTCACCGAGTCCCTGGGAAGGGAAGCAATAGAGCAGCATGGATGTCCCCTCCTGCCCTAAGCTTCTCAGTTAGCACTACTGGAAACAGAGGAACAGATCGGCTGTGCCACACAATCATGATACATGGGCATCGATACTTCATCTATGGGGCCCATGCTGCTATAAGCAAAAGGTTTATTGGAGTTTGTAGCCATCTCCTTCTGGGATTTGACAGTGGCAATAGGAGATGGTAACAGGAGATGGACATCGGTAATAGGAGTGGTAATAGGAGAACTCTGTAAGGGACCAGAGATATTTCAAGTGACACATGGTGAACTATCTGTCCACAATACATAGACTGAGCCCCTTTGGAAAATCTAGGCTAAAGCTGATGTAAATGCTTCTTGATTTTCTAATTGGGAGGAGTTTGGATGAGATCTTTTAAGTGGGGTGGGGATGTGAGGGGATGGTTGAATTTCCTAAAGTGTTAGCCTTCCCTAAAATAGAAAAGAGTCCTAAGAATGAATTAGGTTAAGGTTCAGACTATTTCTCCCTCCAGCTTGTCTACGTGCATTATCCCATGCTAAACTTAGTTCCCTTTTTTTTTTTTTTTTTTTTTTTTTTTTTTTTTTGAGACAGAGTCTTGCTCTGTCACCTAGGCTGGAGTGCAATGATGCCATCTCGGCTCACTGCAAGCCCTGCCTCCCAGGTTCAAGCAATTCTCATGCCTCAGCCTCCCAAGTAGCTGGGATCACAAGCACACACCACCACACCCAGCTTAATTTTTGTACTTTAGTAGAGACGGATTTTCACCATGTTGGTGAGGCTGGTCTCAAACTCCTGGCCTCAAGTGATCCGCCCACCTTGGCCTCCCAAAGTACTGGGATTACAGGCACGAGCCACTGCGCCCGGCTTGGTTCACTTTTGATGGCCTAAAATACTATCTGCATTATTAATAAGAAGGTCACAGAATATTACACTAAGGAGAACCTTAGAAAGCATGAGTCCTATCTCCTGCCCATGGTGAGATTTCCCTCCATGGCACCTCTGGCTTGGACACTTCCAGTGACAAGGTACTCCCTGTGCAGGGAACAAAGAATAGTTGTTCCTTATTTTCAGCTCAGGTCTTCTGCATGTTGTCTGTCCACTGCTGGCTCTAGCTCTGTTCTCTGGGACCCTCTCCTAGCTAATAATTATTAACATGAAAAAATCAAGAAGTAGTGACCCATACCATCTGGGTCTCTCTCCTCAGGACTCACTACACTTGGCCTTATTCAAACATGGTCCACGGGGTGGCCAGTCTACTGCCAAGCAGAGTAGTTACATTACCCAAGCCCCATTTCTCAGCTCTGATTCAAGCAGCACCCTGCATTTTTATGGAAGCTTTTATAAAGCATCCTTGGCACTCATGTCAACAATTATATTACAACTGCAGTCAATTAGAGCGCTTCATTCTTTTAACTGTTCATCATTACTAGACTTTCAACCCATCCTATATATATGCTATCAATATTTCTCATTCCAAGTTCGGAATATTTATATTTATCTTTATTTAATTTCAGTTGTTAGTTTTGGCCTTTGACAAGATTGGCCTGGCAATGTTTTACTTTTTTTTAACCAAAATTGGGCTGGGCACCGTGCCTCACGTCTATAATCCCAGCACTTTGGGAGGTCATGGCGGGAGGATTGCTTGAGTCCAGGAGTTTGAGACTAGCCTGGGCAACATAGTAAGATCCTATCTCTACAAAAACAAAAATTAGCCCAGTGTGGTGGTGTGCACCTGTAGTTCTAGCTACTCAGGAGGTTGAGGTGAGAGGATCACTTGAGTCCAGGAGTCCAAAGCTGCAGTGACCCAAGATCCCACCACTGGACTCCAGCCTGGGGGAGAGAGGGAGACCCTATCCCCTGCCACCAAAAAAAAAAAAAAAAAAAAAAAAAAAAAAAAAAAATTGTGCACATATTAGAGATAGTACAGTTATTTCTGTAAAGCCTATGCCTCTGCTAATTTTAGTAATAATTTGGGTAGCATATGTCATTCCTACTGAGTTTGAAATAATTTCAGTTTTGACATTAGTGAAGAAAATCCACTGTAAAATGTTTTCATAACAAGAGTTTAAAAAATTGAGACTTCCTTTGATTGTGTTTTTTTCTAACTTTGAAGTCTAATTTATTTCAAATTATAGTATAAAATCGTTCTGCTGGAAAAATGATTGCCACTAAATGATTTCACTTCACTAGGCTGGGCATTGTGGCTCACGCCTGTAATCCCAGCACTTAAAAGAGGCTGAGGCAGGAGGATCACTTGAGGCCAGGAGTTTGAGGCCAGCCTGGCCAACATGGTGAAATGCTGTCTCTACTAAAAATACAAAAATTAGCCGGGCATGGTGGCGGACACTTGTAACCCCAGCTACTTGGAAGGCTGAGGCAGGAGAATCGTTTGAACCCGGGAGGCAGAGGTTACGGTGAGCTGAGATCGCACCACCACTGCACTCCCGCCTGGACGACAGAGTGAGACTTCCTCTCAAAAAAAAAAAAAATTTAGCCAGGGATGGTGGTGCACGCCTGTAATCCCAGCTGCCTGAGAGGCTGAGGCACGAGAATCGTTTGAACCTGGGAGGCGGAGGTTGCAGTGAGCTGAGATGCTGCCACTGCACTCCAGCTTGGGCGACAGCACGCAACTCTGTCTCAAAAAGAAAAAAAAATTATTTCACTTTACCTACCAGTACTATTTGGATAACATGTTAAGTAAAACTCTATTTCTTTATATAATGTACCATTTCCACTCAACTAACTGCTCTTCCTCCCCTGCCTCTGTCCAATGAGTGAGGTTTAATGTGTTACCAGAGGGAACAATTAAAGAGTTCCTGGAGGCCTTGGGGCTCTGAAACAAGCATTAATTGATGCAGTCTGCACAGACTGGGTTTGTAAGCTCTCAGTCAGTTGAGAGGAAGAAAAGGAAGAAAAGTTCTACAAGGTGAAGTGGCTACAACAGAGAGAATTCTGAAGGCCTTTGGTTGTCAGTTGTCTATGAGCTCGCCAGGAGGTAGCCAGGGTACTATAGAGATGAAATGAGCTTTTGATGAATTTGGAAGAGAGGAGAAAAAGTAACATGCTGACAGTGTAGGGAAGGAGGTCTTTAAGAGTAAAACATGTGTAGCAGGACTTAAGAGCTTGAGGAATCATAAATGTCTCACCTTGCTTTCTGCCCCTGCTCTCCATATCGTCATTATATTTGCAGTTTCTACGGTACCATGGGAAAAGGCAGAGCCTGTCAACATAGAAGAGACAGAGGAAGGGAGGCAGGATGCATATGGCAACCTGGAATTTTTAATACAATACTCAGTGATACCTTTCATTTTGTAGGAGACGGAAATAGCCCTCCCTATTTGCAGGTGAACATCTTACAACCAAATGAATCATTACAAGTGGGAATATTTATTTATTTTTATTTTTATTTTTATTTTTTTGAGACAGAATCTCACTCTGTCACCCAGGCTGGAGTGCAATGGCACAATCTCGGCTCACTGCAACTTCTGCCTCCTGGGTTCAAGCAAGCCTCCTGAGCAGCTGGGATTACAGGCACGTGCCACCACGCCTGGCTAATTTTTGTATTTTTAGTAGAGACAGTGTTTCACCATGTTTGCCAGGCTGGTCTCAAACTCCTGACCTCAAGTGATCCACCTTCCTCAGCCTCCCAAAATGCTGGGATTATAGGTGTGAGCTACCTCACCCAGGCAGAATGTTCATTTATTTAAGTGGATGTGTGTAACTGTTGCTAGTGGAATAAATTCAGGATGGTCAATATGCCTTCGTATCTGTGTCTTCAAAAAGCACTGGCAGGCCAGGTGAGGTGGCTCACGCCTATAATCCCAGCACTTTGGGAGACCAATGTGGGAGAATTGCTTGAGCTCAGGAGTTTGAGACAGGCCTGGGCAACATGGAAAGACTCTGCCCCTACAAATAAAAAGATCAGGGCATGATGGCATGTGCCTGTGGTCCCAGCTACTTGGAAGGCTGAGGTGGGAGGATTGCTTGAACCCAGGAGGTTGAGACTGCAGTGAGCTGTGATCATGCCGCTGCACTCATCCTGGACCCTGGGCAATAGAGCAAGACCCTCATCTTAATTAAAAAAAAAAAAATCCTGATAGTAGAACTAATGTCAGCCACGATGGGATTTGAACCTAAAACAGGTTGGGGCTGAATGACCAGCCTCCATGGCACTTAGGAGGCACCTTCTCCACTAAATGGAAATATACTTTTATCCCTCTCTACTTTATTACTCCTGTAAAACCTCCAGTGCTCAGCTCTGCCTGTTCGTCTCCCTAAAAAGACAGGAAAGGCTACTATCTACAGATGTTGATACATTTTTCCCGTTTTTAGGTAACAAAATAAACTGATTTCAAAAGCTGAATAAAGGGCCATACTTGGCCCTCTGTGAAGGGCATTGTCGAATCAATGCACAGGGTAAGGATGTCAGAGGCTAGAGAAAGGGTAATGAGATTGAAGTTGAGGAGCAAAGATCTCCAACCTCTGACAAGTTGTCATGGCAAAGTCCTAAGAAGGATCATGGCAATTAGGGTGGGTGGCTCTCCATGCCCCATGATGAAACCGAAAGACCAAATGTTGTACAATCATAAAAACCAATTTTCTGAGCTACAAAAATGATCGAATCATAAAAATCATGAACCCCTCTGGCTCCATTCAGACTAAAGATCAGAGGATCCCTGGTGGTCCAGCCTTCCAACATCCCTGACCTTCTGAATTCTAAGAACTCTAGCTGGGATGTGTTTCTCCTCCTTTCTTCTTACTGTAACACCTCTTCCTACAGAGCTCTGGCCTCTCTACATGGATAGGGAACCAGATGTTGTCCCTGAGCAGCCTCCCGCCATGGGCTGTCACCCTGCTGGCATGCATCCTTGTGTCCATTGTCACTGAGTTTGTGAGCAACCCAGCAACCATCACCATCTTCCTGCCCATCCTGTGCAGCCTGGTGAGTAGCGCGGGGCTCCCAGATGTCCAAACAGGCTGTCCCAGGGGCCTGGAGTGGCAGGCCTAGCTCAGGGCAGCTTCTGTGGCTGTAGCCTCTCCTCTGGTTACTGCCCACAGCCTTCACTGATTGGTGTTCAATTCCCATTTTGAAAAATGAAGTTTTTCAAATAGCAACTAGCAAATAAAAGGATTCACTAATAAATCACAGCAAGAGTTCTAGAAATCCTTGTCCAAAAGAGTAGGATTAGTTTAGGGGCAGCCCTGAGTAGAAACCAAAGAACATACAAAATAATCTTCAAACCCTATCATTTCAATTCCCCGCAATCATCATCAACCTTTCTCTCCTGAGATAAAACCTGAGTAGGGCCAAAGAGGTAGCCACAGAAAATGGAGGTAAAACACACACAGCTGCAAAGACTGAGATCACAACTCAGACAATCATCACAGCCTCCACTGAGATTCACTGTCCTCCGGGAAGTTCTGAGGATTGGGAGCAAGGTCAGCTTTGCTCCACAGCCTCAGACCAATTTGTTGTGAATGGAATAGGGGAGGGGAGCAATGGCCAGTTCTTAGCCTGGCCAAGCAGCCTGAAAGGTGATGCATCCGACCCAATGCTTCATCTGTCCCATTCTGGGAGGCAGAATCCAGGAGATGAAGGCCCCTCCCCACCCCAGCAACATAGTCTCCTACTGCTCTTTCTAACCCCAGCCCCACACTCTCTGCTCATTGCTCAGATGACCCCAACTTCTCCCTTCCGTCATCTTGCTTGTGTGAGCAAGAGAGTGCAGTTAAAACTTGGCAACATTGAGAGCAGGACCATGGATTCAAATCCCATATAAAACAATTATCTTCCCTAGGAAAAAAAAACACCTTAGTTCTGTACCCTAAGACTGAGGGATCCCCACTTCAATCAAAGCAACTTATTCATGAGATTTGGGTTTAAGGAAAGGAAGTCTTAGCTAAAGAATAAAGTTTAGGAACCACTTCCTTAGAATAACACCAAAAAAATCAAACATCCCTTCTAGGGAGTAACTCAAAGCCACATTTCCATGTGGAGCAAGTGAGCAGCATCAGCCTATTCAGGTTGCCAAGGGCACTGCATGCCCCCGAGGGCAGGGACCTAACTACCCCTCCACATAGTGTCCTGCTAAGGTTAGCCAGCACCAAGTCATCATTAAAGCATGCTCGTTACGTTAAGCACAGGAAATGCAAGCCTAATCTCGTGAAATGTTTCTGTGAATTCTCTCTTCTAGTCTGAAACGCTGCACATTAACCCCCTCTACACCCTGATCCCAGTCACCATGTGCATCTCCTTTGCAGTGATGCTGCCTGTGGGCAATCCCCCTAATGCCATCGTCTTCAGCTATGGGCACTGCCAGATCAAAGATATGGTGAGTTGGGGTGCCTCTCCCTGCCAGGCCCAGCTGCCATGAGGACAGGGATGACCAGCTCTGCAGCCTTCTTTCAAAGCTTATTTTGTAGCAGTGTCCCTGGCCTGTCAACACTAACCCAGTGTGGTAGCAAGAACAGCACTTATAAAAAGGTTTTTGGTTGGTCTGTAAGCACCAAGGATAGCAAGAATGTGCTCTCCCCAGCCCTTCCCTGGAAAGAAGTGGGTACCTAGGTAGAGAAAGCTGGAACACACAGGCTGTTGCCCAGTTCCAGAAGGCATGAGCCTGCGCAAAGTTTTGCCTTCGTTTCTTCATTAGGCCAGTGGAGACATTCATTGAGAAAGCTACTGGTTTATTCACAGAAAGATGAGAATGAGAAAGTGTATGAACATAGGGTAAAAGGTATTTTGAGAAAACAGGATTCTTCTGCTCAACTCACCCCCCAGGCAAGAAACCCCTGAAGCAACAATGGAAAATGAAGCATCCACCATTCATTTTCATTTTCAGCTGGGCTCACAAACGATGGCTTTGAGATATTTTGCTGCTGACTTTAGTGTTAGGTCTATCTACCTTCTGCTCCTCTACCTATACACTATACTATGTATACTATGCTGCTATACTTAATATCCAGGGCTGAGGGGGTAGAGGAGAGGATGGAAAACACTGATACAAATTACTGATGGTCTTACAATTTTTTTTTCATGGGAGCCAAACTTGTTCTCGCAGCCCTGTAAAGCAATAGAGGAAAGAAAGAAGTTTCAGGCTGGTGGCAGATATTCAGGTCCTTTTTTTTTTTTTTTTTGAGACAGAATCTCACTCTGTCACCCAGGCTGGAGTGCAGTGGCGCAATGTCAGCTCACTGCAACCTCTGCCTCCTGGGTTCAAGTGATTCTCATGCCTCAGCCTCCAGAGTAACTTGGACTACAGGTGTGCGCCACCACACCCAGCTAAGTTTTGTATTTTTAGTAGAAATGGGGTTTCACCATGTTGGTCAGGTGGTCTTGAACTCCTGGCTTCAAGTGATTAGCCTGCCTTGGCCTCCCAAAGTGCTGGGATTACAGGTGTGAGCCACTGCACCCAGCCTATTCAGGTCCTTCTGACTATTCAAACTGCTCATCTAAGTCATCCGTGATACTTCCTGGAATGGGGTGTCCCAGTCATCCCTCTCCCCTCCCATCTTACTGAGTAACCCTCAGTCTGCTCACACTGAGCTCTACCCCAGCTCTCCTATCTCCCGCTTCTTCTGCTGTGTGTCCCCACCACTGACCTCTGGCTTTCTACACGGGAATCAAATGATCAGAGGCAGTAATTTTCAAAGGTACCAGGTGACAAGAAGTGAGCCAGTCTTGGGTTCTATTCCCAGCTTGGGCACGACCTTGACTTCAGTTTCCTCATCTGCTAAATGACGAGGCTCCAGCTGGATGCTCCATGGGGTCCCTTTCAACTCTAACACTCCTTAATTTAGCCCTGCTAGAACCTGCCCTTTCACCTGTGGGGAAACATGGACTGTCCACCATGCCAAAATGCCCAGGGGACCCTCACCAGACAGCAGGAGAGAGAGGACATGCCTAGCCATTTGCTTGAAACAATTTCCCAGTATCCATTTTCCCCTTGCAATTTTCCCAACTTAATGCCAGCTAGTGACTTGTTTTGGCTACACGCTGTATGCCTGGTTACTCATTGGGAGGGTGCCAGCTATCCTTACAGGACACATTTTTCCATCTGGCTCTGCCAGCCCATCATCCCTCACCTCCCCCACTTCACCTGTGAGTGTCAATGTCAAGGCAGAAGTGAAAAGGGTCAGTCACTGAGGTGTAATTCCCTCAGAGGAAAGACGCAAAGGCCCCACTCCAGCTAGCACACCTGTGTCTCCTTCCTGAGGAAGAGCTGAGCAGAGGCAGCTGAACTGTTTCCCCAGGTGAACTCAAGGTACTCTGTTTCCACAAGCTGTTCCTTAAAAAAAGGTAACAGTAGCAAAGGCTTCATGTAATATAGCCCCTCCTACAAGTTCCCTGTATTGGCGCATAGGGGCTGAGAAGTTCCTGCTTTACAGAGATCTGGCTAGTTTTGTTCAGCACATTTCCCTAAGAGTGAGCTGCAGAAATACCTCTTCACGTTCCGTAGAGAGGGTGTTCCAAGTAATTAACACACCTTCTAGGCTTCCACTTGAAACCTAGTGAGAGTGCTGTGAGCATGAAGTGGACATGACTCTAACTGTCCCCTTCCCGCCCTACCACAGTCCTGTGCACCCTACAAGGCAATGCTAGAGCACACCAGACAGCACTGGGAACTAATCTGGGCCACAAGGCATAGGCTGCGGGAGCAGAAGGGGGACTTGGGGATCTGTGCTGCTGCTGGTCAGAGTGACTAGGGTGTGCTGGTTTGTGTCCTGTAGGTGAAAGCTGGCCTGGGAGTCAACGTTATTGGATTGGTGATAGTAATGGTAGCCATCAACACCTGGGGAGTTAGCCTCTTCCACCTGGACACTTACCCAGTATGGGCGAGGGTCAGCAACATCACTGATCAAGCCTAATGCAAGTACACAAACTGGCCCAACCACAGGAGCTGCCAGTACCCAGCAGAATCTGGACCACAGGCAAAGAAAACCACTAGGACCACCAGGAGCACACAACCCCAGACCCACGCCGGAGGGCATCCCTCCAACAGAAGATTCCACCACCTCAAGCGAACTGCAGGAATCCTCCAACAACCACAAACACATGCTTAGCTGTTAGTGTCTTCTTCTCGCCCTCAGCACCACAGCTCAAGAAAACCTAAAGTTTCAATACAACCATAGGCTCACAGAAAAAGAAAATAAAAATTAAGTTAAAAAAAGAAGACAAAGAAAACCTAAAATTGTATCTAGTGTTTGTAATCCATTCATTCTGAAGACAGGAAAAGAAGGCCTGTCTTACTTGCCTTCAGAGGCTAAGCCGTGCAAACTCACTAGGTTTTATGTTATTTTTAATACCTTCTTAGGAGTGGAAGATACCCAAGCCATCCTACCAAGGCAGAGTGAAACCAGTGACATCTTTTTTGGGGGAAACCTCACCCAGAACTTGAAACCTAATTGTCAGCTCCTTTCTCTTGCTCTTTTTTTTTTTTTTTGGAGATGGAGTCTTGTTCTGTTGCCCAAGCTGGAGTGCAGTGACACGATCTCAGCTCACTGCAACCTCCACCTCCCAGGTTCAAGCGATTCTGTCTCAGCCTCCTGAGTAGCTGGGATTACAGGCAAGTGCTACCATGCCCAGCTAGTTTTTTGTATTTTTAGTA
The DNA here is from genome assembly GCF_049350105.2 of Macaca mulatta. NCBI lineage: Eukaryota > Metazoa > Chordata > Mammalia > Primates > Cercopithecidae > Macaca > Macaca mulatta. The sequence goes on along the minus strand of NC_133408.1, from coordinate 175,514,680 downwards.
GAGATGGGGTTTCACCATGTTGGCCAGGCTGGTCTCCAACTCCTGACCTCAGGTGATCCACCTGACTCAGCCTCCCAAAGTGTTAGGATTACAGGCATGAGCCACCATGCCCGGCCATCAGCTCCTTTCTCTTAAGTGCTTCTATCCTAAGTTCCCTCCACAAGAAGGCGTTCTTAGTAGGTCTTCTTCATGGCAATCAGTACTCTTTCATCACTACTTTGATTCCCTGTTAAGCATCTCTCTTCAATGGCTCCCCTTTACCTTGGCACCAAATTCCCGTAAAGATATAGTGTTCCCTTTCAGAAAAAGGCTGGTGTTGTTCTATTAGTCAAAGGAAAGGGAAGTCGGCCGGGTGCGGTGGAGGCAGAGGCTGCAGCGAGCTGAGATCGCACCATTGCACTCCAGCCTGGGCGACAGAGCGAGGCTCCGTCTCAAAAAAAAAAAAAAAAAAAAAAGGAAAGAGAAGTCAAGAAAGAAGATACATTGAGATTAACATCTCTCTCTCCACCTGTCACTAACCACAAATCTATTGCCTTGGTTAAGTTTTGGGAGGGAGGGAAAACTTTCCTACCAGTCTTATAAGGGACACCAAAACTATAATTAAGACCACAGCACTATTATTATATTACACTGGCTTGCTTCTGGATATAATAAGTAGTTTGTTCCTGAGAAAACAAAGTACTAAGTAGTAGCCAATGGTCCAAACACATCTGTCACTTCCTACACATCCCTACATGAGCCCCTTGAGGGAGAAGAGCTGTCTATGCCTCTTGAAATCCCCCAGCAACTTCTACAATGTAGTAAGCTGTAAGTGCTCAATAAATGTGTCCCATGAGAAAAAAGCTGTCTGGAAATCAAGGCTTCTTTCTCCTCCTGAAGATCATGCCATTTTCTCCATGATAGATATCCTTGCTACATGACTGGCTATAGCTCTCAATCCCTCTAGTTTGTTGGCATTACAGATTTTTTTATTTCTACCATCAGTTGCTTGCTAAATATGTCTTAGGGGAAAGGGAGTCCCCTACAATTACTGCACTGTTTTAAGTGATTTTAAGTTACTATTGATAGCACGTGCAGTTTTCCCATAATAATTTATCTATAAAATCACTCCCTTAATTGATCAAGCATCCGTGAGTTGTAAAGTTTATTTTGGAGCAAAAGAAACAACCTCACACATCTGCTCCAACCACAGAATGTGACTGACCAGGGTTAACAGGAACATTAGTGCTTCTGCCCTGTGAGTTAGACCAAAATTATTTGTCCAATGTAATAGTTAAGACCTCACAAGCCCAAATGAAATACCAATGTTAGGTAAGCTACAGCTGATTTGATCCAGCCAACATCTCTAAAGTCATTTGCTTTAAATTTTCAAAAGAGTCAGGGTGTTAATCTTATTATCAGAAGAGCCAAACATCACATTTATGACCCATCACAGAATGCAGATCCTTTGCCCTTAAGTCAGATAGTAGGACAAAGGTGTAGATAATCAGTAAGATTCTGGGAGTATAAGTAAAAAGAGAAAGAAAAGTTGATTTAGAATTAAGTGGACTTAGAATTACTGGCCAGTATTCAACTATGTGAGAACCTGACTCACTCCTGAAGGGAAAGCTGTGCCAGCAACTGCTGCCAGGTGCTCCGAGTAATGAATGCATTCAACTAGCCAATTTAGAAAGAGCGTTTATTTCAGTCTGGTCTACTAACTGCTCTCTGTTCTTTCCCAGAACTGGAGATTCAAGCCAAGCAAGGTTGCCCATTCCAGTGACAGGAAATGGCAGATATGATTAATAACTCCTTGTCATCTAAATCACTCCACTGTTGGATAACTTCTAGCCCTCCTTAATAGTCTTGTGTCTCTTGCAAATATAATTTAATTTTACCTTCTAATATTTTGTGGATGATGAAACTGTGAGTCAAAGTCACTAAGTATAGTTGCATCTTATTGTTAAGTCAATTCTTTATCAAATTTGCTTAAAGTTGCCTTTGAAGTTCCATTAAGTCAGACATAAAGTACATGGTACACAATCTTTCACATTAATATTTACATATCACAAACACTCATGTACCATCTTTTAATAAATAAAAAGCAGCTAGTTTTCCTTCCAACGTCAGAACAAATCTGTTTGTTCAGCTATACAATAAATGAGGTAGTTGGCTTCACATTTGGGGTCCGCGGTATTTGAAAAAGTCTCTAAACACTAGAATCACCTCAGGACAGCAAGAAACTCAAAACCATGAGAACACAAAGAGAACCGAGACCACCTGAGTACACAGGTAGCTCAGTGGGGCTGTCCTCACTGAACGAACACTGAACACAACTGCATGCACTATTTACGTGGCACCTTTTTTGGTCCCAGTCCTGTACAATTGTGTAAGATGATGCAACAGCACTGTACCTTTCATAAGATCCTCCCACTGAGGCTGTGATTCAGGCAGGCCCAGGACCCAGGGTTTGCAGCGTCCCACTCTGGGAATTTCCAGAAGGTCTCGCTGTTCTCAGTTCATTTTTCTTTCCCTGTGCCTTGCAAAACATGCCATATGTTAGGTCTTCAATGCTTGACTAAATACACTGCAACCAGATTTGGGAAAGGTATAAACTGAACACTTGAAAATCTAAGTGTCACAAACTCCCTATTAAGACCAGGCAAGATCTCAAAATATTTTCCCTTCACCACCCTATTCCTTTCCATAAGGCAAAGCCCTAATAGTCAATAGGGAAAAAAAGAACTCATTCATCTGTAAGGAATGGAAATGCTACATGCAAAACCCAAGACTGGAAGTTTAAGAAAAGCCTCATTTGCTTCCAGTACAGTATATAACGTTCCTTCAGGAGGAGTAACTCAGAAAGGCATTAAAAATGTGGGAGACCTCAGCAGAAAAACAAACACCAGCATAGTATCTAGGGAGTGAACGGCTTAGTGGAAATGAAAACATTACACATGTGTATATATGCTCTATGAGGCAACGTGTATAGACAACTAGAAAAACCACACAGCCTACTTTTCTCTACAGTCACACAAACTCATTGGGTAAATGAGTTAGAAAAGAAGAAATAAAATTGCTCCTTTAAATCAGAATCAGGTAACTGCTTAAATACATAAAATACCAAATCAGAAGAAAGGTCTAAAGATATAATTTTGGTAACTTCAAAAAATTCAGCCTCTTTTGACAATTTTAAATAAGGTTTTTTTTTTTTCTTGCTTTGTTTTTGTTTTGTTTGGGAGGATTACAGTTTAGGGATAAGCTTTTCAAGTTCACTGTATTTATTAAGTTTCCAGCACCAATCCTGAAGTCTTGTATTTCACATGTCAGAGTGATCTGCACTAGTATTTTGAGCAACTCTCATTTTATGATCAGATGTGGCAGAAGTTTTCCTACCCATATTAGTAGGAGTTTTCAAACATTTTTTAAAGGAAAAAAAAAGGCATTTCTTGTGGTGCTTCTTCCCACCGCTCCATTGATTTGTGTGGCAAGGGTTCCCACAAAATTCCCAGGGAAGGGGTAACTTTCAGTGTCACAAACCCCATTCACAGCAAGGATTTTCAACTGCACCCTAAAACCATGATGGTTCTGGGTTCCTCCAACATATAGCTCAGTGAAGATCATCTTGCCTGAGAACTCTGAGGTCCTTTTCATTGCTGCCAAGAACATAAAACTAGGAGAGGGCATCTGAATGGTGAATGCGAAGTCAGCCTGCACTGTGTAGCAGTACACATGATGAAGCTGAACTTAAGAACTGATCTGCTGGATGGATCCCACTGGTAGAAATGATCTCCTTGGCAAGGTTAAGTGTCACCCCTAAGGGAAGCCCTAAGTCCAAATGAGCCTTGTTTATAAGGTATAATACAAAGAGACCTAACTTCTAATAGCTAAGTGACCTCCCATCCCAAAGCAGCCACTCTGGGAGACCACATACACCATAGCAATGCTATCATGGTTGGTAACAAGGAATCTCCCTTTGGAAACAGCTTTCTAAGCTTCTAGCATTTTTAATACCCACAAGGTAAACCTTCATCCTTTGGGGCTCTAGTTCATTGCGCTAACAATTCAAGATCAAATCTTGTGAGCCAGATGGTATGATCCAGGTGGATACTGTAAATTTTCATCAGTATCAAAAACAGTGACTACAGAATAATGACAAATTTTTTGTGTGGTTCATAAGCTGATTCCAAAAGTGACTGCAGAACTAGCCAAAAAGCAACAAGTTTGTACTAATAGCTACTATTTATTAGATAGTCTGCAAAGCACTGTGCAACATTACATACATTATCTCAATAATTTTTTTATGAAAACCCCATGAGGTGGATATTTACGTCCACATCTACAGATAATGCCAGAGTTTCTGAAAGAATAAGCTACAAACCCCTCTGACACACAATTTACCTATTAAATGAACCTAAAAGTTTAAAAAAGCTGGGCGCAGTGGCTCATGCATGTAATCCCAGCACTTTGGGAGGCTGAAGTGGGCAGATCACTTGAGGCCAGGAGTTCGAGACCAGTTTGGCCAACATGGTGAAACCTCGTCGTTACTAAAAATACAAAAATTAGCCAGGTGTGGTGGCAGGCACCTGTAATCCCAGCTACTTGGGAGGCTGCAGCCCGAGAATCACTTGAACCCAGGAAGAAGGGGATGCAGTGAGCTGAGACTGTGCCACTGCACTCCAGCCTGGGCAGCAGAGTGAGATTCTGTCTTGGAAAAAAAAAAAAAAAAAAAAAAAACTTTAAAAAAAAAAAAAAAAGAATAAGCCACTTGCCCATGATCACGCTGCTAAGAAAAGTCAAACCATAATTTAATCCTAATCTGTCTCACACACAAAGACAACCTTGACAGGAATAAAACTTACTTCCATGTAGGAGAGATGCAACTCGTCAAAGAGAAGCAGAATCACTTTATCACATACAGAATCAGTGTCATTACTGTCTGAAAAAAGATGCTCTGCACAATTCTGCCAATGTATTGATTCTGAACCTGCCATGTCTTCAAAAATGGCATTATTAGTGAAGCTGCTCAACAAGCCCTCTGAAACAAAACAGCTAATGAAATGGGTATTTATATTTAGTCTAAACTATACTTTCAGGACTTTATCTTATAGCTCTATCCTGAATCGATATGTTTAATAACATTAGGAATGAGGTTATCATTGTAACAGCAAAAGAACAACCTAAGCATTCACCAGTAGCAGATTAAATCAATTATGTTGTATCTATTCAAAAAAATATTAGGCAGTCAAAAAAAGAATGAGGTTCCTTGCTACTTACTTGCTGATATAGAATGATCTCCATTAAAAAAAAAGAAGCGAGGGTCAGACCTCTGTGTATAGTTACTATTTGTGTTACACATGTTTGTTTAGGCACAGACTCTTTCTCAAAAGTGTAAGGCAAAGTGGTAACAGTAACTTGTCAAAGAGGAGCCAGGAGCCAGAGAACAGGGGTGGGAAAGGCCCTTTACGTGAAATTACTTTTCTATCTTGTCCTGTGGGAAAAGTTAATTATTCAATTTTTTTTAAATTTAAAAACAATACAAGCTGATTATACATTTGACAAATACAGGGAATTTCTGACTGCAGGATAAAACAAAGCATCAACTACAAAGAGAAGCAGAAATTCTTCTTGAGCTGCTGATTTTACTATACATTTGGGCTACATTTTTTCTTAAGAGAATCACTACAAAGTAATAGTACAAATACCTTTTTTAATGTGAAAAGGTATAAAATCTCCTTTAAAAACTTTTCACTTATCCATCACATAACATCAAATGTACCTGTAATCCCAAGTATGATTCTTCTGAGAAGGAAAAGTCAGATCAAATACATCATTAAGGAAAAACATGCACACTAAATAGACTACGAACTCTACTGGGACAAAGACCATTATTTTGCGTATTTTTTCATTCCCCAATTCCTGACAGGATTCTCAGAATCATTTCTTAGTTAATGAACAGCAAATTGACTCATTGGTTAAATTACCAACTACAGAGCTGCCTAACAGCAGTACAAAATAAATGAATAATTCACCAAAAACTAGCTCTAGATATTAATTTTAATTACTTTGTAGCAACATAATTTAGTACCAAATGTTTAAAAAGTACCCATTATAATTGCTAAACTGTGAAGTCACTATTATTTGTATCTGACCAGCTATACAAAACTCATCTGTTTTTCTCTTGACAAAAGGTAGTAAAAATCGCAAACAATAAAGAAGACGCTACTCATTAAAAGTCATGTTTACTAATCTAGCACCATAATTCCAGTCTTAGAACCTCCCATGCAGTTGGAAAGGGAATATGGGAAGAGGTGAGTATGTTGGAAATGTAGGGTAGTTCTCAAATTGGGGCCCCATTTTGCTTGCTCTAAAGCAAAAAACACAGGGTCTAGCAAAGAAGAGAAGTGCTGAGGCTGGAGTCGAAAACAAAAGCTTTTGGTTCAGATGATAAAGGAGGCCCTCAAGAGCAGTAGAATCAGTGTATCCCGAAGGCAGTGCTGGAGGCAGTCTCATGCACTAGGGGGTTTCTTCTTGGCATCCAAGTCCTTTTTAATTTCTTCAAGTTTTTTAGCCAGGTTTGGTATCTTTAAAGAGAAAAAAGATTATTATAATTTTGCATCTACCTAATCAATATTCTTGTACTTCTTTTCCTCCAAAGATAAATGGTTTTACAAGCTTTTATCTTCCTCCGAAAGAGATCTCCTAAACAGTGGTTCTTTTTGCTTTCTTTTTTGAGATAGGGTCTCTGTCACTCAGGCTGGAGCGCAATGGTGCAAACATAGGTCACTGCAGGATTGACCTCCAGAGCTCAAGCGATCCTTCCCGCCCCAGTCCCGCAAGTAGTTGGGACCACGGACATGCCACCACGCCTGGCTAATTTTTTATTTTTTGTAAAGATGGGCTTTTGCCACATTGCCCAGGCTGGTCTCAAACTCCTGAGCTCAAGCAATCTGCCCACCTCGGCCTCCCAAAGTGCTAGGATTACAGGCGTGAGCCACTAAACCCGGCCAATAGTGGTATTTCTTAGCCTCATAACTGCATAGAAAGATATCAGAAGTTGTCAGATAAGTGTGCTCCTCTCTGAAAGCCACTTCTACTTTTGTATACCCACTTCCACTCGATCTGGTGCCAAGTAAAGGTTGTGAGTATAAACAATAAATGTGACATAATATAGCCTTTGCCTAGAAAACTATATGACTCAAACGAAGGTTGACAAAGGAATTCCCTTTGTCATACAAAAAGCTTTACAACAAAACAAATCAATATCATGTTTCCCTTGCTTGTCTTTTTCAAACACCTGTCCAGAATCCCCATTCGTAGGCTGCTGTACCACCTGGTTTTCAACATCGCCATCTATAAAGCGAGGTTAATACAACTTCACAAAACTCTGTCCTCAAATGTGCTACCCTTAGAATTTTGAAGATGGAATACAGATCTATATTTTTCAGTCCCCCTACCCAGATGCATCTCCAAAATTCTAAGTCATCTCTACTACTGGGTAGTGGGGCTGAAAATATTATCCAATTAATCTTTAAATTCTCACTTATCACATGATTTCCCTAAGAATTTTAAGAGCCCAACTTAATATTACTCTGAGCTAACAAGCCACAGCTAAGGATCTTCATGAGCCCAGCTGAACTGAAGGGATTTTTCCCTCTTGTGGTGATACGGAAGAGGACAGATGTTTCATGAGCTGTATTACTTTTTCAAACAATGGCAAACCATTCTCAATATTCAGGAGTTTGCCTCAGCCCTATGGACCTCATTTATGCTGGAAGTCACACCTTACCTCAAACAAAGAAAAGTCACTCTAAAACAGTTACATGGAATCAAGGCAGTCATGGATATGGCCACTTACGTCATAGTTCTGAGCCAGATACATTCCAACCACGTTGCCCAATGTAAATCCAAGCTGAAAAAATAGAATAGTAAGAGTTACAGTGCATACCGAGTCCTGTGCCAGTATGATTCCAAATTAAAATACGAAGACAGTATCTTCCTAAGAAGCCTAGGACAGTTAGAAGACCTTAATGTCCCGTCTAGGGCTGTGTACAACATGAGAGTCACATTTTTCTTCTATAAACACAGAGATGCCCTCTCCAGAGGCTAAAGAGTATACAAAAGAATAAATGGTGACACCAACCAAATGTAAGAAAAAAATAAAACCGCAAAAAATAATAAATGGTAACACTGTATAAATCTACCCTAAATTATCTTATCCCCTCACAACTCACATAAATACTTGACTACAAGTTCTGGAAACTCAAGCCAAAGTTCAGATTTTTCTTGTGGAATGCTGCAATTTTTTTGTCTTTTTTTGGTTATGGATATTGTTATTCCTTTTCAAATCAAATAAAAGTTATTCATAAAAGTTATACTATAAAAATACTTTTTAAAGTATTCACTCAAGGCCGGGCACAGAGGCTCACACCTATAATCCCAGCACTTTGGGAGGCCAAAGTGGTGGATCACTTGAGGTCAGGAGTTTGAGACCAGCCTGGCCAACATGGTGAAACTTCATCTCTACTAAAAATACAAAAATTAGCCAGGCGGGGTGGCTCACACCTGTAATTCCAGCTACTCGGGAGGCTGAGGCAGGAGAATCACTTGAAACCGGGAGGCAGAGGTTGCAGTGAGCTGAGATCATGCCACTGCACTCCAGCCTGGGAGACAGAGCAAGACTCCATCTCAAAATAAATAAATAAATATTCAGCCAAATCATAGGATCTCAGAGAATGAAGGGACTCTTCACAGTTTACAATCTCTTCATAGTTCAAACAGAGGACCTTGAGGCCCAGGATGGAAAGGGACTTCTCCAAGGACATTCACAACAAGGAGGACAAGACAATCTACATTAGCTTCACACTCAAAAACTAAAATATGTGATGACAGAAAAGAAGAGAAAACTCTGACACACCACTGAGAGCACATATGGCTTAGCACTCTGCCACAGGTACAGTCTAACATGCTAACAGGTACAGTCTGGCAGAATATTTAAGGTCGGTGGGAAACACAGTGACAAGAGACAGGTGCAACATTTAGAAAACTTTAAATATTTATCCCATTTGGTGACTATTTTCCTAAACAAAAACTGGTTCATGAAATTTAGATATACCCAAAAGGGCCAAGGCTCCTCAGCTTTGAGTTTTAATGATAGTAATTCCCTGTTTTCCTCTGGTAATTAAGAGGCTCCATCTGGAGCTTAATTTTTCATTTTATAAATTCAAACTAGCATGAATTTTTTTCATCATTTTCTTTAATCAGTGTTGCTTTTATTCAATCAATACACAGCAGAGAGGTTTTAAAAAAATAAAGTGTGGCACTTAACACCATCAATCACACATGGCGTGACTGAACCTTATCTTCAAGTTGGAGATGCACATAGGGGAACAGAATGCAGCTGAGTTCTTAGTACGCTTTAAACTTACTAAGCTTGAAACACCAAAAGCATAATTTAAATTGGTTTGTTATTAGCAATAAAAAACATAGAAGAGGCTATCTAATCTCTAATCATAGACCATTCTGATCATTTGATTAATCAGATATGGCCTGCAAAATCCTACTTTTACCAATGTTGCACCTTGAAGCAGAATGATTTTTTTCTCCTATGGGTTGAAACCAGTTAGGAAGAGGTTTTCCAAATCCAGAAGGAGTATTAAATTTGCTTAAAAGAAGAGAAAAAAAAGAAACAAATGAAAGTATTAGCTCTAACACCAAAAAGAAAAAACATGGGATTTTAAAACTTTCAAAAGAAATAATGGAGTTCGGTTCCACCACTATCAGGCAGTGTGCCTAAAGCAAGACACTTAACCTCTCTGGAGCTTTGCTGATTTGAGCTTCCTGATTTATAAAACATTATACTCACAATGTAATGTCCAGCTCCAACATTCTAAGATTCCTAGTTCTTACCATATCTGTCTCTAAACAAATGTGGCATGTCTAACGTGGCTTCATTTTGGCAACTTCGCCAGGCATCAGGGCACATGAAAAACTCATGATTATTTTAAAACACAACACAAAACAAAAACCATAAGCCTCTAAACAAATCATATCCAATTCCAGTTTCAGAATACTACCAGATCTACCAAAGGGGTCTTTTAAGATTAAATACACAAGAAAAATGTCACTAAGAGAAATGTTTCCGAATACTACCGGATCTACCAAAGGGGTACTGTAAGATTAAATACACAAGAAAAATGTCACTAAGGGAAAAATGCATGAAGCCAGAAAAGCATATACAGTATGTTGTTCATGGAATGGTCAATAGGCATGTTTACACACAAAAAAAACCCCTAAATCTGAGGAACAGTGACTCTGTCTGAGAGGTTAGACTGGAGTCAGATTATAGGAGGTCTTGGATGAGTCTGAAACCTCGTGGTAGGCCAAGAATGCCTAACTTCTTCCAGGCCAAGACCTGGAAACCTCATCAGTAGTTCTGTCAGGTGAATGCCATCACAATGCCCTGCTTCCCCTACATGGTCACCTGTTAGTATTCCCTGTAGAGAAGACTGTGGCATAAGGAGTGCAATGCCTTCTTCCCAAGCTCAATACTAAGTGCATTACTATCACACCCTCTCTGCAATAATTTTGAGACTTTACGGGTATGAAAAAGTAGCTTCTTTTCACAGGAACATTGGGGACAATTAATGGTACAACACTGCAAGTTTGAAAACAGAGGACTGAGATGAGGAAAGTAGTGTACAGGAAAAATAGATGGGAAGAAGATGCTGGAGCTAAGAGCCTCAAAAGAGAAGTCTAGACTGGCACAGAGCAGTACACAACAGAAGAATTGCATTGTCAGCTCTATAAATAGAGAGTACACTAAGAATCAGTGAAGCTCCACAATCCATTATCCACAATTCTGAAACCCAACTCAATCCAAACTACATTACACCATAACTCATTTGGTAACAAAAGCATACCTGACCTGAACTAACAGCAGACTATTTATAGTCATTATCACATTTTAGTGTGAATAATCACTTTTTGCTATAGCAATAGAAATCTTTAAATATAGGATCCTGCCTTAGACCTCCTCACTGGAGAATATGTCTCACAGCAAAAATATTAATACATTTGATTACAAAGTGCTATCCCAGATGCTGCTGGGGGTGTTAAGTACCGAGGTACATGATGCAGCTTATTACTTTTCTAAAATCTAAAAGAAATCTGATTTCCTAAATACATACGGCCCCTAAAGATTTTGATTAAGGGACTGCAGACCTTAATATGCTAAAAATCAACTTCATATTTAGCCCCATGAAAGGATTAAAAATGATCTCTGCCCTTAGATAACTTATATGATGAATAGGAAGAAATGCTAGGTAAAATAGTTGTATAACAACAGAAGGCAGGACCCCGCACAGGATTTTCAATGTTAACAGATGCTCCAAAAATCAGAACTAGGCCATGCATTAAGTGGCAAAATGAATGATACAGAAGTGATTCTTTTAAGAAATCATACTTGAAAAATATGTACCTCAGGTTGATATTAAAGGCTCTAAATATGCTAAGTGTTCACATTTAAACTGGTGATATGGTTTGGCTGTGTCCCCACCCAAATCTCATCTTGAATTCCTACATGTTGTGGGAGGTAACTGAATCATGGGGGCAGGTATTTCCCATGCTGTTCTCATGTTAGTGAGTAAGCCTCATGAGATCTGATGGTTTTATAAAGAGGAGTTCCTCTGTACAAGCTCTCTCTTTGTCTGCTGCCATCCATGTAAGACGTGACTTGCTCCTCCTTGCTTTCTGCCATGATTGTGAGGCCTCCCCAGCCATGTGGAACTGTAAGTCCATTAAACTCTTTTTCCCATATAAATTACCCAGTCTCGGGTATGTCTTTATCAGTAGTGTGAAAATGGACTAACACAACTGGCAAGGGAAATGTGAAGAATACTGAATGTGGAAAATCAAGGCACAAGATGGGAATGGAGATGTGATGACTGGCATAAAAGAAACAGGCCTGACTGGAAAAGAGAATTTGAGTTAAAGAATGGAGAGAATTAAGTATGGAAAGCTGGGCAGGGCTAGATGATGGGCTTCAAACAGCAGGTAGGACAGCCAGGCACAATGGCTGTGCTTGTAATCCCAGCACTTCGGGAGGACAAGGCGAGAGGATAGCCTGAGCCCAAGAGTTTGAGACCAGCCTGGGCATCATGGTGAAACTACATCTCTACCAACAAAATGCAAAATTAGCCAAGTGTGGTGGCATACATCTGTAGTCCCAGCTACTCTGGAGGCTGTGGTGGGAGGATCACTTGAGCCCAGGAGGTAGAGGTTACAGTGAGCTGAGATTACGCCACTGCACTCCAGCCTGGGCGACAGAGGCAGGGGAGTTTCCTTCACCTGCAGTTGTGGTAGGGAGCCACTGACTACTCTTTGCCCGCAGCAACATGATGAAAGCACTGCCTGAGAAGCATTCTCCTGGTACCTATACTCAGAAAAGGCTGAGGAAGCAAGGATCTACTAGATGATGAAAAGATGTAGGAATTAAAAACGTAATTTTATTTATTTATTTATTTTTTTAAAGAAAACTAAGTACCTATTAGAGAAAAGCTGATTACTGTGGTGGCAAGCAAACAAGACTGAATTGTTTCTATTGATCAATAAAGATCAATGGAATAGAGTGGAGAGCCCAGGAATACACCATAAAGGCTTATTATGGTCAAGTGATTTTCAACAAGAGTGCCAAGGCACTCAATATGGAAAGAACAGTCTTTCCAAGAAATGGTGCTGGGAATAATCTTTTCAAGAAATGGTGCTGGGACAATGGGATATCCACATGCAAAGAATAAAGTTGGACTCCCACCTCACACTATATACAAAAATTAACTCAAAATGGATTAAAAACCTAAATGTAAGAGCTAAAACTATAAAACTCTTCGAAGAAATCATAGGCGTAAACCTTCATGAGTGGGGCTGGGCAAACAGTTTTCTCAGATATGACACCAAAAGTACAAGTAACCAAAAAAAAAAAAAAAAAAAAATTGGACTTCATCAAAATTAAAAATGTCTGTGTTTCAGAGAATACCATCAAGAAAGTCAAAAGACAACACACAAAATGAGATAGAATATTTTCAAATATATATCTGATAAGAGATCTGCATCCAGAATATATAAATAATTCTTACAACTGAATGACACAAAAAAACTCAATTTAAAAATGGGCAAATTGGCCAGGCACAGTGGTTCACGCCTATAATGCCACACTTTGGGGGCCAAGGTGGGTGGATCACCTGAGGTCAGGAGTTCAACACCAGCCTGGCCAACTTGGTGAAACCCCGTCTCTACTAAAAATACAAAAATCAGCCAGGCATGGTGGTGGATGCCTGTAGTCCCAGCTACTTGGGAGGCTGAGGCAGGAGAAACTGCTCGAACCCAGGAAGCAGAGGTTGCAGTGAGCTGAGATTGCACCACTGCACTCCAGCCTGAGCGACAGAGCGCAATTCCATCTCAAAAATAAATAAATTAAATTAAATTAAAATTAAAATGGGCAAATGACATGAAAGGATTTCTCCAAAGATACAAATAGTCAACAAGCACATGAAAAGATGCTCAACATCATTAGTCACTGAGGAAATGCAAAGCAAAAGCATAAGGAACCACGTCACACCCACTAGAATTGTTTTAACAAAAAGAACAGCTACAACAAATGTTGCCGAGGATGTGGAGAAATTGAAACTGTCATACATTACTGGTGAAAATGTAAAATGGTGCAGCTACTCTGGAAAACAGTCCAAAAGTTCCTCAAAGAGTTGAGCATAAAGTTACCATATGATGCAGCAATCCCACCTTAGGGTATATAACCAAGAGAACTAAAATACACATCCACACAAAAACCTGCACACAAATATTCCTAGCAAGATTACTCATCATAGCCAAAAGTGGAAACATCTTGAATGTCCATCAACTGGTGAAATAATTAACAAAATAGAAATAAACGTAACAAACAAGGTGCAAGATAATTATTCAGAAGTTAATGAAAAGACATGAGACCTAAATAAATGAAGAAATGGATCATAACAGTGAAATAGTAAGGCCAGGCATGATGGCTCACACCTGTCATCCCAGCACTTTGGGAGGCGGAGGCGGGCAGATCACATGAGGCCAGAAGTTTGAGACCAACCTAGCCAATATGGCGGAACCCTGTGTCTACTAAAAATACAAAAATTAGCTGGGGATGGTGGCACACGTCTGTAATCCCAGCTGCTTGGGAGGGTAAGGCACGAGAATTGCCTGAACCCAGGAGGCATTGGTTGCAGTGAGCTGAGATTGCGCCACAGCATTCCAGCCTGGGTGACAGAGGACTCTGTCTCAAACACAAAACAAAACAAAGACATAATAGTGTAAAGGTTTCAAAAGCATAAGTCATCAGGAGGGCCTCATGGGAAAAATATCAGAGTGGGACCATGAAGAGCATTTAGGAAGGTAAAAAGGATAAAAGGAAAACCAGCCAGGTGCAGTGGCTCACGCTTGTAATCCCAGCACTTTGGGAGGCCAAGGTGGGTAAATGACTTGAGGTCAGGTGTTCGAGGCCAGCCTGGCCAACATGGTAAAACCCCATATCTACTAAAAAAATAAAATTAGCCAGGCGTAGTGGCACATGCCTGTAATCCCAGCTACTTGGGAGGCTGACGTAGGAGAATCACTTGAACCCAGGAGGCGGAGAGTGCAGTGAGCCAAGATGGCACCACTACACTCCAGCCTGGGTGACAGAGTGATATTCTGTCTCAAAAACAAACAAACAAAAGCAATAAATCACAATAACAGCATCATAGGCAGTGTGCACAAAGCCCTCAGCAGTGCCATCATGTTAGCTTCCCTCCGAAAGCATCCTTACAATAACTCTAGCTAAACCTTACGAATAAGGAAGCAGTAGCTTTCCTCAGGTAGTGTTGGTTACTATCTGCAAAGAGGTGTCTTCTACTGTGGTAAAAGAAAGAGGGGGTGCTCACTTTGGCAGCACATACACTAAAACTGGAATGATACAGAGATCAGAATGGCCCCTGTGCAAAGAGGACATGCAAATTCCTGAAGCAATGCATTTTTTAAAAACAGTCTAGGAGCAGTGGCTCAAGCCAACACTTTGAGAAGCTGAGGTGGGAGGACTGCTTCAGCCCAGGAGTTCAAGACCAGCCTGGGCAATATAGTGAGACCCTATCTCTACTATTAAAAAAATAATAATAAAGAGGAAAAAACTACAGTAAAAGAAAAGGGAAAAACCACAGGAACAAGGTCTCTTCAAGATAGAGACAATGGGCAAATATTTTAACCTGAGGAGGAATATGAACAATGGAAGGAAGATATCACCAACACAAGCAAATACAGTGGTTTTCAAACTGTGCTCCACAAATCACAACTGTAGGAGAAACATCTTAGAGGGTTCCTGAATATGTAATGACAATGCACCTGCTTAACTTGTGACTGTTTCATCACTTCTAAACCTTTCCGATCACCTACCCTTCTGTAAGAAGCTAATCCCCACTTCTGAGAAGTAACCAATCTGGGTTCAAATGACACCCTGCAAAAGAAAAACTGAACACTATCTGAATCCTTGTTGAGTGCCCCTGTTTTTAAGTTTTTTAACGTGTTAACTCATTTTTAATCCTCACAACAAAACCGTGAGGTGGGTTTGCATTTTCAGATGTGGAAATGGGAGCACAGAAAATTTCAACAGCCCACCCACGCTACCACAGCTTGAAAATGATGGGACGCAGGGTTCAAAGTGAGAAGTCTGACTCTGAAATTTAACCTCTTAAACACTAGAACGTGATGGTCATTGTTTTATAGATGAAATGACTGAACACAAAGAGAAATACTTGCTCAACTTTAGAGTCAGTGGCTCATTTGACAGAGGTGGAATCAATGTGAAAAGTAGTGCTATCCACTTATTTAAAAAAAAAAAAAAAAAAAAAGCAGTGAGGTGGGAGACCAGAGGGCAAGAGAACATCAGGGTTCCAGTTACTTCTGAGCTAGGAATATAATGGACAGCTTTAGCATCTCTCCTTAAATGCCGAGAATTCTGAATTCTCAAATCAGAATATGACCAGGTACAGTGTCTCATGCCTGTAATCCCAACACTGTAGGAGGCCTAGATGAGACCTGTCTCTACAAAAAAAAAAAAAAATTTAAAATTAGTCAGGGGTGGTGGTGTGGGTCTGTAGTCCTAGCTACTACTAAAGAGGCTGAGATGGGAAGACTGCTTGAGGCCAGGAGTTAAAGACTGCACTGAGCCATGATTGTGCCACTGGACTCTAGCCTAGGTGACAAAGAGAAACCTTGTCTCTAAAAAAAAAAAAAAAAAAAAAAAAAAAAAAAAAAAAAAAAATTAACACGCAGTAAAAGTTTATTGCAAAACCAAATAGACCCATTCAGCAAAACCACTTAGAAAGTTAATTGTAACTGAATCATGTCCTCTCAGTTTATCAATGAGCAACAGATACAGCAGGCAGCTCCATTACATCATCCTATACCCTGGAGCTAAGTGATACCGCTTTTAATCTAGTGTTTACTACAAGAAAATGACTGTCATTATTCTGAACTCACAAACTAACACCTAGTTAGGACACTACAGAAACTCCTAGAGGCAAAGAAGCAGCCGTCTTAGCTGGGCAGATTAAGGACACTCTTTTGACTAATTGGATTTAACAATCCATTACCATCTTTCAAAAGGACAGAAGAGGCACGTTTTGTGTTTTAATCTTTGACAAAGATACAGCATTTGGGGCCAGGTGCGGAGGCTCACGCCTGTAATCCCAGCACTTTGGGAGGCTGAGGCAGGCGGATCCGGAGGTCAGGAGATGGAGACCATCCTGGCCAACAGGGTGAAACCCCGTCTCTACTAAAAATACAAAAATTAGCTGGGCCTGCTGGCGCGCGCCAGCTACTCGGGAGGCTGAGGCAGGAGAATCGCTTAAACCCAGGAGGGGGAGGTTGCAGTGAGCTGAGATCGCTTCACTGCACTCCAGCCTGGCGACAGAGCAAGACTCCATCAGAAAAATAAAGACACAGCATTCGGGCAGGAGCGGTGGCTCACGACTGTAATCCCAGTACTTTCGGAGGCTGAGGCGGGTTGATCACTTGAGGTCAGGAGTTCGAGACCAGCCTGGCCAACTCAGTGAAACCCCGTCTCTACTAAAAATACAAAAATTAGCCGGGCATCGTTGCGCGCGCCTGTAATTCCAGTTACTCGGGAGGCCGAGGAGAGAGAAGCGCTTGAACCCGGGAGGCGGAGGTTCCCGTGAGCCGAGATCGTGCCACTGCACTCCAGCCTGACGACATAGCGAGACTCCGTCTCAAAAAAAAAAAATAGAATTAGAGGTTGAAAGCACCAAGTTTTGAGTGCACAATAGCTTGGCAGAAAAACTTTCACTTGAAAATTTGATGAGCAAGTCCTCCTGGAACCTTCACTAAGCAATCTTTGAAATATACCGAGTTTTGCCAGAAAACTCGTTTTTAACTCAAATAAGGAGCCAGGAGAAACAGTCTGCTTACTCATGCTTAGTCATTTCGGGAAAAATTACGTGTATACCAGTGTCTGACTCATTCCTCCAAGTCTGAAAGGTCTGATGAGGACTTAGCCTCTCGGACTTTGTGAGGTGGCTAATTTACGGTTTATTTCTGGCCCTCCTACCTCCTCAGAAATGCCAACTAGCAAGGCTCCACAGCAGGGACCGGCCGGCGACTATGTAATGGAACAGGAGCGCAGAAAGAAAGGGGGGCGGACTACGAAAAATCATCAAGGACCACACAAGCTTTAATACAAGTATTACACAATAAGCGCGGGGCGCGGCGCACAATAAGTGGCTCTGGAAACGCACACTCTCTGACACCTCAAAGTTTTAGGGACTTGGATGGATGCAGAAAAATAGGGGCAAAGGGATTTTCTGGGGAGGCAGGAAGAAAACGGCCGCCCTGAGAGGCGACGACCAGGCGCGGGGGCCGAAGGGACCGCGGGACCCACGCCCAGGCCGGGTCGGCGGGGTCGGCAGTCCTCGAGGGGGAAATGGGATCCGAGGCACGCCCCAGGCAGCGGGCCCCGCTCTTCGGCAGCTCCACTCACCAGGAACTGGAGCATGATGTCGGTGGGGAGGGCGAGGAGGGCGCGAAGGACTGCTGCAGCTCCGCGGGCCGGTCCGAGCCTACCTCCCCATGCGCGGGGGGCGGAACGCCCCGTCGACTTCCGGGTCACACCCCGTCCCGCCCTGCCTCGCTCCTCCCGCCCAGCCCGCGCCCGGAAACGACTCGCAGCGTCGCAGCGTCCCGGTTCCCCCTGGCTGAGCGCGTCGGCCTCACAAGCTGAACCAGCCGGGCAGCGAGGGCGCGACAAGACTTGCGAGGAGCCAAGTCCCGAGCCTGGCTGGGCAGCTTTGAGCATCCCGCCTCTGTAAACCTGGGCCGGGGCCCAGGAATCTGTGTTATTCTCAGCACGCGGACGATTCTGATACACAGCCCAGCTTAGGGCTCTCTGGCCTAGAAGGACTGCATGAGCAGCGGGTCCCATCCCTAGGTTCGCAGCTGAATCGTGGGAGCTTTTGCAACATCCTCTACCAGTGCCCAGCTGGACTTTGCGGGGAAGAAAGAAGGCTTGTAGCTCGCAAAGCTCCGCAGGTGTGCTGTGTCATCAGCGTTGAGGACCCAAGGTGGAGAGGCTGGGTGTTTAAGAGGCTCGGATGGCGGGCTTTGGAGTCTGGTGATACCGGATGGGGCCCATGCTGCCGTGTGCCGCACGCCAGTCACTGAGATGATGAGTTTTGCAGCAGAGAAAGGGTTTGTTCACCAGGCAGCCAGCCGAGGAGACGGGAGAACAGATCTCAAATCTGCCTCCCCAAAGATGGGTTTTAGGGATATTTATGGGATAGAGGAGCAAGGTGGTCTGAGGTGTGGGGAAAGGCGACTGGAAGTCAGGAAAAGTTTGTCAGTGGGTGATCTGCGGGAGGTAGTCAAGCTTCATGGCTCTTCATAGGATACATGGTCACAAAAGGTCATCCTTAGCATGATCTGAGGGTGGAGGTTTTGGCCCTCTAATGTCAGAAGGACACCCATAAGGCTTTCATGCAGGCCCAGTTGAGGGGTTGGTGGTCCCGGCTGTACAAGAACTGACCCAGGCCGGGCGCGGTGGCTCAAGCCTGTAATCCCAGGACTTTGGGAGGCTGAGACGGGTGGATCACGAGGTCAGGAGATCGAGACCATCCTGGCTAACACGGTGAAACCCCGTCTCTACTAAAAAATACAAAAAACTAGCCGGGCGAGGTGGCGGGCGCCTGTAGTCCCAGCTACTTGGGAGGCTGAGGCAGGAGAATGGCCTGAACCCGGGAGACAGAGCTTGCAGTAAGCTGTGATCCGGCCTCTGCACTCCAGCCTGGGCAACAGCGAGAGACTCCCTCTCAAAAAAAAAAAAAAAAACCCCAACTTCCTGAAAAACAAGAAACCTTATCAAGCAACCCAGATGTCAGAGATGTTATCCATAAGGAAGCCAGTGGGAGCTTAGATATATATTGTTTAGCTCTGTGACTTTAGCTATATGGGTTTGATTAAAAAACTAAGAGCAGGTGACTAAAAACAAGTGAGAGAAATTTCATTTGGCAGTCCTCATCAGGTTGACCCTCAGTTTCACTGGCTCAGCTGGGTTTCTTGCCTAGCATGGCCATAGGTCCTGTTGACAATTTGGTATCTCATCGCCACAAAGAATCTGTTCTTTCAGTCTTTTGGTCTGTGTGTGTATGTGTGTGTGTTTTCTCTCTCTTTTTTAAAGAATTTATTTTAAGCCTATTATACCACACAGTATGTTTTAAACACTAACTCCCTAATAAGATATAACTCCCTAATAAGATAAAGCAAAGACAAAAAAGTTCATCTTATTAGAAACAAGATATACCATCACTTACTGTCTTCAAACATTATTGCACTTTAATTTTCATAATTTGACAAAGCATTGATGAAACAATCTGCAGACTAATTTTAACAAACAACACCTGTAAGCAGACATGACCGTCCTAAATTGCTTATTAGGTATGAATTTTACAAACTACTTATATTTGCGGTAACGGTAGAGCTGGAGAGTATAGTGCCTTCTCCAAGCTGCCCAGCAAGAACCATCAGTATGGGGGAACTTATGACACTTTCCAAGGCCACGGCTCTTTCGGCCTGCAGCTGTCAGCCCACACATCTCCCTGTGTTTGTGGACTGGTTTGGTGATCGATTGGGTGTCAGGATTTCTTTTGATAACTTTGTGGAATGGATCAATGAGGATAACCTCAAAATATTTGTATGTAAAATCTTCACCAACCCAGTAAGAATTCAGGACTTTTAGAGCCCCACAGTTGTGTCCGACTCACTCCTCTGCAATGGACTGAAGGCTTCAAGCAAACTTTAGCTGGTTAACACCATGATGGACAGGCTTGCTGTAAGTTGCACCCTTAGGAACTGGGCGTTTTCGGCCACCACGGTGAACGCGAATCCTATCTATAACATAACCTTGCTTGGCCTTGTAGCCCAGCTGGTGTGCTTTATCAGGCCAGGTGGGGCAGGGAGCCTGTGGAGAGCAGAGAGCTGGAGGTACTGCCAGCAGCGGACCCTCAGAAGAAAGCACATGACATCAGACTGCTTCTTCCTCCATTGCTCCTGGATGTACTTGTATGCACCCATTTTGGCTTGCCTGATGGATGCTGCCAGACAGAAAGGAAAAAGCCTTACTCCCCCTGGTCTGTGTTTTAACATTAATGCTGATCAGTTGTTGCATTTAAACTGCAAAGGAGAGGGGATATAACGAGGCATGTCTAACCTCTCATACCATCATGTCTGGGAACTCAGTTTTAAGGTCTTTCTGGAGTCCCTTTGGCCAAAAAGAGGGTCTGTTCAATCAATGGAAGGGATTTAGGATGTTTAGTTTACCTAGCTATAGGAATTTAAGCAACGTTTCCTATTTCTGCTTTTCTCCAAACATCTTTCATTGTTCTGTCTTCCCCCACCTGCTTCCTGGTTTTTCTGCTTTCCAGCATATTGCCACTGCAACCGACCTGAGTTTATTTATTAAATGGCTAACCAATAGAGACACTCTATGGTTATCCATTTGTATTAGTCTGTTTCCGCACTGCTATAAAGAACTCCCTAAGACTGGGTAATTTGTAGAGGATAGGCATTTAACTGACAATTCTGCATGGCTGGGGAGGCCTCAGGAAACTTAGAATCATGGTGGAAGGCTAAAGGGAAGCAAGGCACATCTCACATGGTAGCAGGAGAGAAAAAGGGAGAGGGGAGCTGCCAAACACTTTTAAACCATCAGATCTCTTGAGAACTCACTATCACGAGAACAGCATGGGGGAAACTGCCCCCATGATCCAATCACCTCCCACCAGGTCCCTGCCTCAACACGTGGGGGCTACAGGGATTACAATTGGAGATGAGATTTGGGTGGGACCACAGAGCCAAACCATATCACCACTTAACAAGTAAACTCAAGTAAGTTGAGTTTACTCAGTAGGATCTCTCTCTCCTTGCCATTTTCGAATGCAGGGAAAGGAAAACTGGTGGGTCAAGATAGTGGCAGATGCTCCACAATCAACTACAACTAGAAAGGGCAGGGTCTCTTTGAACTAAGGTGGCTGCCAAGAGGGAAGAGGGAAGGGATGCTAGGAGATGGCTACAACACACCATACTTTCCAGTCTGTCCAGGTTAAAATTTGACTCAAGACTTAACCCGTGCTTCTCAACTTTAATCTTCATTCATATCACCTGGGCATCTTATTAAACTACATGTTCTGATTCAGTAGGTCTATGGTAGGGCCTAACTTTCTACATTTCTTTCAACCTCAAATGATGTTGCTGGTCTATGGACCAGACTTTGAGTTGCAAGATGCCAGACTGTGAGCTACATTAAGAGTGAGGTCTTCACCTGTTGAGCTCATGACTCCATCCTCAGCGCTCAGTGGGTGTCTGGCACAGCCTCTGAACACAACATAAGGATAGTTATTAAAATGTTTTTCGTAGGACCTTATCCTCTCCTTAAGATAAAGGCTTAAATGAAGCCCGGCTTTTCCTCTAAGGCTTTTTCAAAGGTATTTTCTCTAGCTAACCACAGGGCATGGAGAAGCAAGGCAGGACTCTTTTGCTCCCCACTGCTACTTTCCGAATTATCCCTTCAATATCCTTATATAAAAACACTTCCTTTACTTTCCTGTTTGCCTTTAGCCCTTTTTTTTTTTTTTTTGCAACAGGGTCTAGCTCTGTTGCCCAGGCTGGAGTGCAATGCCACGATCTCAGCTCACTGCAACCTCCACCTCCTGGGTTCAAGTGATTCTCCTGCCTCAGCCCCCTGAGTAGCTGGGATTACAGGCGCCCGCCATCATGCCCAGCTAATTATTATATTTTTAGTAGAGACAGGGTTTCATTGTATTGGCCAGGCTGGTCTCAAACTCCTGACCTCGTGATCCACCCGCCTTGGCCTCCCAAAGTGCTGGGATTACAAGCGTGAGCCACCGCACTCAGCCTACCTTTAGCCCTTCTTAATGTCTTAATCTATTGATTTCTGAGGCAGTCTCCTCATTCACTGAAGGCTTTGGCATCTAACCCACGGCCTTCCTTTCAGTGCCACGTTATCATAATCTTGGGTGACTTCAAGGCCGTATACACTTGTACTTTCCAGAACTCCTTCCTTCCAGTGACCTTCACCTTCACCCCCCTTCAGCAGTGCTCTGCCGTGATCATAACACTTTGTCATATCGTAGACCTGTGAAGTATACCCCAAAATCCTACCTCCTCTCCTATCAGCCCTTTGACTTTAGCCAGATCTCCACTCAGCTATTCCATATTCTCATGAGCTATGTGCTCCCTTCTGGAAGGCTTCAATCCTTTTCTGTCTAGTCTATACCCCAAGAGACCAGCACTTTAAGGACTGTTACTCTCAATTCTCTTATCCAGTGGTCTTCTCTAATACTTGCCTTTTAAATTCTAATTTTTGATCTCCACCTTTTCCAGTCCCATACCAGTGATTCTAAGCACCAAATGGAGAAAAGATGGATCATTCAGCAAATGATATTCATCTAACTAGGATCATTACCTGGAAAAAATAATGATGTTGGGTTCCTACTTCACACTTTGCACATAAATTACAGATAACATAAATGGCACTGCACACATAAATAACAGCTTAAACAAGACAAAAAATGTTAAAATCAGTAGGAGAAAAAGAGAGAAGTTATTTTATAATCTGCAAATGAGAGTGGAAGCTTTTTCACATGACCAACATGATACAAAATCCAGAAGCCATAAGAGATTGAGAAAATCAACTACATAAAAATTTTAAAATTCTGTAAACACTTTTTGTGAAACAAGTGACAGAGCTAACTTCATTTATATAAAGATCTGCTACAAATCAGTGAGCCCAATGGCTCAATAAAATATGGCCAAAGAATTTGAACAGTTCACAGAAAAGGAAATACAAATGGTTCAAACATATGAAAAGATACTGTGGGTAGCATTTACATTAATACTAAGAGAAACGTGGATTAATACTATAATGAGGTACCATTTTTCTCCAAATTGGCAAAAATCAGAAAGGTTGGCCGGGCGCGGTGGCTCATGCCTATAATCTCAGCACTTTGGGAGGCTGAAGTGGGCAGATCGCTTGAGTCCAGGAATTTGACACCAGCCTAGGCAACGTGGTGGAACCCCATCTCTACAAAAAAAATACAAAAATTAGCTGGCTGTGATGGTGTGCGCCTGTAGTCCAGCTACTTGGGGGTGCTGAGGCAGGAGGATCGCTTGAACCCGGGAGGTCAAGGCTGCAGTGAGCTGTGACTGCACCACTGCATGCATGCCAGCCTGGGTGACAAAGTGAGACCCTGTCTCAAAAAAATAATAAATGAAATAAAATTGAAACAGCTTGATAACATACTGTGTTGGAAGAAGTGGGGGAACAGGCACAGTTTACACAACATTGAGGGGGTAATGAGTTGTTACAACTTTCATGGAGGCAGTTTGGCCAGAACTATAATTTTAAATAAGCATAACTTTCTCCTAGCAATTGCTGAAATTATGCTCAAAAACATTCATGGTAGAAAAAGGTTGGAAACAATGTTAACCAATAAATTACTGATTAAAATCATGCTATATATCTACATTGAAATACTTGTGCAAAAGAAAAGAGCTTTATATGTGCTGATATGAAAATATCCTCAAGTGAAAAAAGCAAGGTGTTGGTATGCTACCATTTGAGGCATTGACAAAGGTATCAGTGGGAAGGAGTGTGCTATTCAATAAATTACAAAATTATCCATATGAAAAAAAGTAAACGTAGCTTATACCATTCACAAATATCAATGCCAGAGAAATTAATGACCTAAGGAGGAGGCAACATTTTTAAATGCCAAAAGAAAACACAGAAGAGTATCTTTATGATTTCAAGTGGGAGAAAATTTTTAGATAAAGAGCACATACCATCAAGGAAAAGATTTGACACATTAAAATGTAAACAAGTATACCATAAAAAAGTTGAAAAGATAATCCAACAGACTGGGTTATCTGAAAAGAGAAAACTGAAAAAAATTGAAGCCATTCTGAATGACTTCAATTCAGCATATGTAATTCAGCAATTACACATAAATTCAGGATGTGTAATTACCTCCTACACATCAAAAAGAAAAAACCCAATAGAAAAAAAATGGGTAAAGCTTTTTATTTTATTTTATTTTTTTTTATTTTTTTTATTTTTATTTTTATTTTTTTTTTGAGGCGGAGTCTCGCTCTGTCGCCCAGGCTGGAGTGCAGTGGCGCGATCTCGGCTCACTGCAAGCTCCGCCTCCCGGGTTCCCGCCATTCTCCTGCCTCAGCCTCCCGAGTAGCTGGGACTACAGGCGCCGCCACCACGCCCGGCTAATTTTTTTGTATTTTTAGTGGAGACGGAGTTTCATTGTGTTAGCCAGGATGGTCTCGATCTCCTGACCTCGTGATCCGCCCGCCTCGGCCTCCCAAAGTGCTGGGATTACAGGCTTGAGCCACCGCGCCCGGCCGGGTAAAGCTTTTTAAAGGGGGGGAAAGAATGGTACACAAACTATGCAAATCAATCAAGGTAACATTGTATACCCATTAGACTGGCAAAATTAGAAAGTATGATGACTGGGCCGGGCGCGGTGGCTCACACCTGTAATTCCAGCGCTTTGGGAGGCCGAGGCAGGCGGTTCACGAGGGTAAGAGATCGAGACCATCCTGGCCAACGTGGTGAAACCGTGTCTCTAAAAATACAAAAATTAGCTGGGCATGGTGGCATATGCCTGTAGTCCCAGCTACCCGGTAGGCTAAGGCAAGAGAATCATTTGAACCCAGGAGGTGGAGGTTGCAGTGAGCCGAGATCACGCCACTGCACTCCAGCCTGGCAACAGAGCGAGATTCCATCTAAAAAAAAAAATTAGCCCAGCATGGTGGTGTGTGCCTGTAGTCCCAGCTACTGGGGAGGCTGAGGCAGGAGAATCGCTTGAACCTGGGAGGTGTAGGTTGCAGTGAGCCGAGATCGCACCACTGCACTCCAGCCTCGCAACAGACCTAGACTCCATCTAAAAAAAAAAAAAAGGCCAGGGGCGCATCCCAGTTGCAAAGTTTTTTAAGAACAAGATATTTGAAGTATCCCTCCATGGATCACTTATTATAATGGGAAACATATATTTTACAACAAAGATGTGTGTCAAATACCAACTTAACCAGGTGGTCAAGCTTAATATAATTGGACACAATGATATGCACCTCCTCCTGATGTGATCCACTGAAGGCACAAATCAACTGTACAAGGGTGGTATTCTGGCCACAAGTGTTTAACCTGAGTCTAATCAAAAGAAAACAAATTGTAGGACCTTTTCCAAAACAGCTAAAAAATGTGAGTTATAGGCCGGGCGTGGTGGCTCAAGCCTGTAATCCCAGCACTTTGGGAGGCCCAGGCGGGCGGATCACGAGGTCAGGAGATCGAGACCATCCTGGCTAACATGGTGAAACCCCGTCTCTACTAAAAAATACAAAAAAACTAGCCGGGCGAGGTGGCGGGCACCTGTAGTCCCAGCTACTCGGGAGGCTGAGGCAGGAGAATGGCGTAAACCCGGGAGGCAGAGCTTGCAGTGAGCTGAGATCCGGCCACTGCACTCCAGCCTGGGCGACAGAGTGAGACTCCGTCTCAAAAAAAAAAAAAAAAAAAAAAAAATGTGAGTTATAAAAGCCTCCCATCCTCCGAAAAGCCAGGGAACCGTTTTAGAATAAAAATTGACTAAAGAGATAGCTAAATATTGGGCCGAGTGTGGTGGCTCATGCCTGTAATCCTAGCACTTTGGGAAGCCGAGGTGGGCAGATCACTTGAGGTCAGGAGTTCGAGAGCAGACTGGCCAACACCGTGAAACCCGTCTCTACTAAAACAAATACAAAAATAGGCCGGGTATGGTGGTGCACTCCTATAATCCCAGCCACTCAGGAGGCTGAGGCACTAGAATCACTTGAACACAGGAAGCAAAGGTGGCAGTGAGCCAAGATCAAGCCACTGTACTCCAGCCTGGGCAACAGAGCGAGACTCTGTCTCAAAAAATAAAACAACAACAAAAAAGAGATAACTAAATATAATGTGTGATTCTTTTTTTTTTTTTTTTTTTTGAGACGGAGTGGCGTGATCTCGGCTCACTGCAAGCTCTGCCCCTGGGTTCACGCCATTCTCCTGCCTCAGCCTCCCAAGTAGTTGGGACTACAGGCACCTGCCACCACGCCCGGCTAATTTTTTGTATTTTTAGTAGAAACGGGGTTTCACCGTGTTAGCCAGGATGGTCTTGATCTCCTGACCTCGTGATCCGCCCGCCTCGGCCTCCCAGAGTGCTGGGATTACAGGCGTGAGCCACCGCGCCCGGCCAATGTGTGATTCTTAATTGGATCCCGGTCAAAAAAAAAAGTTATCAAGTGCATTTTTGGAACACTTGAGGAAATTTTAATGGACAGATTAGATATTTTTATTGTATTTTATTGTCAAATTTCTTGGATATGATAATGGTGTTGTGGTTAGGAAGGAAAATATCCTTGTTCTCACTTGCTAAAATAGGGATAAAATGTCATAATGTTTACAATTTAGGGAAGAAAACTAGTGTATATACACAAAAAAACAAAGCAAGTGTGCCAACTGTTGACAACTGGTGAATCTAGGTGAAAACTGTATGGGTTCATGGTACTTTTCTTCCAACTCTTTTGAAGATTTAAAATTGTTCAAAATAATTGGGAAGGCCGGGTCACACCTGTGATCCCAGCACTTTAGGAGGTGGAGGCGGGCAGATCACCAGAGGTCAAGGAGTTTGAGAACAGCCTGGCAAACAAGGTGAAACCCCGTCTCTACTAAAAATACAAAAACTAGCCGGGCATAGTGGCGGGCGCCGGTAATCTCTGCTACTTGGGAGGCTGAGGGAGGAGAATCACTTGAACCCGGAGGCGGAGGTTGCAGTGATCTCAAATTGTGTCACTGCACTCTAGCCTGGGTGACAGAGCAAGACTTAGTCTCAAAAAATAATAATAAAATAAATAAGTTGAGAAAATACTAGACAAATATTTAGAAAAGGTTATGTTGTATATTAACAGCTGTTAAAGCTCAGATAAAGCTCAGACATAATTTTTATATTACCAACTGACCAAGACTACAGTAGTAATGACTGGGAAGAGTGTGTACCTCTTTTTGATTTTCTAACCCACCAAACTGATTCACTCAGTAAAAATGACCTATTTAAATCCTACATGTGTTTAAAATTTAAATGTAGCTTTTAAAAACAAACTATCCAACACCTGGTTTTATCCTCTTTGCTTGCTTCGCTGAAGAGTGCGTGCTGCACCTGGCGCCCCCTCTGCATGCCCCAGGTAACAGAATGCAGAGGTCAGGCTGAATGTCAGCCTCTCCCCGCTGTGTCACACAAACATTTCTGGTCAGCAGCACCATGCAGCTGCAGGCCTGCCCGCCACTCCCTCCCACACACTTCTCCACTGCCCCAGATTCTGATCCACAGTCAGTGGCAATTTGGGACAAAATGGTAAGAAAACAATATGAAACGTAGTAAATCCAAAATCTTTATTTTTTTAAGACTATAGTCTTATAGTAAAGGGAGGAAGCCTTAACTTGCAAGACAATTCTTGCAAGGATCTGTACAACATACTTTTTATTTCTATAGAATGGAATCAAACCCAGACAGAGACTACAGAATGTATACTAGAAATTAGCAAATGCCAGGAATGGAGCAGGAAAAAGACAAGTGAGGCATAAACACACAAAACCCTTCACTGGGATCTGTTGACCACAGCCAGAACCAGGGCTGGATCACACAATGTAGGCAGCTACCAGGGCCACAGGAAGGGAAGTAGCTGGGGCAGGGAAAGGCCCACACTGGGATACGGGGTTTAGCACCAGGTAAATTACTCTTGGTATTTACATACAAAATCAGTTGGCTCTATTTCTTAGACATACACACAGAAAGGAAGATTTGATCATTACTTTATGAATCTGTTATTTTGCAATACCGGTATTATTAAGAAATAGGGACAATTCACTCAGATTCAAATTTCAGTAGCAGGAAATAAATATCAAAATACCATCATTGGCCCTCAATACAAAACCTCTACAACACCCAATATTACCCTCCCTGCCCAACCCCAAAGGATCACTCCCTGGTGGCTGCCACTTCACTGCTGCCATCTCCAATACATACCACAGGTGTCATGCAGCCCTCCTTAAGGCTGGCACCGTAGGCTTAAACAACTGGCTGAGAAGCAGGAGTGAAACACGCCAAAGGCTCTGTGCTGCAAACACGACCCCTCTTTTTTTTACACCACAAACTTCTTTAAGGATCTGGTCACTCAATTGGAGTGATAAATAGCTTTTTAGAAAAAGAGGAAAAAGTCCTTAAAAAGGAGAAAGTGTAAATCTGATTACTCCAAACCAGTCATCTTTTTTTTTCTTTGAGATGGAATCTTGCTCTGTCACCCAGGCTGGAGTACAGTGGCGCAATCTCGACTCACTGCAACCTCTGCCTCCCGGGTCCAGGCGATTCTCCTGCCTCAGCCTCCCGAGTAGCTGGGACTACAGGTGTGTACCACCACGTCCAACTAACTTGCATTTTTCAGTAGAGACCAGCCAGGCTGGTCTCGAACTCCTGACCTCAGGTGATCTGCCCGCCTCTGCCTCCCAAAGTGCTGGGATTACAGGTGTGAGCCACCGCACCCGGCCCAGTCACCTTCTTAAAGTAGAGCAGTTCACAGATTCTCAAAGTCTATTAAACAGAGGTGAGCGTGGACCTGGAGGCAGCCTCGGGGGGGCAGGTGTCCTCCAGGCAAGTGCCTGGCAGGGCTGGAGGCGCTGGTGGAGTGGGCTGGACACTGTGCTCAGAGGTCAGGCTGGTTATCTGTCCTCTACAGAAAAAGCTGCCAAGCTAGGGTGTTTTGGTCTAAAAATTATTGGTGGGGACAGGGAATCCCTGAAGGGAATACGTTTGTTTGTTAAAAAAATAAAAACAAAAACAAAAACAGTTATAGTGGAAATGGGAAAGGAGCACAAGAGCTTTTTTTGGGGGATGGGGTAGGGAGGGGGACAGACTTTTGCTCTGTTGCCCAGGCTGGAGTGCAGTGTTGCCATCTAGGCTCACCGCAACCTCCATACCCTGGGCTCAAGCAATTATCCTGCCTCAGCCTCCGGAGTAGCCAGGATTACAGGCGTGCGCCACCAGGCCAGGCTAATTTTTGTAATTTTAGTAGAGACAGGGTTTCACCATGTTGGCCAGCCTGGTCCCGAACTCCTGACTTCAAGTGATCTGCCCGCCTCAGCCTCCCAAAGTGTTGGGATTACAGGCGTGAGCCACTGTGCCACGCCCCAAGAGCTTTTACATAAACATGTAAAAAACATTTTTAAGGGAGAAAGAGAAAAATAGTCTCTGAAATGGTTCTGAGGAAATGGAAAGAAGGATGATGGAAACAGTCTTCATTGCTGGTCTGCCCTGAGTAACTCAGCTGGCCTCCATCTGGAGTTTCTTCCTACTTCAGGGCTCTTCATGCTCCAACTCTGAGCTGGAGTCGGAGCCCCCATCAAAGGCAGAGGTGGTGCTGCCCTTGGCATTGGTGTAGAGGATGCTGTCTGAGGAGGGATAGTTGGCCTGTGGCTGGGCACTTGACCTCCCCTTCAGTGCACGGACTTCCTGCTTCAGAAGAGCATTCTACCGCTGAGGTCATCGATTTCTCACTGGCGTGTGGTTTTTCCCTCCACATATGCTGGATATACTCTATGGCTTTGTCTAGGATTTGGGCCCCGGATGCCTTCTCTCCTTGGAGTATTGGGACTGAGTCCCACAAACTGAAAGCTGCCTTTGATGTGGTCCCTACGATTTCATTCCAGTGCATCATGATGTGTGGGGAAAAGAAAGAGAGATCAGCCTGTTACTGTGTCTATACAGAAAGAAGTAGACATAAGAGACTCCATTTTGTTCTGTATTTGAGATGCTGTTAATCTGTGACCCTACCCCCAACCTTGTCCTTGCAAGAGACATGTGCTGTGGTGACTCAAGGTTTAAAGGATTTTGGGCTGTGCAGGATGCGCTTTGTTAAACAAGTGCCTGAAGGCAGCTTGCTGGTTAAAAGTCATCACCATTCTCTTAATCTCAAGTACCCAGGGACACGTACACTGCCAAAGGTCGCAGGGACCTCTGCCTAGGAAAGCTAGGTATTGTCCAAGGTTTCTCCCCATGTGACAGTCTGAAATATGGCCTCGTGGGAAGGGAAAGACCTGATTGTCCCCCAGCCTGACACCCATGAAGGGCCTGTGCTGAGGAGGACCAGTACTAGAGGAAAGAAGGCCTCTTGGTGGTGGTTGGCAGTTGAGACAGAGAAAAGCATGTGTCTCCTGCCAGTCCCTGGGCAATGGAATATCTCAGTGTAAAACCCGATTGTATGTTCCGTTTACTGAGAAAGGAGAAAACCGCCTTAGGGCGAAAGGTGGGACTTGCTAGCGCAATGCTGCTCTTTATGCACTAAAAAGGTTTATGAAGATGTCTGCATATGCATATCAAGGCACAGCACTTTTCCTTAAACTTATTCATGTCACAGAGATCTTTATTCATATGTCTTACTGCTGACCTTCTCCCTATGATGATCCTATTATCCTGCCACTTCCCTTTTTTCTAAGATGGTAAAGATAATTATCAAATAAATACTAAGGGAACTCAGAGACCGGTGCCAGCGTGGGTCCTCTGCATGCTGAGCGCCGGTCCCCTGGGCCCACTTTTTCTCTCTATACTTTGTCTCTGTGTCTCATTTCTTTTCTCAAGTCTCTCCTTCCACCTAACGAGAAACACCCACAGGTGTGGAGGGGCAGGCCACCCCTTCATCGATGGGCCCATTTGTCAGCCGCAGATTGAAATCTCTGTTGTAGCTTGTCACTCTCCACCTCGATGTCATCATTATCAGTCATTTCCTACAACTCAGGGAGCAGCCACTGCAGCAGCAGCAGCCAGGGAGGAAGAGGGATAGAGGAATCTGAGGAAGTCACTGACAAGAAGCAGCAGAGTTCCCCTGCCTACATACACGCACTCACTTGCTCTCACACACACAAAACATGGGCAAGAACCACCTCCTCACTCCCAAAATCTCAGTTCTAAATTTAGCTATATGTCTTATCTGTTAAGAAGGCTTCATACTTCAGAAGTTTATAAAATGCTTTGATTTCACGCCCAGGTTCTTTGCTAATTATTTCTAGGTTCATGCCTGTGCTCCAGATGATAGAGATAATCATATACGTGACCAGCAGAGCAATATGCACTGACTACATTATGGATCCATTTATTTATTCTTTCACATCCAGGACTTCTATTTATTAACAGAATGTTTTCCAGCTAATGTTTATATCTGGTGGGCAGTAAATTAATTACAAAATATAACATTGACAAAGCCTTTATATTTTTCTTTTTTTAAACCTGACAGCATAACTTTCTCTAAGATAAAGCTATTTTAAAAAGATGCTTGAAGGCCAGGTGCAGTGGTTCACGTCTGTAATCCCAGCACTTTGGGAGGCTGAGGCGGGCAGATCACTTGAGGCCAGGAGTTTGAGATCAGCCTGGCCAACATGGTGAAACCCCATCTCTACTAAAAATACATTAGCTGGGCATAGTAGCACACGCCTGTAATCCAGCGAGAGGTGGAGGTCGCAATGAGCCACGATCATGCCACTGCACTCCAGCCTGGGTGACAGAGTAAGACCCTGTCTCCAAAAAAAAAAAAACAAAAACAAAACCCAAAACCCAAAACCAATGCTTGGAAGCCATAGAAGTTTTAAAACAACAACACTAGGCCGGGCGCAGAGGCTCACACCTGTAATCCCAGCATTTTGGGAGGCCAAGAGCGGGTGAAACCCCATCTCTACTACAAATACAAAAATTAGCTGGGTGTGGTGGCGGGCGCCTGGAGTCCCAGCTACTCGGGAGGCTGAGGCAAGAGAATCGCTTGAACCTGGGAGGCAGAGGTTGCAGTGAGCCGAGATCATGCCACTGCCCTCCAGCCTGGGTGACAGAGCGAGACTCTGTCTCAAAAACAAAACACAACACTATAACACTATAGAATAAGTATCAATTTTATTCTATAGTGTTATAGCGTTTATTTTGTTACTACATGAAAGTGAGGACTTTCTCCTCTCAGCAGTCTCTCTTAAGTATTAGGCTGAAATAATTGCTGGCTGGAAAAGGAAATTTGCAGTTTCAGATGATGTAGTTACTTGAACATGAAAACAACTGGGTAAGAAATAGAGTGGTGATCATGTAAATGTTTTGTCCTAGTGATAGCCATCATATTAATTATATGAGAAATATTGGCAGATGATTAATTTGAGAAATTTCACCATCATTTCTAAGGAACAAATGCAAATTACTGTAGAGTCAGCTCTCCATATCCCCAGGTTCAACATCTGCAGATTCAACCAACCACAGATCACAAATTTTTTGGGGAAAAAAAAAATATAACAGTAAAAAATAATACAAATGTAAAAACATAGTATAACCACTATTTATATAGAATTTACATTGTATTAGGTATTATAAGCAATCTAGAAATGACTTAAAGTATACAAGAAGATGTATCTATATTATATGCAAACACTATGCCATTTTATATAAGGAACATGCATACCAAAACATAGGTTTTGGTATCCGTGGGAGCCCTGGAACCAGTACTCACCAGATATCTAGGGACAATTGTATTGTCAACTTACATGTAAAAAAGAAAAAAAAAGGCAAAACCTAAATAATTTTAGGAAAAAGCTTAACTTTTTCAGACATTTTCACAGTATTGAGTACACCATTCTATAAGAACATGGCTATAGTTTAGTAACCCTGAATATTGTAATAGTGCAATGTAGCTACAAAGGGTAAAAAAATTAGAATTTTCAGACTATGCCTTTAATTTGGCATTCAGAATAATATCTCTATGGGAAAATTACCACTGTTGAAGGTTTATTTGTCAGATTCCTGATAATACTGATCATTTTCTAGATAAAAGATCAAAAGATTAACCATACATTTGCTTTGTTTTTTTAAAAAGTATTTATTTTTTACTAGTGAGGATGGAACTAGGCAAAGTTTACAGAAAAGATGTCCATATACAAAGAAAGAAATAGCAAAATATTTTTGGTCATAATTTAGAAAGAAATTAATCTATAAAACGGAGACAGTT
Organism: Macaca mulatta; assembly: GCF_049350105.2. Lineage (NCBI taxonomy): Eukaryota > Metazoa > Chordata > Mammalia > Primates > Cercopithecidae > Macaca > Macaca mulatta. The sequence goes on along the minus strand of NC_133408.1, from coordinate 175,481,002 downwards.
CTCCCCAATTCATCTCTCTCATAGAAGAGCATAAGCACGGGCTCTCAGTTCCTTGATATCCTCAAGAGGCCACGGATACGTCTGACAAGAGCCTGTATGAAACTATATCGAGATCGAACTTTTGAATATAATCCTTCAATGTCCAGGAGTTTCTTTTGTAATGATTCTCCAAAAGCATTGATTGCATCAGCCTGAAGCTAGAGGTGACACAAAAGACATTTTGTTAAAATTGTTGTCTCAAATATTCCTTTTATTCTAAGTCTTCCAATTTAAAACACCTTAGAATTTTTGTAATGTGGTTCTTTCAATGTAAAATACTTTTGAATTTTTGTAATGTGCTACTAAATTAACTAAACATTCACATTTTCTACCTTAGAATTTTTTGGTTTAATTCTCATGTTTTTCCTGCTTTCTTTTCTTGTATACATTTAAAAACCTGCTTTAAATAGCAATGAATGTTGATGCTGATGCTGATATACTAACATACAAACAAAAACATTTCCTAAAGGGCCATACAAGAAGTCAGTAAGACTGGGAGGGAGGGAGGGAGGGAAGGACGATGTGGGGAAGGAAGGGAGGGAGGGAGGGAGGGTGGGAGGGTAGGTGGGAAAGAAACTTTTACTTTTTATTTCATTTTGCATTTTTTAAAAACCAACTTGCATGCTTTTGTTTTTTAAAAATATTCATGTGCGGATAAACCTGGTATATGCTTTAGAATTCATATATATTCTAGAATGCATATGTAGTTTCAGATGGATCTTTTTGATGTTATACTAAAAGACTAAAATTAAGTACAAAATTAGATGAATCTACCTGTTTTCAGTTTTGCATTAAAATCACAGTACAAAGTGAGATTATTAATCCTGCATTTTTTTTTCTAGCTTTTTTACAAAGCAGTCTAAATGAAATAGTAACAGTTATTACTTCAAAATATATTTATTTTTGTTGTCCTAGCTACTCAGGATGATGAGGCAGGAGAATCACTTGAGCCCAGGGGGTTGAGGCTGCAGTGAACTGTGGTCACACCACTGCACGAGAGAGCGCCTGGTAACGGAGTAAGACCTTGTCTCTTAGACAAAACAAACAACAAACCTCTGAATATCTTTGACTAATTTTGTACATGGCCTCAATTAACACTAGTTCTCCTAAACAAGCCTAGCCACAAAATTCCTTTTATTTCCTATTATTCACCAAAGAGTGAATGTAGTCCGGATTAGGATGGGAGCGTGGTATCCATGATATCTAGCAAGGTGTGCTTTGGAGGTTGCTGTAACTGCACCTTTCATTCCCAACCTTGTTTTAAGAAAAATAGCAAAAAGAAGGATTAGGGAGGAGCAGAGGCTTTATCAAATCACGGCTAAGGACATGCAGATGGCTAGTAGAGGATCTAGCTGTAATTCATTTTCCCCAACATCACACACCCTGATACCTGCTTTGTTAGAAACATAACTTTGCTATCAGTTTAATACGAGGTTTTCATTGTAATTGTTTTTGGCATGCTCTTCATTCATTCCAACACTACTGATCAACAGGTTAGTAAGAGCACAGTGTTGTGTACTATGGTCTACTATAGCGTGATTTGTATTGGCTGCTCTCAATCTCACCATTAAATGATTTCCTGAAAAGTAAGTGCTGAGTGATACTTTGTACCTAAAAAGTTCTACAAAGCTAATCAAAAGATACCAGGAGTTTCCAGATCTTAATGCCTACCAATCACGGAACACTTACCATGTTCTAGGTACAACATTAGCAGCTTCACATACATGAAACCTCACTTAATTCTGACAAAACCCTTTGAGGTTGAATCATCCCTCCTATTTCCTAAATGAAGAAATTGAGGCTCGGAAGTTAAGTAAGTTGTTCAAAGTCACATAGCTATTAAAATGGTCAAGCTAGAGTTCAAACCAGGTCTCTATAAGCAACCCTGAAAATCATAATCTTATGAACATACCAGGCTTTTCCTTTTACTTACTTACATTCATTCATTTATTTATTTATTGGAGACAAGGTCTTGCTTCACTCTTTCATTCATTTATTGGAGACAAGATCTTGCTCTGTTGCCCAGGCTGGAGTGCAGTGGTGCGATCACAGCTCACTGCAGCCTCAATCTCCCAGGCTCAGGTAATTCTCCCACCTCAGCCTCCCAGGTAGCTGTGACTACAGGTGCATGCCACCACAGTACGCCAATTTTTTTTTTTTTTTTAAGAGACAGGGTCTCACTATGTTGCCCAGGCTGGTCTCGAACTCCTGGGCTCAAGCAATCCTCCCGTCTTGGCCTCCCAAAATGCTGGGATTACAGGTGTGCACCATCACGCCTAGCCCTTTTACTTTAATAAAGAAAAATAAAAGAATATAAGAATAGAACTTTACCTGGTCTAAATCATGTTGGCTCACTATAGCCAGCCCACTTCTAAAATCTAGATTGGTTTCTGAGGCGAAGGAATCTAGAGATAAAAAAAACAGAGTCATACCGGCTGTGCAAGTACACATCTACCACACAGTGGAGGAACCTGATGACAATGAACAATAACAATAGTACCATGAAAAACATGGCTCAAGATTGGGAACTCAATTTTCAACTTTTAGCAAATGGAAGCCCCTAGAAAGCATTTCACTGGTCCAGACCAGGGTTCTCAGCTCTTCTCTATTTCTTTCCACCTAAGGGATCCAATACATGCCCATCAGTCACAGAGACCCACTCTAGCAATAAGAATCAGCATAATAGCAGACCTACTCCATTCTTCTAGAGCTGGGTCAGTCCCTAACTGCAGCAAGAAGCTGAGGAACAGCTGATGAGCAGGCTCTAGAATATTCTTATGCTCGGCACAATGTCCCGTGAACAGAAAGTAAAATGCAAGAAATAGCTACGTCTAGTGACTAAGCAGCTCTTGATTCACCCAATTCACTCTAAGTAATCTGGAAACATAAATAAATAAAAACGTTACTAGCTTTTCAAGGCACAAATAGGTATTTATGGTTCATTAATTTTTAGCAGAAAGTTTACCTTGCAGTCTTCTGCTTTTAAACAAGGTTCTCGAGGCAAATAAGGAATCTTGAGAATCCGTGGGCATGCAATGTAACAAGTAGTACTCCAGATGGCGCCAAAGAATAAATAGGCAGGTCTCTATGATAACTATATCAGAGCTCAGATTAAAGGAACATAATCTCATCAAATATTTTTTACAAACCAGTTTCTGAGGAGGAGAAAAAAGGAGAGACTGCACTCACTTAATGAGGTAGCCACAGCCTCAGTCTGACAGACAGGGTCCCACTGAAGGCTCCTCAAGAGGAAGCAGCAAGCTGTGCTGAGGAAGGAGGTGGGGGTCCTGTGCCAGCAGTCTCATGTCCCTACCTTCTTCCCTGACAGAAAGTGCCCATGTATATTATCAGTATTACCAGCTACTCTAAAAGATAAGAACAAAAAAGTACAATTTGGAAATACATTAGGCATTTACTGGGAAAAAATTAAGTTTATATCTCCTTCCACCTGGTTTTGGTGCCCAAATATTGAGAGAATAAGTGAAGAGTTCCTACATTTCAAGGTCATCACTCAAGTGCATGATTTCATAAAGGATACAAGAACAAAGGGAAAGCAGTTTAGCTCGATTGTTGATCACCTTCACCAAGCGCCGTCTTGCTAGAACATATTTCTGGGCAGTGGAGATTTTATCAACACCAGCAGGCATCACAGACTGACACAACTAGAAGAAACAAACGTGGTTATTAGAATGACATCAACTGGAACAAAATTTTTAATGAAAAACTACTATCAGCAGGTCACCGTGGTAAATGCTGTGAAAACACTCGAATTTAAACATCCTTGCAGATAAAGAGTTTTTTATCTAAGAAGCTAGCAATTTAAAAAAATTAGAGCCAAAGAAGCAAATTCACAAATGAACATTTATCTGCTGCATTTTGAAAAAGTCTGTCCCTGAAACACAGTCAGGGTTGCTGATGAAACCCTGAATTTCCTGTCACATTAAAACAAAGCAAGACAAAACGATAGGTTTTTCAAGCAGTAGCTATAAGAATCCCATGGAGAATTTCTAACAGTTGTCAGGTATCTCCTGCAAAAAATACAAGGTAGACACCTAGAGCATAACTAAAATATGACCCTCAACCAAAGCTCCCATGACCACTTCTCAATGTGGCACACACACGAGCACAATGGTTCCAGCTAATGTTCCAAAGCTGGGTTCCACGGAAGGTGTACTGAAGTGAGGCTGATGGAAGGCCACACACTTCATAATAATGATGCAATTTCTCTTGCAAGTACAAGCATCACTGATTAGCTACACGTTAGAGGAAGGACTGCCAGGCATAAACCCAAAATTTCAGGGGTTCCCTAAACCCAGTCATTGACTCCTGCCTCACCCTGTTCCTGCCAGCTACATGCCTTTGGGTGTGTTATGCAAGTCTGTGCCTCCGTTTCCTCACGAGAAATGAGAATAAAAACAATATCTGCCCAGGTGTTAGGTAGAACATGTAGTTCAGGGCCTGGCATGTTGTAGACACTCAATAAATGTCCCCTGAGATTACCAGAAGAGTGGCAAGAGGGAGTAGGCATGGACTACTCAAAAGAGTAACATGGAAGTTTTTAGAAAGCTTGGTGCAAACCAGGAATGATAAAGTGGTTCAACATCCAGGCGGCCACAGGACACCAGGAAGCTTCAGCACTGCCTTAGGAACTGGCCAAGAGATGCCTTACGTTCAGCTGTGCCAAATGGAAAAGGCAGCAAACTACTTAGTAGCAATCCTGGTCATTCAGCATCTTCAGTTATTAATACAGTAAGTAGAGGGAATGATTCTGGGTCACTGAGAGAAGGCAGTCAAGTCTCATATGCTACCAATTTTGTTTGAAAAATTTGCTAAACAGATATTGAAGATGCTGACGGCACAGAGACATTTACCTAAGTTCTATTAAAAAAAAATCTGCAACAGAAGCCTTTCTCAGCACAGATTTTACAGTATAAATGACCCAAAACTCTTCATTCAAAGGCCAGCTGCCTTTTTATTTTTTTGAACAGGTGCTACACTTCACTGTTTTTCAGTCAAGAGTTTCTATGCTTATAAGGCTGGTGCTATGGCAAAAGAGTCTTCTTCAAATCACACAGAAGAATCATTCCAATTCCTCCAGTCATAATGTATACACCGTCTTTACTCAGTCTGAGACCAGCACCCTGGCCCTAGTAACAGCAATGATTTCTCAAGTCCCCCCAGCTCATTATAAGATTCGTACCTCTTTTATCTCATCTGGGGGAAGCTGGTCTACATTCTGTAGCTTGCTGACACTCTGTCGATGACTGTCATAATAGCTGAAGAAATCATTCGCACTCTGTTTCAGCAGGTAGACAATAATGCCTAAACCAGGCAGGCGCCAGTATGGAACCACTGGAGCTTGGGTATCTAATAGAGGTGATGAGATAAAACAATGTTCCACTTATAAGCATTTCATGTGAATTTCAAATGACCTGTTTTAAAACAAGGCATGCCCCAGAATTTAAGGACATGTAACCTGTCATTAAAACCAACCCAAGATTACTTTTAAATACCATTGATAGTTTAAAGAACAAATGGTTAGGAGCCACTGTAATCAGGTACATACATAAGGCTGGAGATCCTGCAAGAATAAAGAAATCTGACTGATGCACGTTGGCAGAGTCTACCTTTTATTAGGCAGAGAGTTCTTTGAGAACTCTATCAAAGTATAAACCTTACACACACACACACCTCCACATAAAAAACAATATACACAATTTTGGGGTTTCTTAACACCAAGTGAATAATTTCTGCCTTGCCTGATGGCTCTAGTTGTATGGATTCATTTCTGGTCTGCATCCTTCTGGTTACTAAATTGCCAGTTCAAAGTCATTTCTCTTTCAAAGAGACAAGAACACTAACTGAAATATTCAAAAAATATAAATGGATTTAAACTTTAAAAAATCTTTTACCACAACAACTACATTACGGTAGTAAAACAAAGTGATCTGCCTTTTACCTGGCTACTGGCTAATGAAGACACAAAGGAACAGTGGGATGTCATAAAAGCTGTTTGCAGAGGGAAAACTAGAAAGCAATAACAATATTATCCTAGGACAGGCACAGTGGCTCACACCTGTAATTTCAACACTTTGGAAGGCTGAGGAGAGAGAATGGCTTGAGACCAGGAGTTCAAGACCAGCCTGGGCAACAGAGACCCCGTCCCTACAGAAAAGAAAAAAAAATCATCCTAGCGATAATCTGTGTAGTGCAATTAGAACAATTACCTCTAGTGATTTCGTGGAAACACTGTGGCAACTTCTTTTCTTTTCTTTTTTTTTTTTTTTTTGAGAGGGAGTCTTACTCTGTCATCCAGCCTGGAATGCAGTGGTTCGATCTTGGCTCACTGCCACCTCTGCCTCCCAGGTTCAAGCGATTCTCCTGCCTCAGCCTCCCGAGTAGCTAGGATTACAGGCACATGCCATCACGCCCAGCTATTTTTTGTATTTTTAGTAGAGACGGGGTTTCACCATGTTGGCCAGGCTGGTCTCGAACTCCTGACCTCAGGTGATCCGCCTGCCTCGGCCTGCCAAAGTTCTGGGATTACAGGCATGAGCCACCACAGCTGGTCCAACACTGTGGCAATTTCAAGTTCAAATTGGAGATAATCTTTGTTTAATGACCCAAACTGCCATGAATACTGAAGGCGAGATCTGCATTTGCTTTTTTCTTCACTAACAACTCCCTTAACTTTGCTCTAAAGTCAGACTCATATATCTTTCTTTCTTTGTTTCTTTTTTTTTTTTTTTTTTTTGAGACAGGGTCTCACTTTGTCACCCAGGCTGGAGTACAGTGGCACAAACAGGGATCACTGCAGCCTTGACCTCCTGGGCTCCAGTGATCCTCCCACCTCAGTCTCCCAAGTAGCTAGGATTACAGGTGCATGCCACCACACCCAGCTAATTTTTTTGTATTTTTTTTGTAGAAATGGGGTTTCGCCATATTGCCCAGGCTGGTCTCTACCTTCTGGGCTCAAGCAATGCACCTGCCTTGGCCTCCCAAAGTGCTGGGATTACAGGCGTGAGCCACCACACCTCGCCAATCCCATAGATCTTTATACAGAGGGGAAGAGACAGAAGAGTCCCTTGTCTGTGGACGGTGCCACCAACTAGGACATCCTAGACAAATTCAATTTGCCAGGTATCCTCTTCTAGTCTACAGCAAAGATGTGACAGTTTTCACAATACATTGTTACACAGAGCCTTCTCCTAGTGAAATCAGGTATCCTGGTCCCCAGATAACATTTGTGTGATCTCTATCCTGGTAGGAAGATATCCACAAAGAGGATGATTGAATGCTTGGAGGACTCCAGAGCATTTCAGGAGTTCTCACCCTACTAATTTGTCCAAGTCTAGAAAATATTTGCGCATTTCGAGGCTATTAGGTTTGCATAAAACAGCCGGGCGCAGTGGCTTGTGCCTATAATCCCAGAACTTTGGGAGGCCAAGGCAGGTAGATCACTTGAGGTCAGGTGTTTGAGACCAGCTTGACCAACATGGCGAAACTCCGTCTGCACTAAAAATACAAAAATTAGCCAGGCATGGGGCGTGTGCCTATGGTCCCAGATTCTCAGGAGATTAAGGCATAAGAATCGCTTGAGCCCAGGAGGTAGAGATTGCAATGAGCAGAGATCATGCCACAGAACTCAGCCTGCGCGACAGAATGAGACTCTGTCTCTAAAATAAAATAAAATAAATTCATCGGAAGAGAGCTTGCCATTGCTTCCATTTTACGGATAAGAGAACTAAGGCACAAAGAGGGTGATTAACTTTTCCAGAATTACACCAATAAGTTATTTGTAGAACTGGGATTCAAATCCAGGCAGTTTGTCATTAGTCGATTAGGTTGAACTGCTTCTTTATATACCACATACCTACTCACGCACGTGTCTAGAATTGGAAGACAAAAATATGGTTGCTGACCCTAAAAAGAGTCTAAGAAAAATTGGAAAAATAACAATTTCTAAGACTCAATGGGCTGGGCACGATGGCTCACGCCTATAATCCCAGTACTTTGGGAGGCCGAGGCTGGCAGATCACCTGGGGTCAGGAGTTCCAGACCAGCCTGGCCAATGCGTGAAACTCTGTCTCTACTAAAAATACAAAAAATTAGCCGGGCGTAGTGGTGGGTGCCTATAGTCCCAGCTACATGAGAGGTTGAGGCAGAAGAAGGGCGTGAACCAGGAGGCAGAGCTTGCAGTGAGCTGAGATTGAGATCTGCCACTGCACTCCAGCCTTGGCGACAGAGCAAGACTCCGTCTCAAAAAAAAAAAAAAAAAAAAATTAGCCAGGCATAGTGGCAGGCGCCTATACTCCCAGCTACTTGGGAGGCTGAGGCAAGAGAATCGCCTGAACCTGGGAGGCAGAGTTACAGTGAGCCAAGATCGCGCCATTGCACTCCAGCCTGGGGGACAAGAGCGAGACTTCATCTCAAAAAAAAAAAAAAAAAAAAAAGACTCAATGAGTTCGCCTTCAAGTATTAAAGATCAAAGACTGATAGGATATGGAAAAGATTAGCTCAAAATGAGAAGCAACTAAATAAAATTTTAATAATGACCAATGAAACATTATTAGCACATGATTAATATTAAAGAATACAAAATTACATTTTTGTTTGAAAAATCTTATGTTCAGGTTAAATTTGTGTTACAAGGTTAGTTTCAAGGAGAAAGAAAGGAGCCCTTTTGAGGCAGAGTTAGAGGTCTCCATCAAGCTATTGGCCTTCAGAGATTAATAAACAGATTGATGTCCATTTTCAAACTGCCAGATGGAAAGGGGATAAATCAGGTTATAAGTTACTGCTGGCCGACAGGTCTTTGGATAGGAATCCCAATCATTCCATGCCATTCCAGTGAAATGATCTCTTTTTCACACTGGTTGAGCCACTTGGACTAGAAGGATAACTTTCCCCTCATGCCAGTGAGGACATGCAGATATTGGAATCCCCCCATGGTGGTTCCTTTTTATACTATCTTCCCGGCAGCAAACTTTTTTTTTGTTGTTAGAGTCATGGTCTCACTCTGTCACCCAGGCTGGTGTGCAAGTGGCATGATCTTGGCTCACTGCAGCCTTGAACTCCTGGGCTCATGTGATCCCCCTGCTATAGTCTCTTGAGTAGCTGAGATTACAGGCTCAGCCATCATGCCTGGTTCCAACTTTCTGAACACAGGAGAAAACAAGAACTATGTAGAATTAACTTGTTTAAGTCAAAGGAACTGTTTTACATGTCCAGTCTAATTTAACTATTTTACTCCATAAAATGGAATTACAAATCTTTGTAGCTACCTCCCTGGTTTCTTTAAGACATCCTTTCACCTAAGACTACTCCCTTTGAATCACTGAAAGATACCTTTAAATAAAGGTATTTTATTAGCTATTAAGGACTTAGTTTGTCTTAATATGACAAACTAAGATTCTACCGGTCAGTACTCTTCTCCCCCATCCTAGACATAATACAAACAAAAGCAGACACTGGTAGAAGGCAGAACTTTTGTGACAAAAATCAGAATAGTAGATGCCTGGACTAGGGTCGAAGGAAACAATCAAATGCCATCAAAGGCAAGAAGAAATCTTTAAGGAACAGGGAATTGTTCTGTATTTTGGTTATGGTGATGGTTACCCAACTTTATATAATTACCAAAAAGCATTCAAACTGTATACCTAAAATGGGTGAATTTTGTTGTACATAAATTACAACAACAACAAATTTAACACTACCAGCTAGGACATTTTATAATAGAGTTTGTCTAACAAAGTTCTTAACATAATTTATATAGGATAAGGTTGAATGTTGCTAAACTAATACATTTTTCTTTAAGTTTTGGGATACATGTGCAGAACATGTAGGTTTGTTACATAGGTATACATGTGCCATGGTGGTCTGCTGCACCTATCAACCTGTCATCTAGGTTTTAAGCCAAACATGCATTAAGTATTTGTCCTAATGCTCTCCCTCCCCTTGCTGCCTATCCCCTGACAAGCACCGTTGTGTGATGTTCCCCTCCCTGTGTCCATGTGTTCTCATTGTTCAACTTCCACTTATGAGTGAGAACATGTGGTATTTGGTTTTCTGTTCCAGTGTTAGTTTGCTGAGAATGATGGCTTCCAGCCTCATCCATGTCCCTGCAAAGGACATGAACTCATTCTTGTTTATGGCTGCATAGTATTCCATGTTGTATATGTGCCACAATTTCTTTATCCAGTCTATCACTGATGGACATCTGGGTTGGTTCCAAGTCTTTGCTATTGTAAATAGTGCTGCAATAAACATGTATGCATGTGTCTTTACAGTAGAATGATTTACAACCCTTTGGGTTAAACTAATTTTTTTTTTTTTTTTTTTTTTGAGACGAAGTCTCACTCTGTAGATCAGGCTGCAGTGCAGTGGTGTGATCTCAGCTCACCACAACCTCCGCCTCCTGGGTTCAAGCAATTCTCCTGCCTCATCCTCCAGAGTACCTGGGATTACAGGCACGCCACTGCACCTGGCTAATTTTTTGTATTTTTAGTAGAAACGGGGTTTCACCATGTTGGCCAGGCTGGTCTTGAACTCCTGCCCTCAGGTAATCTGCCTGCCTCAGCCTCCCAAAGTGCTAGGATTACAGGCGTGAGCAACTGCACACCCGGCCACTAATATATTTTTCATAATGTCATTTTATACTATTATTCTACTAAACACATATATTTTGTGATTAAGTAATTTTCAGGGATAATAAGATCTTGAAGAAAATGAAAATGTGACAAAATTTTTCTCACAGATCACAAAGACTTCCTGAAATCACCAACAGTCAATTCCATTATCCCCACTAAGATACTAACGGGGTTTTTCTTCTGAGTGTTCCATAGGATAACAGCTTTACCCATTATCCTGCCCCATATTCAAATATTCCCTACTGAGTCATTAAAGAATCACAGGATAAGTTGGCCTAATTAGTATCTAAATTGTATTTTGTTATGTTATAGAAATTTGGAGCTATAATAAAAAACCCAGTTTAGACACTAAATTCAGCTTAACATGATTTAACATATAAAACTGTTTGTTGTATTTTCATCTTTTTCACCCAGCCGACTTACTCCCCAATTTAGATCCTTTGAGCCCTCAAGTGCTATTCAAAACATGGTTCCTCTAGATTAACTCTCGGTAAATCTTGAATTTCTCTGTTCTCTCCAGTCTTATACATAAGTCTAATAATAATACCTCCTGCTCAACTTTAAAACTTGTTTAAAATGTTTCCCATTAATGACACTTAAAGAAAATACTGCATCTTAATGGAGCCAAGCTGGAGAGCTATGTCATAACCATAGCAACTTAGTTCCTTCAATACGGAATGAAAAACTAAGCTCACCTTGCCGCGGTCCATCTCTGTTAACTGTTTCTGAAAGGCTAGGAGTGAAGAGACACACAGCATGCTGGAAGGTAGGAGAACTCTGTAACATGAGTGACTGGCAATATTCCATTACATTGGCACAAATCTATAATCAAAAACCAGCAGTAACAAAAATGTTAGACCCTGAAATGCCTTAATTAGCATGAAAATCGAGATTTGAAGAAGAAAAGGTTATAAATCAATCAGTAAAATGACTCACATCTGTTTTTTCTTTTTTTTTGAGATGGAGTCTCCCTTTGTTGCCCAGGGGCTGGAGTGCAGTGGCATGATCTTGGCTCACTACAACCTCCGCCTCTCGGGTTCAAGCAATTCTGCCGCCTCAGCCACCCCGAGGAGCTGGGACCACAGGCGCATGCCACCACGCCCAGCTAAATTTTTTTTGTATTTTTAGTACACACAAGGTTTCACCATGTTGGCCAGGATGGTCTTGAACTCTTGACCTCAGGTGATCCGCCTGCCTCAGCCTCCCAAAGTGCTGGGATCATAGGCGTGAGCCACCGCACCGGTCCCGCATCTGTTATTTTTATCAACATTTTCTAAAAACATAAAAACCTTAGAGAAGTCACATGGTTCTTGCCCCTTACCTGCTGCATAGCCAGTTCAATCTCATCTTTCTTGCTTACTTTATCTCCCTCCACATTATCGTCTTGAAATTTAAACTGACGCAGTCTGTCAGAGCCACCAAAGCGACTTAGTAGTCCTAAGCACTGGCGCTAAGAAAGAAAAATATATCTTGTTGATATGTAGTTAAATGTATTTAAAATTAGTAACCTCTCTTTCTTGAGGGATAAAGGAAAAACTCAGTGAAGAATGGAATCATTCCTTAAAGCATCTAATATCTTACTTAAAACTGAGCCAACTAAAAGTAGCATTATTAAAATTCAACTTTGTGCAAAGGTATTTGATTGGCAGCTAACAGATGAAAAGAGTACCATCTTTTTTAAAGCAATAAATCCCAGTATCATCTAAATGTTTGCCAAATAACTTTCTGCATTATATCAAAGTATGTGTTAATTCTTTGGAAGATACTCATTAAATGAAAAACAAGTTTATAAACAAAAGAGAAGCAAAATGAGAGGGCAGTCACAAGATGGACATGTCTGTGATAATTTTGTCTACCAAGGCACAAATCTAAAAGCTATTGTTCCTGTGGTTGCTCCCAGGGACTTCGTAAAGGGGTTGCAAACACACAGATCATCTTGGAAGATAAATGCAAATGTCCCAGCTTCAAATGTTAATACTTCTCACCTGAGAATACAGTATTTCCCATCATTCTCAAAGAGAAAGGACAAGCTTTTCAATACTGGCAGTATATCTAGAGGTTAGCTGATGGCTTTGAAATTAGAGACATGGGTTCCAATAACAGGTACAACGTTCTGCTCTGTGACCTGGAATAAGTTACTTAATTTCTCACGCCAATATGTTTACATTTCTAAAGTGGTAATAACAATTCCTATCTTATAAGATGGCTGTCAGGATTCCCTGACACATGGTATTTTATTTAAAGTGCTTAGCACAATGTTCTGCACATAATAAATGTATTTTAAACGAAACGTGTATTTTAAAAATTGGTAATACCATATACAGATTTAGATGTATAGAGAGCTATACACATATATAATACACAATGTCTTATTATTTTATTTATTTATTTTTGAGACAGTCTCTTGCTCTGTTGCCCAGGCCGAAGTGCAATGGTATGATCTCAGCTCACTGCAACCTCTGCCTCCTGGGTTCAAGCAATTCTTGCGCCTCAGCCCCGCAAGTAGCTGCTACTACAGGCATGCACCACCACCCACGGCTAATTTTTGTATTTTTAATAGAGATGGAGTTTAGCCATGTTCCCCAGGCTGGTCTCAAACTCCTGGCCTCAAGCGATCCACCCACCTCGGCCTCCCAAAATGCTGGGATTACAGGAGCGAGTCATCCCAACCAGCCGCAGTAAGTTTGGATAAGGCAGAACATATTAATGAGACTATAATATAAACTTATTTTGCCAAAATAGTTATATCTATGTTTAACATTTATAAATGTGTGTTTGCCGCTTCTCTTACAGATAAAATAGATGCACTCAAACATTTCCAAAGGTCACCTTATGAAAGATCCATCAAAAAGGTGTCTTCCGCCATACCAATGAAAGATGACTTAAAAAACCCAAAGTATTTGGGTTTTGTTGGTGAGAGTCCAATCTTTTCTGGAATGCTGTTTGACAATTCTGATGTCAAAATGTACTATGTGTATACCCTCGGTCCCAGTGATACCATGTGCTATTTACTCCAGAGGAAAATATGCACACAAAAATGCTAACATTAGCATTTTTCTTTTGAAATCTTGAAAAACACTCCGTGAAAAAAGGACTAGTTAAGAAAATTGTTGTATCCAAAACAATGGGATATAAATGCTAGTACATAAATATTAAATATAATTACTCTGCAGTCAATAAAAAGTAAAGATGCTCAGATCAAATCAGGCCAACAGGCTCCCAGAAAGACTGATAAAATATCTAATTGACAAACTAATATGTTAGAACATATTGAGAGGAGATTACAAGATCTTGTAAAGAGTTTGGGGATAAATTAGTAATAAGTACATAAAAACCAAGTAAATAAAAAAGAAAACTCTAGGGCAAACAGTCTGCTTGTGGCTTATTCACAAATGACATTTACACAGTCATAATAATGTAACACTTAACATTAATGTAACCAAAACTATGATGTAATTATATTGAGTTTCAGGGGTTGTTACAGGAAATGTATACATTGTATGATGGAAAAAAAGGAGTAAAAACATCTAAATTCTCATATCCTCCCCATCCCCCAACAATGGAAAGTCAACAGATGATTACTAAAATTAGAAAATCAAGAAACAGCAATATAAGCGTATTATTTAGAAATACCAAAGAACCAAAACAGTTGAAAGGGGTTTCCCAAATCTAGGGGGCACGATGGGGAGGATGGTATATTTTGTAACGTGTCTTATAACTGCTATTTAAAGAAATAAGAATCGGTTACCTGGAATCTTCCAATATGTCCCTGTAGCTCCATTAGAGATCCTTCATTTACATCAACGTCAAGTTCACTTAATATCCCTATAAAATGTAGAATGCTTTACAACATACTATAGCAAACAAAAACATTAAAAACTAGGAAGAGAGGTTCTAATATCTGACATTCTTCTTGTGCATGAACAGATATTTTTGCCATAAAAAAGTTTCAAGAACTATGACTTTACAAAGACTGTAAGGAACTGTAAGTACCTGTTGAGAACTATGATTTTACAAAGATGGTTAAGTAAGTATATTAATAACAGCACCGGTACATGTGCATTCACACCCAATCTAAAATGCAGAGTGAATTGATCTTAAAAGGCATTTTTAGTTTTCAAGAAAAATCTAATTTTTTTATAATGATAAAAGTAATTTTCTAAATTACTTTCTTATAAAATGCATTTCTTTTTAACCCCTCTAAATATATACAATTTGCTTTTTCTTTTCCCCTAGGCAAAGTACAATTTAAAAAGAACACAAAAACATTTCCATTCAACGTCTTAGTTTGGACCCATTACAAAACTCCTAAATCGAAATGACCCACCTCTAATAGCACCATAGCCTCTCCTGATTTCTAATGAGCCTGCAAGTGACCCTAACATGTCACTCTCCCCATCAGTTTGTTTCCTTGTTCCATCACTAATCATGCTGAGGAATACCCACCTAAACCTATCCTAGCCATCAAACTTCGTATTCGTATGTGTTTTCAGATTCCTTTAATTCACTTCATCCTCACTTCCAAGCATAGACTCCACAGCACAAACCAAGAACCTGATCCTTCTCTCCTCATAATGACAAGTCCTCCTCTTTTTAGATTAGCTCAGCCCTCAACACAAACTGACAGAAAATCCTATCATCTGGTACATGCAGGTTCGTTATACCTCCACACCTGTGCCTTACTGCTTCCCGAGAGCCTATCCTGTCCCACCTTCAACTCCTCTGAGAGTCTCCTCCCAGAATTGCTTGCTTTCTCTTCTAACATAATAAAATCTACCCTGCCACAGAAGAGTTGTCCTATTTGAAAACAGGCTCAACTCTTTCTTGTACTCCAAAACCAAACAAAACCAAACCAAATCAAGCAAAAACTTGGTTAGTATCAATTTTTTGAAAGTTTTTCTTTAGTTGCTGCTTGTATTCATAATTCTTATGCCCTCCTTTGCCATCTGAACTCCTTGAAACCTGGATTTTTCACCTAACACTATCATGAAACTAAGACTTTTTCCTCTTTGTCCTCAAACTTGCTGAACTGTGCACCAGGTATTGCTGTTTCAAAGTTCACTTCCCCCTGAATGTCAACTGCTGCCTCAATTTAAAAGGACTTCCAATTCTCAGATTCTGTAAGATCTTTCTGTTAAATGCCATCTAACTATTCTATGTAAATCAATCACTCTCAACTCCAAAATACTTTTCAGAGTATCTGTGAGCCAGCTGGGCATGGTGGCTCACATCTGCACTTTGGGAGGCTGAGGTGGGAGGGTTGCCTGAGTCCAGGAGTTTGAAACCAGCATGGACAACATAGTGAGGCCTCGTCTTTATTTGAAAAAATAAAATTAAATATATATATATCTCTATGAGTCACAGAAACAAAATTAATCTGCTGATAAGATTTGTGGAGATACAACATACACAGTGGTGGGCTAGGCAGCATGGCAGATACAAAGTTACAAACAGATCTGCAATCTAAGCGAGCATTTAAGACAAATGTGCATAAATTATAGTATATTATAGGATAATACAGGGCTGAACTGTATACAACAGGGTTGATAAGAGTATAACTTGTTTAAAAGTGTTTTCAAAAGTTTGGAAGGATATTTGGCATTATTTTTAACAAAAATGTTAAGCACATATATTTCTGACAAGTACTGCCAGGAATTTATCAAATCTATCAGTTCAAATGGACAAAAATGGGGCTGGGTGCAGTGGCTCACGCCTGTAATCCCAACACTTTGGAAAACTGAGGCAGGATTGCTTGAGGCCAGGAATTCGAGACCAGCCTGGGCAACACAGCGAGACCCTGTCTCAACAACAACAAAAAATTAAAAATTAAAAAAGTAATAAAAACAAATGTACAAAAATATATATGAATGCATATGTAAATACATAGCTAAATAGTAAGTACACACACACACATATACACAAAGTTATTAAATGCCACATTGTTTAAAATTTTAAGAAGCTTGGAAACAGTCAACATGTCAGAGAATCTGATTAAAAAACAAAGGACTAGCTATGCGTGGTGGTGTGTGCTGTATTCTCAGCTACTTGGGAGGCTGAGGCAGGAGGATCATTTGAGCTCAGGAGTTCCAGCTATGATCGTGCCACTGCACTCCAGCCCGGGTGACAGAGTAAGACCCAGTCTCTAAAACAAACAAATAGGCCAGGCATAGTGGCTCATGCCTATAATCCCAGCACTTTGGGAGACTGAGGTGGGAGGATTGCTTGAGGCCAGGAGTTCGAGAACACCTAGGCAACACAGCAAGACCCTGTCTCTACAAAAAATAAAAAATTAGCTTGGTGTGACAGCATGTGCCTATATTCCTGCTTACTTGAGAGGCTGAGGTGGAAGGATCACTTGAGCCAGGTAGGTCGAGGCTGCAGTGAGCCAAGATTGCAGCTTTGCACTCCAGCCTGGGTGACAAGAGTGAGACCCTGTCGCCCTAAAAGTAAAAACAAACACAAACAAAACAAGTGTCTGCTTAGCTTTTCCACAACTGGAAAACTAGGCAGTCAATTAAAAAGAATGGGCAGGAGCTAAATGTGCTGATGAGAAAAAATCTCATGGAGACCCTGCAATTTACAGAAGTACATTGACAGTAATTAGTTAAGTCCTGGAAAAAATCAAAGGAAAAACCATTAGGAGTTCCACCCCACAACACTACAGGACCTTAGTAGAGGCAAGAAGGCTGGCCTGACTTGGTATTATCTTAGAACAGTGGAATGAACTGGTGAACGAAGCACACCACAGGCTGGGTGGAATGGACCCTGGGATCTCCTTGGAAGAAGCACAGGCTCCAAGTAACTCAGCCGGCACTGTACTCAGCCCTGGCCAACTCTCAATTTTTCTCAACCCAGAGGGCTCAGCCACCGAGACAGCCCAGACAAAAAAAATATTGGGGATTATAGGGTGGATTCAGAGGTTGCCTCAGATGTCTCCAAAGCAACATAAAAATGGAGGTAATATAGCCTAGTAGTTACATATATAGATTCAAAAGACGTACTACCTGGGAAACTCTATACTATCCAGTGTTATCTGTGTGACTTTGGACAAGTTAACCTTCCTGTGCTTCAGCCCCCTCAGCTGTAAAACGTGGAAAATGACAGTTCTACCTCATAAGACTGCTGTGTCTTCCAATCAGTTATCATGTCAAGTATTTAAAACAGTACCTGGCACATACATGCTTAATAAATGTCAGCTACTATTATTTATATTACATATTCTAATCAAAAGAAAATCATAATCGGCGGTCCTGTCATTAAAGAACAAAGACAACCTTTAGACATTCTTAAACATTAGAGAATTTCGGGAATATGAGACAGCATGCTTTTTCTTGAGGGAATGAACCTCAGTACAAATTAAAAATACCAAGAGATAAATCAAAAGAAATAATTCGTGAATGGTGACGCCATGGTGGGGAACACAACTGTTTTGCAGTGAATCCATGTAAACATACAACTAAAACTAAGTAGCTGAGGATATTATGGTTGCATAACAGATGTAAATGTTACAAAACCTGACAAGGTTAAAATGATATAAGTAAACATCATCTGAGGGTGGAAGAGGAAGTGTAAAAGAAGTCATCATTTCATCTTTCCCATCAGGGAGTTAACTGATTCTAAAATTTACATGTAGTAAAGGAATTATAAGGTGGGGGAAGTAACCAAAATATCTTAATAATGTTTCATAATTTTTTTTCTTTAAGGTGATCTTTTAAAAGGTGACATACTCTAGTAGTAAAGAAACATTTGTCTGGAATTTGGCAATTCCTTTCATTTCTCTTCAATTAGATTTTTGTCTGTTAAATTCATATAAAATTCACATGTATACATATGTAACAAACCTGCATGTTGTGCACATGCACCCTAGAACTTAAAGTATAATTAAAAATAAATAAATAAATTCATGTAAAATTAAATATTTGTTTTTTAAAACAGCATGTAAAAGGTCATCCTATTCTCATTAGTTGCCTCTGTATGTCTCTGTTGCTTTCTCTCTCTCCCCTTCTCTCTCTCCCTTTCTCAAAGTACATAAAGCGATGTTTGAAAATGTATCAAATGTCAACATTTGGTAATTTCTAGGTGGTGAGATTTTGAGTGTTTGTTAGTTATCTCCTTTTGAATGTTTTTATAATGAGCATGTATCTTAAAAAAAAAAAAAAAAAAAAAAAAGAGACATCTTGCTCTGTTGCCCAGACTGGAGTGCAGCAGCATAATCTTGGCTCACTGCAGTCTCGAACTTCCCAGCTCAAATAATCCTCCTACCACAACCTCCCAAGTAGCCAGGACCACAGGTGAATGCCCTCAATACCTAGCTAATTTTTTTAAATTTTTTTGTAGAGACAGGGTCTCTCTATGTTGCCCAGGCTGGTCTTGAACCCTTGGTCTCAAGCAATCCTCCTGCCTCAGCCTTCCAAAGTGATGAGATCACAGGTATGAGCCACCACACCCAGCCAAGCATGTATCATTTTATAAATATAAACTTATTACATAAATAAAGGCTCTGTTAGCAGTACTAGTTTCAAATAAGTCATATATAGCTGCAAAGTAACAAAAAACCTCATTTTATTAATTTATGGCAGTCAGTAAAGAATTATTCAAAGTCCTTTCAACATAATCAACTCACCAGGAAGTGCTGCTTTACTTATAATTCCTGTCAGCAGAGCCAATTCCTGCAAAGACCCAGCACTAACATCCTGACAGCGCAGAATTGCTTGTATGGTATCAGAATGTGAAATAAGAAACTGCAATACCTAAGCCATTGAAAAGGAAGAGGAACAGAAAAAACGGATGTAGAAGTAGAAAATTATATTATAAATGCATAATTCATCTTATAAATAATGTTGAAGGAAATAATTCAATAAGTGACGAAGAATAACAGATAAGCAACTGTTTTCTGTACTTACATATTTATTTCTTCAGGAAGTAAACATTTAAAATTCACAAGACTAAAAGGATTATTTTAAAGTTTGTAAGTTAATACATCTGGAGACTACTGTAGAAGAATATAATGCAGAACTACTGTATGAAAACTATTATCTGATGGCCGGGCGCGGTGGCTCAAGCCTGTAATCCCAGCACTTTGGGAGGCCGAGGCGGGCGGATCACGAGGTCAGGAGATCAAGACCATCCTGGCTAACAGGGTGAAAACCCCGTCTCTACTAAAAATACAAAAAAATTAGCTGGGTGTGGTGGCGGGCGCCTGTAGTCCCAGCTACTAAGGAGGCTGAGGCAGGAGAATGGCGTGAACCCAGGAGGCGGAGCTTGCAGTGAGCCGAGATCACGCCACTGCACTCCAGCCTGGGGGACAGAGCAAGACTCTGTCTCAAAAAAAAAAAAAAAAAAAAAAACTATTATCTGACCACTATTTTCTTTCTTTTATTGTTTTGCCAAATGAACTAGAGTAAGAATTTAAAATAAGTGGGTATAAAAATGACTACTGAATTCGAGAAGCTGCTCTATGAAAGCATAACTAGCATGACATGGGGAAATCACATAAAAGCCTTTGTCTAATTCTCCTTTTTTTAAAAAAATTCACTTTTATTATTATATAATAGAGATAGGGGCCGGACATGGTGGCTCACGCCTGTAATCCCAGCACTGAGGGAGGCCAAGGCAGGTGGATCACTTGAGGTCAGGAGTTTGAGACCAGCCTGGCCAACATGGTGAAATGCCATCTCTACTAAAAATACAAAAATTAGCCATGTTTAGTGGTGCACACCTGTAATTCCAGCTACTCAGGAAGCTGAGGCACAAAAATCACTTGAACCTGGGAGATGGACGCTGCAGTAAGCTGGGATCATGCCACTGCATTCCAGCCTGGGTGATGAAGTGAGACTCTGACTCGGGGGGGGAAAAAAAAAAGAGAGAGAGATAGGGTCTCACTATGTTGCCCAGGCTGGGCTCAAACTCCTGGCTAAAGTGATCCTCCCACCTTGGCTTCCCAAAGTGTTAGGATTATAGGCATAAGCCACCGCACCTGGTCATAACTCTCCTTTCGATGCGGTTAAAAAAAGGAGATGTAAATCCTGACCTCCAAACTCTACCCTTCCATTTTGGCATTTTATAGTATATACTCATGGAGTCCTCTTTCAGTATTTTCACTTAGGAATATCTCAACTAGCTTACAAACATGTTAAAGGCAGAGTATATGCCCAAACAAGCCAAGGATGTGAATCACTCAGAATTGTGATCATTTTTGTCTTTTAATAAAGATTCCTAGCCTAAGCTTATAATGGCTGGTCACAGAACTCAGTCATCTGTGCTTTTCTAAGAGGCTCCTCAGGTGATTCTGCTTCAGTCAATACAAGATTGGTGTTAGGGAACCAATGTCTTATATCATAATGTCCCACTTCTACTAAAAAATCTTAATCTCAATCTAGGAGAAGACAAGCAAAGTCTCTTGAGTTTTAAAAAGTACTAACTTGAAGACCACATAGGCCCAAAAGAAGTAGGAAGTCAACCCAGATTGATGTGGTATAAAATAAGGTGCCACTTTAGAACAGCAGCATCTACCTTGGTGAGATGGCCTAAGGCCTAATGGTAGAGAAAGCACAAAAAATGACCAGAAATCAAAGTGTTTTAGGACACAGTTCCAAAATATAATAAAGCAATACAATAAAACATTGTGGATTCATAATGATAAGCCTAATTAATCAATGAAAGGCTAAATTACATATAAAATTAATTTTTAAAAAAATGTGCATTGGAACATTAGAGTGTTCACTGAAAAGCAATCAAAATAAAACTAATTTCTGGTGTTTAAAAACATTTTGAGGCCGGGCGCGGTGGCTCAAGCCTGTAATCCCAGCACTTTGGGAGGCCGAGACGGGCGGATCACGAGGTCAGGAGATCAAGACCATCCTGGCTAACACGGTGAAACCCCGTCTCTACTAAAAAATACAAAAAAACTAGCCGGGCGAGGTGGCAGGCGCCTGTAGTCCCAGCTACTCGAGAGGCTGAGGCAGGAGAATGGTGTAAACTCGGGCGGCGGAGCTTGCAGTGAGCTGAGATCCGGCCACTGCACTCCAGCTTGGGTGACAGAGCGAGACTCCGTCTCAAAAAAAAAAAAAAAAATTTTTGATAGCAAAATCACTCATTTAAATTATTTCATTCTCTATCACATATAAATGCAGTATTATCATCTATCAGTTTCCCAAAGTGCCGGGATTACAGGCGTGAGCCACCATGCCTGGCCTGCAAGGCCTAGCATAGCCCTCTCTCAATAAATATCTGGTTAAATTACATTTTAGAAGCCAGCTTATTCCTATCACAATAACTGCTTTCTTTTACAGAAGAACAAATTTCAATCTCTTGCTTTCTGTCTCATGATTCTATTAATTAGCTACAGTGTTTCATTCAAACAAAAGTATAAAAATGGGCCAATGTAGTTAAAAACAAAGTACAGAGGCCTCTTTTCTCTACCCTGCTCCGCCACAAGCATTAGGACTAACGTAAATTCACTTAAGCATTCTACATGTAAGGTTTCTGTACTTATAAAATGAGGATTTTGCTCTAGACAATATCTAAACAAAGGGTTCACCTTACCTGCCCTGCTGCCTGCAAGTGCTGGGCCATACTAGATGTGAGGATGACCTGGCACAGCTGGAGAGCTGGGAGGAGAATCTGGCGGTAGCGATCCACTGGGGTAGGGATGAACACTGGAGGGTCTCTCATGCCAAACATGCTTGATTTATTTCAACCAAACAAGGAGAAAACATTCCAAGAATTAAGGTATGCTCTCGGCAATTCCTTAACATTGATATGGCAAATAAATCACAGCCAACTGATTAAGATGTGAAGCTACTAGTGAGTACTCTGCATCCCACATATACATCCTTGGTCCAAAGAAAGAAGTGTCTTCCTAAACTCATAGCTTAGTTAGTAAAAACAGTTACTTGAATTCTGAAAAATCTTATCAAGGAAAACCTATGTAATTTGACAACACAATCTTGAAACTTCCCAAACATTTTTATTCTTCTCTAAATGCTCCCTTGGGCCATATAGGCTGTCAGTAAGAAACAGATTTAAAAAGTTACTTTCCCTAAAATTCCCTCTCCTCTACCCAAGCCAAAAATCCACTATGCTGCCCGTTGTATAGGGTGAGTACCACTTATCCAAAATGCTTGGTACCAGCAGTGTTGCAGATTTTTTTGGATTTTGAAATATTTGCATTATATATACTTACTGGTTGAGCATCCCCAATCTGAAAATCCAAAATCCAAATTGCTCCAATGGGCATTTCCTTTGAGTACCATATTGGCACTCAGAAAAGTTTGGGATTTAGAAGCACTGCAGATTTCAGATTTTCAGATTAGAGAAACTCAATCTGTATAAAAATAAAACAAGATTTAAGAGTTAAAATGAGACTGTAAAATCACTTCACCTTTAAGAGTAGGTCTCAGAATACTGTATTAATAAGCTAATATTTATTGTAAATGTTTACATTTAAATTTTTAGAGCAAAAAAATGGCTGCCTATTGAGCGGGAATGAAAGCAGAATATGAAAATAAAGTAAGAGAGAGGCTTTGTACAGACAAGTGATAATAACCTGCCATGAACTAATTAACTTTACCTAAGGTGAAAGTAATAACTTTCATGTTGGAAACTTTAGACAGCAATACTAAAATAAATGTTTTTCCCCTGGAGATAAAATAGTTCTGTAGTTAAGCCTTAAACATTCAAATATTCAAGTTGGTAACAGATACTTTTAAAACAATTACTAAACTCAAACTAAGTATTATTTACTTCTAGGAAGGTATGCTGACTGCCTCACAATGCTGCAGTCATGTAAACAAAAAAGAAAATCAAATCAAATTTTCCACATTCAAACTGAACTAAGAAATCAGCTGAAAAGTTCAAAACTTGAAAACAATTCCATTTGAAGCTTTTGAATTAGTAAGCAGTAAGCAAAATATTGAAATAAGAAAAAATATACATAAAACCTAAAATCCTATTCAAATCATCCAGAACAGGAAAGCCGTAAAAAATTAAAATTTAATTACAACTCTTAAAAAATTCTCTCCCACCCCTACCTACTTTTTCCCTAGTAGCAACTTCCATTTATTAGTAAATGACAGGGGCACAGTATGAACAAAAAACCCCACATCAAGATGAAAGAGAACTGTTAAGTGGCAAAATTATGTTTGGAATTTTTTTTTTTCCCTTAATAATCCTTTACTGGGAGCTTAACCAAATTAATCTATATAGACACTTACCTCTGTGGGTCCGTTTCTGGGCGCATGTCATAGACTTGGCATTGAGCTAGTCTCACAATCACCCCTGATCTTAGCAGCTCTAATGCACCCTGCTGTATCTTTGCCACTCTTGTGAGAAATGCCTAAGGAGTTACGAGAGAAAAAAATCATCAGTGCTGAAATCACGTCCAAGGGCCTCAGAGAAAAGTGAAACACTTTCATGGCACATTTCTCGTCCTTAGTTATCACTGAAGAGAAATCTGGGCTGGTGACCAGGTTACATTATACCACTTTCTTCCTAGGATTTTCATGAGGACTCAGTGTTCAACATATCTAAAGTACCCACAGACAGTAGCTTCCAGGACTCAAGTATTCATTTACAGTGCGGGTTCTGTTATTACCATGTGCGCCCATGGAGGGCAAGGAATTTTGTCTGTTTTGCTAACAGCTATGTCTCTAGTATCTAGTGCCATGCCTGCCATTTTGCAGGTATTTAATAAATACCTGTTAAATAAATGAAGGAGGGAAAAGGAGTAAATGAAAAATCTTAAACTTCAGTGCTTCTATTATTGCAACATTTGTGATCCTTTTAACCAGGAGGAAACAGAAATTAAAACAGATTTGCAGGCAAAGAAACAACGCATTATATACTATATTAAAAATGCTGTGTTTAGATTAGAACCAGCATATCTACATGGAAATTTTCAATCAGCAACGACTACAGTCTGAATTGTATTGTGAGAGGACAATTTTGCTCTGTCCTCATGGAGCACTGGCTGTCATACTGCCATCATGAGCAACCTGAATGAGTGAGGGAAGCAGCAGTTCCATTATCCAGCTGTCCCTTGGAGGAGCATTTCACCCATCTTTTGCACACTAGGAAGATTCCTAAGTTTAAAACTCCTTTAAAAAAGGATTCCAGCTTATGATAGAAATATTCAAAATGAATGCCACATTCATTTTCTTTAATACATCTATAGCCAAGAGAAAATGACTTCTTGATCTAACACCACATGTCTAGAAGGCCTTACCATTTTAGATTCATAAGTATAAAGTGCTTTTAAAAGGGGAGGCTGTGGCATGAGTAAGCTCTGCAAAGTACGGTCATCTTCTACCAAGCTGTCTACGAGGACCTTCAAGTAGCCACTGTTAGAAAGATACAAAAGCCACTGCTGCTGTTTATCTACGGAGACAATCCGATCAAGTAGAGCCAGGGCCAGCATCTGAAGGAAGAATAAATTAAAGTCCAAAACAAGTAGATGCTACCAAAATCAACAACAGTAACTGACTTTATCTGGAAATATGAAGACTTTTTTTCATAAAGAGAATGTTGCTTGCAATAAAATTTCCTTTTTTCTTTTCTTTTCTTTTTTTTTTTGAGAAGTTGAAAACTATGGGTCCAGAATCTCAATTTATTAATAAAGGAAAGCAGTCAGGTAAACATTTATTTCCAAAACAAAACCTAACACGTTAAAATAGTGGCATTAGATATATTTTAGTAGAGTCTAACATTGTTGGCGAGAGAAAAGAAATTTTTTTAACAGCTGTTTTTTCTCATTGTGAAGTTTTATAATGCTTATTACAGAAAACACAGAAAAGCAGTAACTAGGCTGGGTGCCGTGGCTCACCCCTGTAATTCCAACACTTTGGGAGGCAGAGGCAGGCAGAACACTCGAGGTCAGGAGTCCCAGACAAGCCTAGCCATTAAAAAAATTAGGCTGGGCGCAGTGGCTCACACCTGTAATCCCAGCACTCTGGGAGGCCGAGGCGGGTGGATCACGAGGTCAGGAGTTCAAGACTAACCTGGCCAAGATGGTGAAACCCCGTCTCTACTGAAAATACGAAAAAAAATTAGCTGGGCATGGTGGCAGGTTTCTGTAATCTCAGCTACTCAGGA
Source organism: Macaca mulatta (assembly GCF_049350105.2). NCBI lineage: Eukaryota > Metazoa > Chordata > Mammalia > Primates > Cercopithecidae > Macaca > Macaca mulatta. Next base: position 175,455,224 of record NC_133408.1, on the reverse strand, counting down.
GGCTGAGGCAAAGAATTGCTTGAATCTGGGCGGTAGAGGTTGCAGTGAGCCAAGATCATGCCACTGCACTCCACCCTGGGCGACAGAGCGAGTCTCTATCTCAAAAAAAAAAAAAAAAAAAAAAAAAAAAAAAAAAGATTAGCCCGGCATGGTGGTGCATGCCTGTAGTAACAGCTACTCGGGAGGCTGAGGCAGGAGAATCACTTGAACCTGGGAGGTGGAGGTTGCAATGAGCCAAGATCACACCACTGCACTCCAGCCTGGGCGACAGAGCAAGACTCTGTCTCAAAAAAAAAAAAAAAAAAGAAAAAGAAAAGTAATAACTACACAGTCTGGTAAATGCAGTTCATCCATTTTGGTCTGTTTCCTACCAGCATTTTTTCTATGCATACAAATATTTTTAAATTTTTAAAACATAATTAAAAGGTGGCCGGGAGTGATGGCTCACGCCTGTAATCCCAGCACTCTGGGAGGCTGAGGCGCACAGATCACGAGGTCAGAAGATCAAGAGCATCCTGGCTAACACGGTGAAACCCTGTCTCTACTAAACACAAAAAACTAGCCAGGCATAGTGGCAGGCGCCTATAGTCCCAGCTACTTGGGAGGCTGAGACAGGAGAATGGTGTGAACCCGGCAGGTGGAGCTTGCAGTGAACCAAGATTGCGCCAGTGTACTCCAGCCTGGGCAACAGAGTGAGACTCCGTCTCAAAAAACAAAAAAAGATAACTAAAAGCTTATGACAGTTTATTTTTTAAAATCCTATTTCCTATGGTCTTCAAAAACATGATTTAATTGCTACATAACGTTGCTACATAATTTTCCATTAAGAAGTTATCTTCTCACTGCATCATTACCAATGTGCCACAATACTGCATAAGAAATATAAATGCTCCACAAAGCAATTAGGCAGACAAAGATATATTTGGTACAAGGCAATTTATTCAGTATTCTCTTAACCAAAGATCTTTATTAAGCAGCATTTCTGTTGTTTCTACCAGTCAACCTCAAAATTAACAAGAAGATAATTCTGAAAGGCAATTCTGAATTAAGATACTAACAAAATAAAATACAACATACGAATAAATAAAATAGAAGTCCCAAATTATAGCAAATAAGAAAATACACTATATTATAAAAAATAATTCTTAATATGCAACATATATTATTAGAAGTTGAATCAATTTATTTTATTTTATTTTTTGCAGCAGGATCTCACTTTGTAGGCCAGGCTGGAGTACAGTGGCTTGATCACAGCTCACTGCAAGCAACCTCTGCCTCCTGGGCTCATGCAATTCTTCCACCTCAGCCTCCCAAGTAACTGGGACTGCAGGTGCATGCCACCATGGCTGGTTAATTTTTTGTATTTTTTGTAGAGATGGGGTTTCACCATGTTGCCCAGGCTAGTCTCAAACTCCTAGACTCAAGCTATCTGCCCACCTTGGCCTTCGAAAGCACTGAGATTACAGGCATGAGGCACCACAACGAGTCATGAATAAGTTTATACTTTAGTAAGTCAAAATACTTATTCAATTACAATACTAAATAAGAGTCGCTTTACCCTTCCAATCTCATGACCATCACAAGCATCTCGACAGACCACTTCCATGAGGGCGGCGCCATAACTTTCAATAATGGCTATGTTTTCTCGCTGTAATTTGCTAAATACATCTTCGGGGGCTGTCAGTCTTTCCCACATGGTTTTCTTGGCTAAAAGGATTAAAACAGAAAAAAACACTCCAGTGGAAAGCAGTGTAATAACTGAGTAATTATACCTCACACACTAGATGTGAGCTGAGAGAAGGGGAAAAAAAAACACACAACAAGATCCTTCCATTACTGCTTGTACACAAAGGCCCACTGACCAATGGGTCTAAGCAAGTTAACTCTAATAACACAATGCACCTATTTCATGCATAGCTCGTACCACTAAGATAACAATTGTACCAGGAAAAGGATAAACCATTCTTAAAGAGATCAAAATGAATTACAAGACTCCATGAGAACCAACGTCCTGTATTTATCCTGCTAATCAATCTTTTTTTCTTCTTCTTCTTCTTTTTTGAGATGGAGTCTCGCTCTGTCGCCAAGCTGGAGTGCAGTGGCTCGATCTCGGCTCACTGCAGCCTCCACCTCCTGGGTTCAAGCAATTCTCCTGCCTCAGCCTCCCAAGTAGCTAGGACTACAGGCGCACACCACCATGCCCAGCTAATTTTTGTATTCTGAGTAGAGATGTGGTTTCACCATGTTGGCCAGGATGGTCTCAATCTCCTGACCTCATGATCCCCCCACCTTGGCCTCCCAAAGTTACAGGTGTGAGCCACTGTGCCCGGCCGCTAATCAACCTTTTATCTTTTGAGATCTTTGAAAACTGTCAGGCATGGTGGCTCACACCTATAGTCCTAGCACTTTGGGAGGCCGAGGCAGGCAGATCACTTGAGGTCAGGAGTTCAAAACCAGCCTGGCCAACATGGTGAAACTGTTTCTACGAAAAATACAAAAAATTAGTGGGGCGTGGTGGTGCACACCTGTAATCCCAGCTACTGGTGAGGCTGAGGCAGGAGAATCACTTGAACCCAGGAAGGAGGTGGAGGTTGCAGTGAGCTAAGATCACGCCACTGCACTCCAGCTTGGGCTACAGAGTGAGCCTCTGTCTCAAAAAAAAAAAAAAAAGAAAGAAAATTTAGCTAGAAAGGATCCGATACAATGTAGACAAAAATCTGCCTCCAAAAAAATCAGGTATTTTTATTCTTTTTTTAGTTGAAATACTTATTAAAAATAAAAGCATACCCATTATAAAGGTAATTTAAATATAAATTTAAATATACAATGATTATGAACAGTATGATCATACATTTTATGTAAGACTCATAAATACACTCTTAAGAGTCTTTAAAAAGGTTCACAAATACATTAAAGAAAGCAATAATTTGTATTTGAAACTAATCTCGGCCGGGCGCAGTGGCTCAAGCCTGTAATCCCAGCACTTTGGGAGGCTGAGACGGGCGGATCACGAGGTCAGGAGATCGAGACCATCCTGGCTAACACGGTGAAACCCCGTCTCTACTAAAAGTACAAAAAAAAATAAGCCGGGCGAGGTGGCGGGCGCCTGTAGTCCCAGCTGCTCGGGAGGCTGAGGCAGAATTGCGTGAACCCAGGAGGCGGAGCTTGCAGTGAGCGGAGATCTGGCCACTGCACTCCAGCCTGGGCGACAGAGCCAGACTCCGTCTCAAAAAAAAAAAAAAAAAAAAAAAGAAACTAATCTCATTTTTCCAACTACTACATAGCAGCAGTTTTTAAACTGGCATCTCGATGACTTCTTATAAAATGCCTATTGTAGAGCCCCACCTAGTGGTTAAGTGGTGACTTGGCCAATTCAACCAAATGGAATGTTAAAACACACACACACACAAAAGAACAATGTGGGAGGTGCTGAGAGTGGAGAAATCCCATCACTATCTCTTTTCTTAAAAGAAGCTTGTGTTTGCTTAAAAAAACTTCTCTGAACTATTCTGTCATTTTTCCTCACCTTACAAATATTCTCATGCATTATTTATGTGGGTGCTACATGCCTATAAATCTACCATTTGGCTATTACTACCTTCTCAGGTACTATGTATGGCATAAGACACAACCACCATAAGAATAATGAGATCAATTGAACTTTACGTACACAGTGGTTTTTAACAGTCTATACAAAATAACACTCACAAAGGTGAAGAGTGCAAAGAAAGTCCATTATCAGAAGGTGCTCTGACAACTTAACAAATAGCAGAATAACTCTGAATGACTTGATCGAACATCAAATGTCTATAAAGTATATAAAGCATTATATACTGATCTGTTGAACACTTAATAACATTTTCATGTCTTAAGATTAGTCTCAATTAAAAATGCTAACTATATTTAGAAAGCAGCCATTTAGCAATATTTTAAATATGCCTAACTTTTGACCAAGAAATTCCACTTCTTGCAATTTATCCAAAGAAAACCTCACTAGTACAAAAAGATACGTGTATACTATTGATGAGTTTATACTGGAGAAGGTCATTCGTTTGCATCTATTAAAATAAAAGTACATACTTTTTCACATGGAAATTCTACCATTAAGCAGCATCCTTTCTGAGAAATATAGGCATATAAAAAAAATTGATGTAGCATTTTTGTAATAAAAATTTAGAAACAATTGAAATGCCTATGAATAAGGAAAATGGCTAAATAAGTGTTTCATCCATATCATGGAATAACAAAGACTTTTTGTGGCTTTTTTTTTTTTTTTGAGATGGAGTTTCACTCTTGTTGCCCAGGCTGGAGTGCAGTGGCATGATCTGGGCAACCTCCGCCTCCTGGGTTCAAGCAATTCTCCTGCTTCAGCCTCCCGAGTAGCTGGGATTACAGATGCCAGCCACTGTGGCCGCTAATTTTTTGATTTTTAGTAGAGATGGGGCTTCATGATGTTGGCCAAGCTGGTCTCGAACTCCTGACCTCAGGTGATCCACTGGCCTCGGTCTCCCAAAGTGCTAGGATTACAGGCGTGAGCCACCACGCCAGGAAGAGATATTTTAAAAGAATCAACTAGATATGTACTCTGATGTAGCACAAAGGAAAGAAAGACGTTGGGCCATTCTATGTAGAGCATACTGCTCAGTGGGACTTGAGGCAAGTGAGGGAGTTACAGAAGTATATAAACCTAAAGTATTATTTGAAGGTTTTTTTAAAAGCAGTATTCAAGTATTACTTCATAATTCTTAAAAACTAAACATTCTCCCTCAACTTTTGAGTAAATGCTTTAAAAAATGACACCAACACTCATTTATTACAGTTGTGATTAGTCAAAAGATGGAGAAGTGATTTTTTTTTTTTCAGTTTAAAAAGTAACCATCTCCCAATCCAGAAAAGATTAGGAATTGATCTCATTCTACCTGCTTCTAAGGTGTCTGGCTCATCAGGTCTCTGGGCAATCTGTAAGTAATAAAGCAGAGAGCCATACAAGTGAGTCCTCACTCGCTGGAATCCACCACCTAGGGAGATTAGGAAGATGTCAAATGAAAATCTTTTCTCAATTAAAGTTAAAACAAATACAATGGATAGAATTTATAGAAATTTTAGATGAAAAAAACCTGTCTTCAAAATGAAGTCTAACAGTTTCTTCAATATGATGTAAAGTGAAGAATCTCCAATAGAAGCAAAACCCACTAATGGGTTCTCTTCTGGAGGAGGTGAGGTGAAGGAACTATCAAGCATAAAAGCGTAATGGGCATCTGCTGGTCCCAAGACTGATGTTTGCTTCTGTTCGGTGAGGACGGCCTGGCTCAGGTGAGCAGTCAGTGTGAACACTGCCCCAGCGACTACAGGCATTAACTCCTGCGCTGCTTCATCATCCAGTATCTTAAAGGACAAGGGCAAATCAGAGTGAGAATCCTGCTTTCAGCTATAATCATTAACAAGTTTCACAGCTTTTTTTTTTTTTTTTTTAAGATAGGGTCCCGCTCTGTCACCCAGGCTGGAGTGCAGTAGCATAATCTCAGCTCACTTCGGCCTTGACCTCCTGGGCTCAGGTGGTCTTCCCACCTCAGGAGATTGGTCTCAAACTCCTGGGCTCAAGCGATCCTCCCACCTTGGCCTCTCAAAGTTCTGGGATTACAGGCATGAATCACTGCATACAGCCCATTAACAAGTTTTATATATATTTAGTTTGTCAACTGTGACAACAATATAAGAATGGAATACAGAAATTAGTCAAAAAAAAAAAAAAAAAAGAAAGAAAAGAAAGAAAAAAATCTAATATATACAGAGAAATTTAAATATGATGCTAGGTAATGGGTGTTCTTAACCAGAAGGGATTCCTATCAGAATTCCCTAAGGAGGTTTTCTTTTTGAAATTCACATAAAAGGTCTCACCATTACATTCAGTAGGTCTGGGGTGGGCTTGTCCATGTGAACTTTTACAAAGCTCCCTAGATAATTCGGACACACACTCTGGTTGACAGTCACTACTGTATAGAATTAATCCCTTTCTCAAGGAAAGTCTTAATGTTGGTATTGTGCAATTCTATTTTATTCCTAATCAAAAATGGAAAACAATTGGGGTGCCAAAATTTATTCGTTTAAATGATACATATTTGTTCAGCAGTATAAAGTAATTTAGGAAGTATGTCACCTTATCATGCACGTCTTGTAAAATATCACGAATAATCAGTTGTCGATCCTCTGCCTGAATGAGGTCCTGGGGACAAGCTGTCAGTATAATTTCTACCAGTTGCCTCCACGACTCCAGAGCGTGACGTTTTGCATGAAGACACTGCAGCAATTTATTTCTTCCTACCACATACTGAAGTACAGTGCTGATTTCCTAAAGCCACAGGAATGGAATCACAAGGTTAAACAGGCAAATAAGATCAGTTATCTGTCAGTTACTCAGAAAATATCTATTTGGAAACCTACTACATGCATGCCACAAAGCAGATATCTTTTCATATTATTTCAGTAGCCAGGGCTATAAAAAATACTAATATATAAGGTGTGTATGTGTGTGTGTGTGTATGTGCATGAAAGGTAGGGGACAGAGGTGGCATAGATAAATTTGTATTTTTTGACACTATCTTCTTTCTCCTTGTACCTATCTACTTATACTTGCTTACTCTAGAGCACTAGAATTATTTAAACTCCAAGTTCAATGGCATGTTTCCCTGACATCTCTTTTATTTCTTTGCCTCTTGCTTTGGCCTGGCCAGCTATGTCTCCATGCATGTGGTTCTTCCCATCTGACCTCTTACCTGTAACTTTCCACTTGTGATGACAAATGACCCTCCTCTCTCACTGACGGGGACCAAGTGAGGTATAATACGAAATATGGTCAGGCTGCAAATCCTTAACTAGTCTAGCAGAAAAGGTGTTATTTATTTCGGCATACCAGATAGTTCAGCTTATAAAAGTTATAAAATCAAAAGTGAAAGACTCCCTAAATGTTTAATTTTTAGGTAGCTTACTAATTAGCAAACTACACGTTAATATACTATTTTAGTCTTTTCACCAGCAACCTAAGTAGTTAAAAGGTTGAAACGAACACATACTCAATAGAGCTTACCTCCATGAGTAGAGGTCTCTGTCCTATGGCTGCCATACCCTGAAGGGCATTTACTTCAGCTACAAGAACCCTATGAAGAAGCTGGATAATTAAGAAAAGAAAGAAAAATAAGACATTTCAGACACTGGTAGAACAATAACACCTAGCAATTATCATAAACTGCCCTAAAGGGAAAGGCGTCAGATACCTTTATATATAATCTAACAAGAGCAACGTCCACTTTCCAGACCAAAATATTAAGTATCCCTTTTCAAGAAGTTAGTGTGATACATTAAGATTTATTTCAGGGATATTTTACAAAAACCACAGTCCTTCCTATAAACTAGTAAACCAATGTCTCTATCAGAAAGAAAACCTGTATGGTTCTATTTGTTTCTGATGACTTAAGGTCTGAGCCACTTGACACTGCAGATATGTACTTTAAAGCAACCCTCACCTTGACATTGCAGACTGTCTGTCCCCGTAAATTCTTGTGTTCACAGTTAGCAATAACTTGTTCAATCTGGGTCCGATCAAAAAAATCCAACTGCAAAGGCTCAGGGATCTCCTGACTGAAGTCAATCGAGTCAAGAATATTTAGAATTTTTCGACGTACTAGAAATAACAAAAAGTAATTTGATTTTACTTGGGACATCGAAAGGAAGGGCAAACCATCATATTCAGTTGATTTTCAAAGATAGTGCTATTTTCAGAAACAGCATAAAATAGTCAAGAAACTGAAAACTGTATTGGAATCTAAATTTGATTTTATTTCTGATACATCCATTAACAAAAATATTTTCTTTCCTGTTGTATAATCCTTTTATAAAAAAATTTTCAGGTGGCAAATAATCCTTTATATAGCTTTTCTATACCAGTTCAGAGTTTGCAGGCACAGGCATAATAATCCCTTGAAGTTTTAAGCAATTTAATGTATGTCTATAAAATAAATTGATTACAAATTCAAAGGGGATTACCTTTCGTAGCAGCGTCAAAGTGAAGGAACCCAGAAACAGACCTGTTTTCATCTTCCATTCCTCCTTCACCATCTGTTGGAACATCAATAATATTGAATCAGAAAAAGAAGAACATACTCTTAAAACTACATTTATTTGGAAATAACTAACATAAGGTATTTTATTTGTAGGTCATTGTTTCTGCATCAAACAGCCCTGTGCAAATGGATAATTAAAATGCAAAGACTGACGAGGACTTACTACCAACATTCATCTAATTCTTTCTGTCCCTATGGAATCCACTTCACTATTGTAAAGAGAATAATCAGATTCTCAAAAACGGCAAGATCCAATCATGCCAATGAGATGATTTTAAAAGTTTATACTTAATTTGCATGAATACATATTGAAATAGCTTAGGTCATGCTGGCTTAGTATGACAAACTCCACTGACAATTCTGTATGTAATACCGGTATGACTATAGTGTCATGTGGATGCTTAAAATAATAATAAATGTCAATCATAAGATGAGTTAAAATTTTTGTGTTTTAAGAAAAAAAAATTCTAAAAGTGAGAAGATAGTTTTGGTTTATAGTCACATACTAAGCACAAGCTTCACATTTGTGTTTGTCTTCACAACAACTAGTCACCAGCACAATAAAACAAATACCAATAATCACCTGAGTACGGTTTCACTGGCATGTCATCCAGTAAGAGGTGTAGGAGCCTCTGGGTATGTGACCGCTGACGATTCAGAGAGGTTACCCTTAGTTCTATTGAGGCAGTTTTCATAAGCCATGACATCTGGTTCAGCATAGATATTTCATATTCTAGAATTTAAACATGCAAATTTTGTTTCCCAGAGTAATAACACAGTATCAAAACAGACTTAAATTCTGTAATTCAACAGATATTTCCCATGTAACAAAGTCAATAATTTATGAAACTCAGCAACATAAAATTTCTCATCTGTAAAATTACAAGAGAAAAAAAAAGATACCAAGGAAGAAAAAATAAGCTAGTATAAATCTATGAAAGATGAGCTAAAGTAAATGAAGAGTAAAAGAGAATCAAGTTTTCATTACTGATTTTAATTTCACAAAGATCCTGAGTCTATCGTTTTTTGACACTGATATATAAAACAATATTTTAAAGTAATTTTCAAATACATAACTCAAAAACTCTCATAGTTTGGTTTTGATTTCACAAAACAAATACTTAAGAAAAATTAAACTTAAATTGCATGATTTTATAATACCTCAATTAAGGATGTGGTTTAACATTTAATTAAGGCTGAGAATCACTTATACAGTAGTTTTTATTTTTATTTATTTATGTTTTATTGTTGAGACAAGGTCTCACTCTATTGCCCAGGCTGTACTTGAACTCCTGGCCTCAGTGATCCTCCTGTCTCAGCTTACCTAAGCACTGGGATTACAGGCGTGAGCCACCATGCCTGGTCCCACAATAAGAGTTTTCTAATCCAATACTATTTTAATACGCTTGACATTAAAACCCTAAACTGTGATAGTATAAACATAAAATTAACCAAATAACAGTAATACTAATAATAATTTCAGGCAAAGCTAAATGAAGTTTTATAAAACACATACCATAATAGGTAAGATGTTAATTTTTATTTTTAATTAGTTAGGTGTAAAAAGAGGGTTTCTAAAAGCTTCTTATATAAACAAAATCACAGAACTAAAAATAAGACACTTATGAAAATAAAGTGAAAAACCTCTTGCCATTAGATAGCTCTCAGAGGTCTAACACCATTATGCTAAAAGGTAAATTAGATGCTGACAATTACTAGTAATAGAAATTTGTTTATGGCATGTGTGAGCCCCAATTTCCTAAAACATAAAGATGATACAAGCTAAACTTTTAAAAAAACTCAACAGACCAAGACTGTCTGAATATAATTTGAATTCAGAAAACTGTTAAAAGTTGGTCAAAAAGAAAATAAAGTAGAATCTTGATAACACTTCATTAGCCTGGAATAATTGTTAGTCATGTCAATAAACTAAGTTTAAACTGTTTTCTACCATAATTAGTTTTCAACTTTTCATTTCAAGACCTGAATTGGTTTCAATACAAACACAAGAAACGAAAGTATATCAGGATATTTTTTTTCTTTTAAACAGCCTGGGAAGAGAAAATCAGAAATCTCTGTAAAACAATTTTCATTCAAAACCTTTAAATTCCCATTAATTTTCTTATCCCTTCAACACAATCTTTAAATTTTATTTGCCGTAAGAGAATCAAATTCCATCCTTGACAGGCTATATTTAAATAAGTTTTTGCCAGCAGTTAAAATATCTTGCTTTTTTGAGCAGAAATTACAAAAGGAACCTAAAATAACAAAAAAGCTGAAGTATCTGAATTAGAACAGAATTCCCCCAAATATTGTATAAATAAAATAACTTAACATGGAATTACAAATGTGTTCTTATAATAAGTGAAAATAATGGCCTACCTTTGTTAGAAAATGGTAGATATTGCAACTGGGAAAATAAGAAATCCTGGCTGGTTCTCAAGTACCTCATAGTAGGGCCAGACGTATCAGAGCATGCACATAACTGATATATGACCTAAAGTATTAAAGTAAGAAAAATCCCTAAATCAGTCTTTCTGTGTTATACATATTAAGGTAACAAAATATGAACTGAGACCTACTAAGTGAAAAACTAGGGCCCATCAACAACTCAAGCAAAATGAACAAACAGATGCACAAAACAGAAGCTCAGAGTTATGAACAGTCCTTGGCAGCCTAGCTCAAGAAAAATACACTGAAATATGATTGAGTGTTGATGACATTACTACAGAACTATTATTAATATACTTACGAATACATACACATATAGTTAATTAGTAAATTTTAGTATTTTAGCTTAATTATCAGTAGCAGGCCGGGCCTGGTGGCTCACGCCTGTAATCCCAAAACTTTGGGAGGCCGAGGTGGGCAGATTACTTGAGGTCAGGAGTTTGAGACCAGTTTGCTCAACATGGTGAAACTCCATCTCTACAAACATACAAAAATTAGCCAGGCATGGTGGCATGTGCCTGTAGTCCCAACTACTCGGGAGGCTGAGGCAGAAGAATCACTTGAACTCAGGAGGTGGAGGTTGCAGTGAGCCAAGATCACGCTACTGCACTCCAGCCTGGTGACAGAGCAAGACCCTGTCTCAAAAAAAAAGGAAAGAAAAAAAAAATTAGTAGTAGTAAATTACTTGGAAATAACTTCTGAGAACCATACGAGTTATATCTCAACCTCAGGAAGATTAAAATTACTGAAACCAAAGCAAATGCAGAAATTACAAAGAAGATCCATCAATTCCACTAAATAACAATAAACTGAATAAAAATTTAACAAAAGAATAGATAAGAGAAAAAAGTTCTTATATTAAATATAAGAAAAAGTTACTAATTCTAATGTATATAAAGATCTCCATTACAGATATGAATAACATAAATATCTAAGTAGGTCAAAGGGTAAAAGACATTTTATGTGAGAAAAATAAAAGTAGCCCATAATCAAAAATGTCCATCTGTTTTCAGGAATTTAAAAAAAAAAAAAATCAAGATGATAATAGGTAGGTACCATATTATAAACCAGCAAATTTTTTTTTTTTTTTTTGAGTCAGGGTCTCATTCTGTCACCCAGGTTGGAGTACAGTGGTGCAATCACAGCTCACTGCAGCCTCGACCTCCTGGGCTCAAGGGATCCTCCCAGCTCAGCCTCCCAAGTAGCTGGGACTACAGTAATTGCATACCGCCATGCGTGGCTAATATGAACATTTATTAGATGTTTTCCATGTACCAGGCACTTTAGACATCTTTATTCTGAGCACTGTTAGTACCTAGTATAATTGTTATGACTACTTGTGAATTAAAATCTAAAGTCAAACACTTCATAGCCTTTGACCCGACAGTCAATCTTCATTATTTTCAGATTCCATATTTACAAATTCACCTAACATGCTAAAATTTATTTATAATCCCCAAATCGATACTTGCAGTGCTTCCATGGTCCCTCATGTGCAGGAGGTAGAATAGCTACAAACTGCAGTCACCCAACTCTCATGCTCTCAAATGAAGCAATGCTTTTCCTGTTCCAGCTATCATACTATAAAAAGTGTCCTTTAAATGGTCTATTTAGTGCCACAGTTTTTGCATTTTTGTGCTTGTTGATTTTGCTGTTTAAAACAGCCCCCAAACATAGTGCTGAAATGCTGCCTCGTGTTCCTAAGTGCAAAAAGGCTGTGATATGCCTTTCAGATAAAATACTACATTAGATACATTTCATTGAGGCTGAGTTATAGTGCTGTTGGCTATGAGTTTAATGTTAATGAATCAACTACATGAAGTAAGGTGTCTTTAAACAGAAACACACATAAAACATGATTATGAATTCATCAGTTGACAAGAATGTTGGAACCAGAAGCTTGTAGGAATCCTAGCCTGTATTTTCCACAGGGGCAATGAATTCACCAATTCAATGTTCACAATGACTTTATAAAACACAACTACTGTGAATAACAAGAACTGACTATGAACCCTTGTCTGGAAATATATTCTCTTTTTTTTTTTTTTTTGAGATGCAGTCTCGTTCTGTCACCCAGGCTGGAGTGCAGTGGCATGATCTCGGCTCACTGCAAGCTCCACTTCCTGGGTTCACGCCATTCTCCCGCCTCAGCCTCCGAAGTAGCTGGGACTACAGGTGCCTCAGAAGTAGCTGGGACTACAGGTACCCACCACCACTCCTGGCTAGTTTTTTGTTTTTGTATTTTTAGTAGAGATAGAGTTTCACCGTGTTAGCCAGGATGGTCCTGATCTCCTGACCTCGTGATCCGCCCGTCTCAGGCTCCCAAAGTGCTGGGATTACAGGTGTGAGCCACCATACCCGCCTGGAAATATATTCTTAAGAAAAATATAAAACAACCAAAGATAATTTATTTATTTACAACCTTGCCTCAGTCTCCCAAGTAGCTGGGATTACAGGCACATGCCACAATGCCTGGCTGATTTTTGTTCGTTAGAGCTGAGTAAAAAAAAAAAAAACTGGAAACAACCTGAATGTAATTCACATTGTTGCAGCACAGAAAGTTTATACAGAGAGGAGTAAAAAGGGCACAAAATTTCATGTATACTAAATACAACTATAAACAATGTATATACACAGAGAGAGAGAAGACAAGGGAAAGAGTAAGCAGTTCTGCTACAGATGTACATTGACCTTTCAAACAGTTTTGATACTGTTTTGATATTCTATAAACAAACAAAAACTTAAAAAGCTAATACTGAACTTCTCAAAACAAAATCAGTTAGGTGTATCACTGAGCAAGTTAAAACACAAGAAGATACTCTAACATGTGGAAGAAATAATACTATTAGAAGAGAAATGCCGGGCACAGAGAATCACGCCTGTAATCTCAGCACTTTGGGAGGCCGAGGCAGGCGGATCACCTGAGGCAAGGAGTTTGAGACCACCCTGGTCAACATGGGGAAACCCCATCTCCACTAAAAATACAAAAATTAGCCGTGCGTGGTGGCCCGGGGATGCCTGTAATCCCAGCTACTTGGGAGACTGAGGTATCAGAATCACTTGAACCTGGGAGACTGAGGTTGCAGTGAGCCAAGACCATACCACTGCAATCCAGCCTAGGTGACAGAGCAAGACTCTGTCCTCCAACATTCCCCCCCACCAAAAAAAGAAGAAGAGGAGGACACAAAAAGTGAGTTCAAAAAGCACTACAAGCCATTTTACTAAGATGTGGCCTATATCCTTCCTGGTTTCCAAGACCAGGTAGAAGAAATCTCCGTTCTTAAAGAAAAGAGGGCAAAGGCACCAGGCCTGGTCTCAGCTTCTTCACCCAGAAGCCTTTGTGTTGCACGACAAGGAAGGTATCAATAAGGACCATTTCCCTTTCCTACAATCAGATTTATTTAAACTAACAAGCTCTTCTTACTTACAGGTTTAAATTTTTTTTCTGAAGCAGGGTGAAGCACAAACATATAGGTAAAAGCAGTATATTTAGTTATAAATGGAGCAGTGCTTTCTGTAAACAATGCAGATCTTGACTCATCAGGTCTAAAGCGGGGCCTGAGATTCTGCACTAATAAGCTCCTAGGAGATAATGCTGATGATACTGGTCTCTGGGCCATATTTGAGTAGCAAGGTCACAGAGCATATGTCATGGTCAGGCGCGGTGGTGCACGCCTGTAATCCCAGCACCCTGGGAGGCTGAGGTGGGTGGATCGCCTAAGGTCAGGAGTTCGAGACCAGCCTGGACAACATGTTAAAGCCCTGTCTCTACTAAAAATACAAAATTAGCCAGGCATGATGGCACATGCCTGTAATCCCAGCTACTTGGGAGGCTGAGGCAGGAGAATCGCTTGAACCTGGGAGGTGGAGGTTGCGGACAGCTGAGATCGCACCACTGCACTCCAGCCTGGGCAATAGAGTGAGACTCCATCTCAAAAAACAGTAACAGCAACAACAACAAAAAACCAGAGAGTATGTTATAAACTGGTAGACTGCTGGTATGGACACGTTTTCCTTGGCCAGTACAGTGTTCTAAAAATTAGAACAACTTTCACAAAAATTCAGATTTCCAAATCCTTTTAAAAATTAATAAATATAAATAAAAATAAAAATTCAGACAATCTGGCCCAACAAATCCTGCACTCTGGCATGGTAAAATAAGCCAGAGTTTAGTAGGAAGGCATGTGCTCTCCAGTCGCCAGATTCTCCCTTCCTCCTGGCTCCCTTCTTAACTGGACCCTGGCTTCATTCATTTACTTTACCTGCCATTAGCCTAGGTGTTAAGCTTATCAATTGTTTCTACTTATATATCAAATTCTGTAAATCTGTGCTAATACGTACATCAAATTTGTTCTCCCATTAAGGAAGAATTAATTTTGATTTATATGAAAACCTAGCTACAGTACTTACAGTGAAGGGATGTTTGGACAGAGGACAGAAAAGATAGCAAAGAATTACAAAAAGAAAAGCAGGAGATTAACAAAGAAAAACCCAACACTAAGAGGTTAGTCATGCATTTCTTTTTTTTTTTTTTTTTTTTTGAGACAGGATCTTGCTCTGTCACCCAGGCTGGAGTGCAGTGGTGTGATCTTGGCTCACTGCAAGCTCCACCTACCGGGTTCACGCCATTCTCCCACCTCAGCCTCCCAAGTAGCTGGGACTACAGGTGCCTGCCACCATGCCCGGCTAATTTTTGTATTTTTAGTAGAGGCGGGGTTTTACCGTGTTAACCAGGATGGTCTCAATCTCCTGACCTCATGATCTGCCATTTCTTATCATAAAAATGTAAATTTAGGGTAACACTTAAATTGAGAAATTAGTCACAGCTTATAAAGCCTAGTTCTTTTTTTTTTTTTTTTTTTTGAGACAGAGTTTCGCTCTTGTTGCCCAGGCTGGAGTGCAGTGGCATGATCTAGGTTCACTGCAACCTCTGCCTCCCAGGTACAAGCAATTGTCCTGCCTCAGCCTCCTGAGGAGCTGGGATTACAGGCGTCCACAACCACGCCCGGCTAATTTTTTTGTATTTTTAGTAGAGATGGGGTTTCATCATGTTGGCCAGGCTGGTCTTGAACTCCTAACCTCAGGTGATCTGCCCACCTTAGCCTCCCAAAGTGCTGGGATTACAAGCGTGAGTCATTGCGCCCGGCCAAGCCTAGTTCTTAAAACACTTATAAAATGAATAAAACAATAAATAAACAAAAATGAACAAGCAAAATGAAAGTTCTCATTATAGTTTACTTATTTATTTATTTTTATTTTTTTGAGACAGTCTTACTTTGCCACCCAGCTGGAGTGCAGTGGCATGATCTCGGCTCACTGCAACCTCTACCTTCTGGGTTCAAGTAATTCTCATACCCTAGCCTCCCAAGTAGCTGGGATTACAGGCACATGCCACCACGCCCAGCTAATTTTTATATTTTTAGCAGAGACAAGGTTTTGCCATGTTTCCCAGGCTGGTCGCCAACTCCTGGCCTCAAGTGATCCAGACCACCTCAGCCTCCCAAAGTGCTGGATTATGGGCATGAGCCACCGCGCCCAAGCCCAGCCCTCATTATAGTTTAAATCTTAATCTGACATTCTACCACCTAACATAGTTGTATATAGGACTTCTTAATTTACTTAGTTATTAAAAAGTGCTTTCTGGCCAGGCACGGTGGCTCATGCCTCTAATCCCAGCACTTTGGGAGGCCGAGGCAGGTGGATCACAAGGTCAAGAGATCGAGACCATTCTGGCCAACATGATGAAACCCTGTCTCTACTAAAAATACAAAAATTGCTGGGCATGGTGGTGCATACCTGTAGTCCCAGTTACTTGGGAGGCTGAGGCAGGAGAGTCGCTTGAGCCTGGGAGGTTGCAGTGAGTTGAGATCGTGCCACTGTACTCCAGCCTGGGTGACAGAACGAGACTCTGTATCAAAAAAAAAAAAAAGTGCTTTCCCAGCCTGGGCAACGTGGCAAAACACCATCTCTACTAAAAACACAAAAATTAGTCAGGCATGGTGGGACACACATATAGTACCAGCTACCTGGAAGGCTGAGGTAGAGGATCATCTGATCCAGGGGAGGTTGAGGCTACGATGAGCTGTGATCACACCACTGCACTCCAGCCTGGGTGACAGTGAGACCCCATCTTAAAAAAAAAGGTGCTTTCACTTACATTCTCATTGAAGTCTCTCAACAGTCCATTTCAGATTGAAAAACTCAGACTCAGAGACATTTCATGCCATGCCCAAGGTGACTTTGCCTGTCATGGGGCAGAGATGGGAACCAGAGGTCTTCTGACCCATCAGAAGGAGCTACTTTAAACACAGCACTGTTGAAAAGTTTCTAAACTGCTGGTAAAAATCCATCACAAAAATCTATTTCCTCCATTTTTCAAGTGATTAACACAAGATTTGGATCTATAAGATCTTGGGGTTTGTGCTTTATGGATTTTATCCACAAATGAAAGACAGGTCAAACTGCTAAATGAACTCATTTCAACTAAGTCCTACTGTTATACTGTCATATTTGTGGTGTACTCATGTACCTGGTCAAGTTTCTTCTATTAAGTACCACAAAACCCAGTTTTCTGTGTACCTGATAACATAGCTCAGCCAGTTGAGGAGATTCTCGCACTGCCACTGGGCCTGTTCTCCCTTCCGTTCCTTTCTCCAAGATGTTTAGGATGGCGTGAAGGCATGTCCGAGGGCAACCTAACACTCCTACATTAAACCAAAAAGAAATTCAACTTTTCTTTTAGAATTTCTGCATTAAAATCTTAGATTGCCTTTTCAAAAGTTAAATTCTGTAAATATATGCTGTACTGTAAACACTCTTTCAAATACTGATATGGAAAATTGATAAAGGCTGATTCTCTATAGCTCAGTTTGTCCAGTTTGTTCTAAGCCCTAAGGACTGACCCATCCATCACCTTACCTTTCATACACTTTTTCTTTGAATGAATTATCCCATGAGCCCAGAATGCAATAAATGACCCCTGGGATACACAAATATGGATGGAAAGAAATGCCTTTATGTCTTAGGCTATACCTGGATCTTGTAGATTTGTAGTACTGACAGGTTTCTTCAATTCAAAGCCCAACAAGTAGAGAGCAAGATTGGGTGGATTGCATTCCAGAGAGGTAATGAGAAGATTCAAGATGTGGATTCTTGTTTCATAACGAATTGCAACTAATTTCTTTTCAAGATCTGACCCTTAATGCAGAAATCACAAAACAATGGAAAAATAACATAAGTCAAATAAAAAATACAAAACTTGTATTCCAAATCTCCATGTTTTCTTTAGATCATTTGCCTGATTATCTATCACATTCGTTTCAGATTTATTTAAAGAGAATCCTAAAAACCTTATAAATTTACAAGATGAGTACCCTTTATCTGAAATGTATGGGACTAGAAGTGCTTCAGATTTCAGATTTTTTGAATTTTAGAATATTTGCATTATACAGGTTGAGCATCCCTAATCCAAAAATTCAAAATCCAAAATGAACCAATGAGCATTTCCTTTGACAGTCAAGTCTGTGGTGCTCAAAAGGTTTCAGATTTTATTCTGAACTTTGTATTCTCAACCTGTATTCTAGCAAATTCTCAATTTCTCTTACACCATCACTAAACAGTTAACAATTACAAATGCTTTCTTTAAATTAAGCATATATAAAAAGTAAAAGAATGCATGTATGCACATTAATCTAACGCATACCCTCTTCCAGACGTACAAATTCTTCTGCATCTTCACAATCCAAACACTCCACAAATCCAGCCATTAGTTTCTGACTTATACTCTGAAGTAACATGAAGGTAAAAAATGACAAATTACTACAGGTTTCTAAATATTAGAAAAACTGTGATTGATATATGTATAAACATTCATCCATAAAGAAAAATAGGCAAATCTGCTTAGGTATTTACATTTTAGTTACATTTTTAATAGAAAACTCAGTTCCTTAAGTTGCCATAATTTAGCTCTCCATAAAAATAATTAAAGAAACAAAAGTTTTATAAATTTATTGATTTCAAAACTTGCTTCCTAATTTTCCTTCCCAAAGAATCAAGCTAGTTAAAAAAAAAAATCACATGAAACTGCTGTTTACTGAGCTCTTCATTATACAGTCAATGTTTTGAGATCTTAACTAAAACGTAAAATAAAATTTTCATCTTCTCTCTTTAGAAATGTATTACTTATCACTCGTTTTCTATTTCTGAGCTGATTTTGCCTTTAATAATCTAGGAGGATGTTAAATCAGTAATAATAATTTACACCAAAATCAACCAAAAAAAATCAGCACATCAAAAACCTATAGCATCCCCTGATTATCACATGGTTTCATAAACCTCATCCGTAAGCCACAGATGAGATTTACACTTATAGTGGTTCTCATGATGGGTGGTACCACCACTCCAAAGGGAACTTAGAAATAAGTGGAGTCATTTAAGTAATCACAACTAGAGGTTACTACTGACAGATAGTAGTATCTAGGGATACTAAAGGTACTAGATGTGAGGGACTATAACACAAAAGAAGATCTATGCCATCAACATGCCAGAAAAGTCCTTATTTCAAAATAGGGACTCTATGAAGGACTACACAACAAAATCCTTCAACGAGGCCAGGCACGGTGGCTCACGCCTGTAATCCCAGCACTTTGGGAGGCCGAGGTGGGCACACTGCTTGAGCTCTAGAATTCAAGACCAGCCTGGGCAACATGGTAAAATCTTGTCTCTACAAAAAAATACAAAAAAACTAGCTGGGTGTGGTGGCATGCGCCTGTAGGATCGCTTGAGCCTGGGGGCAGAGGCTGCAGTGAGCTGAGATTGTGCCACTGCACTCCAGCCTGGGTGACAGAGCGAGTTCCTGTATCAAAAGAAGAAAAATAAAAATTCTTCAACTAGCTAAAACAGTGACTGCCAACATAAAAACAATGGGATGAAATGTTCATAAAGAAAAAAAGCAGATTCAGCAATTGTAGGTATTCAGTGAACAGAACTATTATAAAATGAATAAAAAGAGGAACTCCTAAAAACACTCTGCAGTGTTATCAAATGAAGTGACACACAGGTGGATCACAAGAAAACCAGTGAAGTAGACAACTTACAACAACGAGATATTCAGAACTGCAGAGGCTCACTTAGAACACAGGCAACTGACAGGTCGGGAGCAGTAAACAAACAAGTTACAGCAAACCTAATAATTTTAAACGTGCCTAGAGTAGCAGTGGTTGTGTTAGGCTATATAGTCACATACTATAATATATGCAGTAACACTGCGAATAGCATCATCTTCAAAGATAAGTTATAGCCAAGTTTGTGGGTAGGTTTTCACCCATCCTATAGAAATATACTTACTCTTAATGAATTTTTCCACAACCAAGAATATGATACCTCTATAGACACTATAACTTTCATATATAGTCAAAATGCACAATGCACCAAAAAATAACAATAGCAACAAAATCAGTTACCTGGTCATGTGTGAAATCTCCAACCAACTTTATCTGAATATTAGAGTTGCAAGAGATACAACAGAGGATCTTGGCACTTTCAAAAGCCAATTCTGGATTAGTATTGCCATGATACAAGTATCTTTAAAAAAAGAAAACATTTGAGGAA
The DNA here is from genome assembly GCF_049350105.2 of Macaca mulatta. Lineage (NCBI taxonomy): Eukaryota > Metazoa > Chordata > Mammalia > Primates > Cercopithecidae > Macaca > Macaca mulatta. The sequence goes on along the minus strand of NC_133408.1, from coordinate 175,435,047 downwards.
CAGCGATAAAATTTTTGGTGTCTCACTATTCCCAATAAAGAAAATTTAGAACCAGGGCTTCCCCTGCCCATACAGCACTTTGAGGTAAATTAGAAAAAGTTGTCCCCTTCTAAACAGATGCAGTCTGTTAGGGGTCGAATCATGTCCTTGGCCCCAAAATCCTTATGTAAAGTCTGGCTAACCCAGTGACCTTATTTGAAAGTAGGGTCTTTGCATACATAGTCAAAGTTCAGACGAGGTCATTAAGGAGGGCCCTAATAAAATATGACTGGTGTCCTCATAAAAAGGGTAAATTCAGACACAAACATACACACACAGGGAAAATGCCATGCGGCACTGAAAGCAGAGATTGGGGTGATGCTTCTACAAGCCATGGCATATTAAACCACCAGAAAGCTCAAGTTTTCTGTGCCAAGTTTGCTTCCTGTCCAGCCCCATCCTCCAAACACCTAGTTTCCCTACAGGAGACAGACAATATTGTCATTTTCGACTTAGAGATTTCGGTTGGGCACGGTGGCTCACACCTGTAATCCTGTAATCCCACCACTTTGGGAGGCTGAGGTGGGCAGATTGCTTGAGGTCAGAAGTTTGAGACCAGACTGGCCAATATGGTGAAAGCCCATCTCTACTAAAAATACAAAAATTAGCTGGGTGTGGAGGTGCACATCTATAGTCCCAGATACCTGGGAGGCTGAGGTGGGAGAATCACCTGAGCCTGGGAGGTGAAGATTACAGTGAGCCAAGATTGCAGCACTGCACTCCAGTCTGGGTGACAGAGCGAAATTCTGTCTCCAAAAAAAAAAAAAAAAAGACTTGGATTTTTAGAACATGGAAGAAATTGTAAGGTTCAGAGTAATTAACATCAGGGTAGCTAGAGAAGGCAAGAGTAAAATGAGGCCAGGCGCAGTGGCTCACGCTTATAATCCCAGCACTTTGGGAGGCTGAGGCTGGCGGATCATGAGGTCAGGAGTTCGAGACCAGCCTGACCAACATGGTGAAACCCCGTCTCTACTAAAAATACAAAAATTAGCCGAGCATGGTGGTGCTCACCTGTAATCCCAGCTACTCAGGAGGCTGAGGCAGGAGAATCACTTCAACTCAGGAGGCAGAGGTTGCAGTGAGCTGAGATCATGCTACTGCACTCCAGCCTGGGCGACAGAGCGAGACTCTGTCTCAAAAAAAAAAAGTAAAATGAGGCAAAAAGAAAAAAAAGTAATGCACTAGATATCTAACCAGATTTGAAAATCAAAGCTAGAATGTCTATCTGTTTATTTCATTTCTCTACCTACAAAGGTAACTTACCTGGCAATGTTTACCACATTATCTGCCTTCTTAGTTCTGGGATTAATTCCCTGCAAAAGCTGTTCTAAAGGAGAGACTATTAGAGCCAGTTGACTTTCTCTTAGAAGGTCCATAAAAAGATTTTCCTTTTGCAGAGTAAGATTGAGAAGTGCAAGGCAATGCTGTACTGCTTTCTCCAGGTGTTTTTTCCCTATCAACCAAAAATAAAGTTAGAAAGTTCTAAATTTATCTTAAAAACTCACAGTCAATTCTTGGGAAAACAAGACAAATGATAAGTTTTAGATTTCCAAATCTAGAGATTTAGACTCTTGTTTCCAACTTTCAGCAGCAAAACCTAGAGACTTAAGCTCTCATTGTTTCAAACTTTCAATTCCAACTTCACAAAACCATTCATCTAGGCAAGTTACTGTTATTTTGCAATCCAGAATACTTCCATGGAATGGATTCTCAAGTCACTTCTCCTTTATCGTTTCCCTTATTGTTTAGAGCAATGGTTCTCAATGGGGTGACTGAGCCCCAAGGGACATTTGACAATGTCTGGAGGCACTTCTAGTTATCATAACTGGAAATGTGCTACTGGCATCCAGCTTACAATACACAGGACATCATCCACAACAAAGAATTATTCAGCTCAAACTGTCAATGGTGCCAAAATTGAGAAACTCTGATCTAAAGTAAGACAAAATCATTGTGGAAAATAAAGCAGAAAACAGAAACAAGGATCACCCATAATCTTACTGACCAAATTTAAAACTGTGGCCTGATTTTTCTTATAGTTTCTTACCTGTATATTCTGACTATACAGTTATTGTTCATATGTTTAGAATCTCTTTTCTCATTTTGATCATACCCACATTAAGTAAAGGTAATATAGCATCATGGTAAAAAGCATGAGCTCTGGAGCCAAACTGACTAGGTTCAAATCCCAGTTCCCACATTTGCTAGGGAAAGCCAGTGTAACTTCTTTGTATTTCAGCTTCTTTATTTTTTAAATGAAAACAATAAGATCTAACATATTTTTGAATAGATTGAATGCATTAATATATGCGATGTGCTTTTAAAAGAGCCAAATACATAGTAAGCACTCAATAAATAATAATTAGTGGTAATAATAACAAGTAAAATGTATTGACCACTATGTATCAGGCACTATAGTAAATGCTTTTAAAAATATTATGGGGGGATGGCCGGGCGCGGTGGCTCAAGCCTGTAATCCCAGCACTTTGGGAGGCCGAGACGGGCGGATCACGAGGTCAGGAGATCGAGACCATCCTGGCTAACACAGTGAAACCCCGTCTCTACTAAAAAAAATACAAAAAACTAGCTGGGCGAGGTGGCGGGCGCCTGTAGTCCCAGCTACTTGGGAGGCTGAGGCAGGAGAATGGCGTGAACCTGGGAGGCGGAGCTTGCAGTGAGCTGAGATCCGGCCACTGCACTCCAGCCTGGGCTGCAGAGCGAGACTCCGTCTCAAAAAAAAAAAAAAAATTATGGGGAGGGAGGGGGGGCGATGGACAAAAAAGTATTTTAAAGTTGGGGATGTTAAAGATGTTAAAATGATAGAAAGATCATTTCACTTACAAAAGACCCTGCAGTGAAACACAGTTACACTGAGAATCTCTCTGTACTTTAGTCTGTTTTTACTTACAATACACTCTCGTTTAAATGATTCATTGAAAACACCACTTCAGATACAGAGAGAGAATCTTACAGGGAAAAATGACCTCAAGAGATCATCTATTTCAAATTCTCAGTTTACAAAAGATGAAAACATCAAAACTGTTTGCAAGACATGAAGACTTTTAAGTATATACCAGGAAAGGGGGCATAGGTGTCAAGCTGCTTAACTCCTTCTTCCAGTAAACTGAGAGCAAGCTCCAACATTGGTGACTCATTCAGCAGATGATACATCAGACTAAATCCAGGTGGCTTATAGGCTATGATTTCTTCTCCTAAATAGAACATAACATTTTCCAAGAGATGATGGGTTAGTATTTTTGTCACACCCTTGATTTATAAGAAATGTATGAGACTTATAAATTAGATGGCATCTAAATAGATAAAGGCAAGTTTCAATTTAGAAACACAACAGTAATTCTCCTAAGGGCGAATCTGCATGAAGCAATTAGTCAACTATTCTGTTAACTCATTAAAGAAACTGTAATGCAGTGTTCTTGATCTTCCATTCAATAATTTTTTCTCTTGAACAGAAAAATTAAAATGATCAAAACAATGAAACAAAAGATTAAATTCTAATTTAAAAGTATAATTTTAAATTTATGTATCACATAGTCATAATTTATAAATTATAAATAATTGATACCTTATTTGAAAGTGACAGAATTAAATTACCTTGTAGTTCCACAAACTGGTCTACAAAATCTTCAAGCTGAGGCTCATAATCTCTGAGCAATTTATAAAACACCTCCAAAACCACCTCAGCAACTTCCCACTATAGAAAGATACAAATATGTCAACAACAATAAAACAGACCAAGGTGGTGGCCTTGCAAGGCTTTTCCCTCTTTGCCCTTCTTTTGCCAGTAAATGAGTGAAGTTTCTTATCTACTTTATTCACTTAGGCTAAGCAATATAGAAATCCCAATTCATGTTGCTTTATTTTGCTAAAAGATAATGAATTGGCTCATTTTCAAGGTAAAATATTTTGAATTCATTATTCTTAAAGATATATTTTTATAGGAGATGTTTGGAATTCATTAATACATTGACAACATTTAGTATCTAGTCATATTCAATTTATAATTAAACATCAAATTTGGACACTTTTCAAGTGCCAAATATTTCACATTTTCTCTAAGATGCTCGGCTGCATGGAAACTGAGAAATCATCTCATCTAAACTCCTTATAAGTGAAGCAAGTGAAGCTCAAAGCAGTGAATGAATTCCCCAAGACCATAAAGTCTGGCAGCAAACAGGCTGAAAGTCGAGCCCAGGCCTTCTCGTTCTTAGACCAGGGTTCCATCCATGGCTATAGTCAAAGAAGGTAAGAAGACACAATCACTGGTAGGCTTGCCCCAAATAATCCCATTATCGCCTTCTTGTTCAAAATGTATTTAAAAGCTATGTACCAGTAAAGAAAAATACCTATGCCAAAAAAATTATATACAACCGCATAGCCAGTAAAATTAAAACTTTGCTTAAAAACTCCACTACATAGAATTTTAATAAGACTGTGCTGGTCATTGTAGACAGGGTGGTTTTTTGAATTACTATTTTAAAATTATTATTTCCACTGCACATTAATTGTATCAAGGCTGAGTTAAAAAATGGGACTATAAAGTGACTTTTTCATTATTTTTATATTATTCACTGTTTTGCACTTTCCAAAATGTTCAAAAAAATTTATTTAAATAAAAAAGGCATATTACCACATAATAATGGATTTAGGACTGGTAAACATACTGATTACCTCTAACACCTTGTTATTTATCTCAATCCAAAGCACTGTTTGTGTGAGCAGCTAGTGTCCTAAAATAGTCATATAAATTAGATCTTAAGAACACTTTCAAGTAAAACAAATTCACAACATTGAGGGAAAATTTTTTAGAGTAAGTAGGGGTGGACTGAAATGAATGGCAGCTAGGGAAAAGCAGCAACACTTGAAGTGTGGCTCTGCATGGGTGAAAAGTGATGGCATCTGGAGAGAATATGGCTGACTAATGCTCTAAACACTCAGATCACAATGATCTTTTTAAGAAAAAGCATGTAAGACATTTAAAACAACTGTAAAAAAAGTACCAGAACATTTTGATGAAATGAGTGCTGTAATTATCAGCACTCATTATTCATCTGAAATGACTTTATTCATGAGGCATGGTTGCTGTGATTGTTTTCTTCCCATCAGGAAATATATGTCAACAAGGTTGTTCTAGAGCTTAAGTAAAATTTATACTCCATCTCAGTGTTCATTTTTACAACCTGGCAAGCCAAAATGCTAATGCAATTGACAAAAAAAAGAACTTAAATTATTTGTGTCTAAATATCAAAAACAAGCTATATCCAATGACAGGTCAGTGAAGAAACTATGCTAGATACAAGTAATAGGTTTTATGTAGTCACTAAAAAGACTATTTTCTTTTCTTTTTTTTTTTTTGAGACAGAGTCTTGCTCTGTCACCCAGGCTGGAATGCAGTGGTGTGGTCTCGGCTCACTGCCAGCTCCGCATCCCGGGTTCACACCATTCTCCTGCCTCAGTTTCCTGAGTAGCTGAGACTACAGGCGCCCGCCACCATTCCCGGCTAATTTTTTTGTATTTTTAGTAGAGACAGGGTTTCACCGTGTTAGCCAGGATGGTATTGATCTCCTGACCTTGTGATCCACCCGCCTTGGCCTCCCAAAGTGCTGGGATTACAGGTGTGAGCCACCGCACCCAGCCTAAAAAGACTATTTTCAAAGAATATCCTAGGATATGAAAAAAAATCCCCATGATGCTAAGTCGACAAAAAAGAAACACAAAGTAATATAACTAATTATCTCAAATGTTAATTAAGTGTACAGGCATTAAAAAAAAGACTAAAAGTAGTTATTCTTCCCTTGGCAACAAAATTAAGGATGGTATCATTTCTTCATATACATATATACACACACACACATATATATACACACACACATACATATAAATATATATATATATATATTTTTTTTCAGATGGAGTCTCGCTCTGCTGCCCAGGCTGGAGTGCAGTGGCATGATCTCGGCTCACTGCAACCTCTGCCTCCCTGGTTGAAGCAATTATCCTGCCTCAGCCTCCCAAGTGGCTGGGATTATAGCTGTGCGCCACCATGCCTAGCTAATTTTTGTACTTTTGTAGAGACAGCGTTTCACCAGTTTGGTCAGGCTGGTCTGGAACTCCTGACCTCAAGTGATCTACCCGTCTCGGTCTCTCAAAGTGCTGGAATTACAGGCGTAAGCCACTGTACCTGGCCTTTTTCTTATATTTTTTGTATTTTCCTAATTTCTCCAAATTTGCATTAACTAAATTATGTTTATCATCATTAATACAACACAAAAAAACCCAACAGGGTCAAAAACAGCCAACTACCAAAATAAAGCAGAAATGTTCCTATAAGATACAACCAAGAGTATTATTTAAGGTTAATAAACAGTATTATAGACTAACGTGAATTACATCAGAACCTAGAAGAGTCTCTTACATAGCTTAGTGGTTATGAGCTTGGATCTGGAATCAGAGTCCTAGGTTCAAATCCTGGTCCTGGACCTTAGGCAAGTTCCTTAACCTTGCTAAGCCTCCATCTGTAAAACGGGAATATTAAATAGTACCTGCCTCATGGTAATATTGGAATTATATAAAATGATATATATAAGCTCACTGGTTAGTGTCTTGCAACTAGAGCAAATGTGTCATAAAGATCAGTGCTCTCTCAGCCTCTATCCATGGCAGACATGCCTAATGGATTACAATACTCCTTCCCCCTAAGCCAATACTCCACAATCCAGTGCCACTAATCAATAGAAACTGGTGTGCAAGTTTAAACTTATTTCAATCCCTAACCTAAACCATTCCAATTAGCAGTAGTAGTGTGTTTCCAACAAATGTGACATTTTTTGTTCCATTTCAGTCAAAAAGGATCTGAATATGAACTCCTATCGATTAGATTAATGATGACTAATGTCAGTGCTTGGGTTTTCATGATCAAATTTATTTTTTAGTGCACATAAACTAATCAGACCATAGATATTTCAAAATAAAGACTGTGAATTTTACCCCCTTTCAAAAGCTAACATGAATTTAGCACCGTATACTTCTGATAAAAGAAAAGCAGGAAATGCATAAGGAGATAAAAGTTTTTCTCTGAACATAACCTTTTCAGCTGCTCTCCGGTAAGCTCTCGTACGGAATCGTAGAAACACAGAGTCTCTAAGGAACTGCAAATAAGGGTCAAAGCCAGGGGGCCGCAGTCCAGCACCCAAATTAGAAGGAAATGAGCTCTCCACCAGGGTACTAATGAGCTGGCAAAAGGCCCGAGTCAACGGGTACTCTTCACACCGGGATTCTATTTCATTTAGTTCAACCTTCCAAATAAAAAGAAAGAAAACTTGGTAATAAAAACTATTAGCTATGAAGTGCAGAGTATTATGCAGACATTAACTTATTAATAGTGCTAACTCACACCAAAAGACATAACAGATATTTCTGTTTTTCATTTAGAGGAAAAGATAAAAAAGTACTACATGAATCCAGATGAGTCAGATGGAAGAACTCCAAATTCCCACTTATTGTCCCCAAACTTGAATTAAAAACAGAAATCTTTAAAGTTTCTTTTAAAAGAGAGGGAGAATTAGAGAGAAAAGAAAACAATTCTCATTTCAGGTTGACTCAAGTAATCTAATTAAATTGAGTTAAAATCAAGAACTTTCCATTTGGATGGCTGCCATGTAACATCCTTTTCTAACTCTCAAACACTAAATATTTTGGTTCCTTTTATTAAAAGTTTCATCTCTATTTCAACACTGATTAGAAAACCCTTCAAATAAAAATACATTAAATTTGAAAATTATGGAAACATAAAAGGGTAAGAATGATTCATAGACTTCTTATCATTACATGCATGAATGAATTAGCATTTAAACTAAAAGGAAAACTTTACCTCAATACCAATAGCTTGCCTCTGGCTTGGAATCCTCACAGTCTGCAGTATCTTAAAATAGTAAGAAGTAGATGTCAGAAGCACTCCTTATTCATCAATGAATATTAGTGGCTTTGCAATATAATATTCACATATCCCACTGGACCCACAGATCTCACAACGTCCATTAAAAAGACAATCAATTAGTCCCTGGATGGACTTTCGTTAGCAGTTCTGTCAGGTTGCGATAGAACTTTTGACTGCCTGGGGTTCTAAAAATTGGTAGTTTCTAAGAACACACAAGACATTTTTCCAGCAAATTTCCTCTCAGATATTCTAGGAAATGAATCTTTAAAAAGGATTTATGGGATGAAATCTCACCAGTGTTCAAGATATTGGACTGTTAACTAATCCTACTGATGGCACAAAAAACCCAAAAAGTAAACTTCTTTTTCTCTTTCCTTTTTTTTTTTTCTTTTGAGACAGAGTCTCGCTCTGTCGGCCAGGCTGGAGTACAGTGGCATGATCTCAGCTCACTGCAACCGCCGTCTCCTGGGCTCAAGCAATTCTCCTGCCTCAGCTTCCCAAGTAGCTGGGACTACAGGCATGTGTCACCATACCCAGTTAATTTTTTTTTTTTTTGTACTTTTAGTAGAGACAAGGTTTCACCATGTTGGCCAGGCTGGTCTCAAACTTCTGACCTCAGGTGATCCGCCCGCCTTGGCCTCCCAAAGTGCTGGGATTACAGGTGTGAGTCACTGCGCCCAGCCAATAAACTTCTTAAGAACGGGTTTGTTAAAGGAGGCTGAAGTTTTGACTTAAGATGTTCTGTCCAGACCTTGATATGGGCCTAAGTAGTTTATGGTATAATAAATAATGCTGCTGTCATGATACTTTACTTTCTTGCAAATCAAAAGTATACTAATTAGGTAGAATCCTTTAAAAACAATAGTGTTGCTCTAAGGATACAAATGTCTAAACCCAATCACATTTGATTTCAGGTGTAAAGAAGCACTAAGCCTGTAAGACACTAGTAAGTATTGGTACACTCAGGAATCAAAAGGTGAAGTATCAATAGTAAGCCAAAAGTTACTCAGCCTCTCAGCAAACCCCAACTCCGTTAATTATTATGTTAACAAAGTATCAATAACATCTTCAGGATACATATGTTAGAAAATAATCTAGAGTACTTCACTGCTTCAAAATGGTTGCTTCCGGCTGGGCATGGTGGCTCATGCCTGTAATCCCAGCACTTTGGGAGGCCAAGGCAGGCAGATCACCTGAGGTCAGGAGTTCAAGACCAGCCTAACCAACATGGAGAAACCCCGTGTCTACTAAAAATACAAAATTAGCCAGGTGTGGTGGTGCATGCCTGTAATCCCAGCTACTCGGGAGGCTGAGGCAGGAGAATCGCTTGAACCCAGGAGGCGGAGGTTGCAGTGAGCCGAGATCACACCATTGCACTCCAGCCTGGGCAACAAGAGCAAAACTCCATCTTAAAAAAAAAAATTTTTGCTTCTATGAATAATGAGTTAGAATCTCAGACTCTCTTAAGTTGTATTACTTCCAAGACAGATATAATCCCACCTAACCATTTTCCTAGAGATACGTCTATAAAGCGCATCTGTATTTTCCTTTTTTATTTTATCACATATAAAATAATTATACCTGATAGAAAATTTTTAACGGAGCTTATCTTTAGAGAAAAGAATGTTAACAATTTTGAAGTTAAGGAGACTTCAAACATTATATCATCCATTTACTTCCCCATATCAGCATAGGTACATTCCCTCAGGGTACGGAAGTCAAAAAATCAAACTGTAACATTCCCTTTCTGCCCAAAGTTAAGATTATGGTCCTGGAAATAAACCTTCATAAACACCAATAAAAAGTATTCTAAATGCTGTTAAAATTTCTCTGCAGGTTAGGTGTGGTGGTTCACACCTGTAATCCCAGCACTTTGGGAGGCCAAGGAGGGCAGATCACTTGAAGCCAGGAGTTCAAGACCAGCCTGGACAACATGACAAAACGCCATCTCTACTAAAAATACAAAAATTAGCAGGGCATGGTAGCGCAAGCCTGTAATCCCAGCTACTTAGGAGGCTGAGGCACAAGAATCACTTGAATCCGGGAGGTGGAAGCTGCAGTGAGCTGAGATCACACAACTGCACTCACTCCATCCTTGCCAACAGAGCGAGACCCTGTCTTTAAAAAAAAAAAAAAAAAAAAATTATGTGCAAACTTGACAGTTACACCTGCCCTTTAATGGAAAAACAACCCCAGTGACCATGTAGCTATATAGAGATACTTCACTCTTCTGGTACAGGGCAGGAAAGAGCAGATAAGAAAAACAAACATTCCCCACATTTAATGAGTGCAGGTGACTTGTGAGGGCTTACATCAGCCTGGTTTAAAGACAGAGTGGAGGAATTCTGTCCATCTAGTAATATCTTATAGACATTGAAAAATAAGGTCTTCAGAGAGGTACAGTACATGAAGAACCAATCTCTGGTAATCTAGTGAAGTTATCAACCAATCTAAGAAAAAACCCAAGTCTATTAGTTTCTATTGCTATGCTCAGTCCCTAAACCGTAACTCTAGTGGGGATGTTCATGATGTACTATAAATTCCAATCGAATGCTCTTGCTTCTACGGTATTATCAAGCCCAACTTTCCACATTGGGATAATATAAATATGGGACTTCAGAGCCCTACCTGAGTGTATTCCAATGACTGCCAGAGGGAAGCAGCAATTTCAGGAGATTTTCCAAAAGCTGCGAGTGTCTTCAGTAGCTCAGCTTTTAGGACAGGGGGAATACTGCATTGGAGGAGTCCCAGAATCACCACAACAGGGGTCCACTGAGGGTGTTCACAGAGTGCCAAGCGAGCATTTTCACTCTAAGAATTGACACAAAAAGAACAAGACTTCCCATTTTTAAAAGTTAAGAAAATGACCAGCAATCATCTAAATTGCTATCATTTATACTGAGTCCTCATAGGTTTAATATATACTAAAACAAAAATAAGCCTATCATTTATGTTTGAAGTCTACCAACACATCAAATCAGGTCACTCATTCATTCAAAGTAAAAAACTGGAGGAGAAATAGACTTTGTAGAATTACTTTTGCAGTTCCAAGTATGAGAAATAATACAAAGATAAACGGTCTGCAAGGGTTGGATAAATCTTACCTAGGCATCTTAAATCCTTTCTGGAACAATATATTATACTGCAATATAAAGTATGAATGAAAAAAAATCTTGTCCTTTTCTCGAAAATATGGAGATATACAGTATCAAGTATCATAACTTTTTTTCATTTTTCGTTGATATGTAATAACTATATATATTTACAGGGTACAGTCATATTTTGATACATGTATACAATATGTAATGATCAAATCAAGGTAATTAGGATACCCATCATCTAACATTTCTCATTTCTTTGTGTTGGGAACATTCAAAATCTTCTCTTCTGGCTTTTGAACATATACAATGAATTACTGCTAGTTATATTCACCCTGTAGTGCCACAGAACACTAGAACTTTCTTCTTCTCTATGTGTTACTTTGTATGTTAACTAACCCTTCCCTATCCTCCCCTCCCATCTCCATTTTAATTCAGTGAGAAATAGTTAATAACTGACATTTTGATGCCTAATAATGTTAAGTACTATTAGAAAAGCCAAAAACTTAGAAGTTCCTATTCCTACCCTTCAGAGAGAATGTCAGACTATTCTAGTGAACAATAGACATAACTAAAAGATATTTCCGAGTTGGGAAATTACATACAGTCATGAAAATAATGTTTTTTACAAAGATCAATTTGGTAGTGGCAGGTAAAATGGTTTGGCATAAGGAGAGGAAAAATAATTCAGTAAATAACTTTCAATTACAATATTCTTTATGTATACACACATAAATGCACACATACACCTCTACACCTATGCTGGAAACCTAGAAGCATATGCATCCAACAACCAGTTCTAATTTGCCCTTATGACTATTTTCTTTCAGGCTCAGGCTATTATTTTTATACTAAGATTATGCCAATGAGCAGGGCTACCATAACTTACACCCTCTAGAGATCAAAAAACAAAAAACTTAAGGGCAGAATGCTATATATCTATCTACATAGGCTAAGTTTATTACTCTTAAATTAAAAGAAAATGTTTGAGGCTCTTAAAATGCTACTGTGCTAGAATAAAAATAAAATTATGCTGGGGATGAGTTACCTACCCAAGTAATGATGGTAGATGTGAGCTGCAAAAAAGCAATCAATCCATCTTGCTCCTTCTGGGTGATGCCACGGGAAGGAAGGTGACGGTACTGAACGCTATCTGCACTTGGAAGATCCTTCCGAAGGTGTTCATGGTAAAGCATCAAGGAGTGAAAGAAATGTTCCCAGGAAACAGGACTGCCACCTGCTCCCTGAATATTTTCAACTATAAAGAAAAACAGCACAGAATTTTCTTTAAAAAACATCTAAGCATTTGCTGGGAAATGGAGAGAAAATTAATTTAAAACAATAAACTTTTTTGAGACAGGTTCTCACTCTGTCACCCAGGCTGGAGTGCAGTGGGGCAATGTCGGCTCACTGCAACCTCTACTCCCCAGGTTCAAGCAATTCTATCTAAACCTCCCAAGTAGCTGAGCTTACAAGTGTGCACCACAACGCCCTGCTAATTTTTGTCTTTTTGGTAAAGACAGGGTTTCACCATGTTGGCCAGGCTGGTCTCGAACTCCCGACCTCAAGCGATCTGCCTGCCTTGGCCTCCCAAAGTGCTGGGATTACAGGCATGAGCCACTGCACCCAGCCTAAAACCATAAACTTTGTTTGCCTTTGTCTTAGCACAAAGGCAATCTTTGTCCTGGATTAAGTAGTGTGCTGAAAATGGGTTAGAATCCCTCTGTGAGCTAGAACTCTGGATTAATTTTTCCTCTGGATTAACTTTTACTCAAGAAAGGGGCTACTGCCCATGTAAATGAAAGGTAATTTACTTTGGATGTCAGTTACCTACTTCACATCCAGGAGAGTTCTCTGTGCTCTCATGTAACTAACTGTACAGGGCTGCTTTTTTCCACAGAATAATTCGCAAATGTTGAGCTTGAATTCCCAAAGAAAGAGGTAACTACAGTCTTAATATGTGAATTACACTACTCCATTGCCTACCAGGCATCAGAAGCAAAAGCATAGCACACAAGACTGGCAGGCTTGACAAAGTAGTCGTAACACTGGCTTTGGAGCCAAGCCAATTTCAGCTCCCATCACGGCTCCCCAGATAGCTGTGATGTTGGGTAAATTCCTTAACTTCTCTAAACCTCAGTTTCTTCACATATAAAGACAAAAATATCTACCTAACAAAGCAGATGCTTAATTTCTTTTCCCTAACCAAACCAGTCTGATAATCAAATAAGAAAATTGGGAGAGGGTCAAGAGACAAATTCTAAGTACTTAAATTAAGAAAAAAAAAATACAAAGATAAATTAATCAAACTTATAAGGCAAGGGCATATGCTTTCTTTGTGGACCAGATGTGTTACAGAAAATTTTCATACATTAATCTGATTTGTCAAAATGAACTGTATTTTATAAAGGAGAATGGCGAAACTCTCCAATCTGTGAGACCATAATCACAGCATCACTATGCATAAAGCTGTATGCGTGCTTCTTTCACCCTATTGTTATGAAAATAATTTATACCTCTGGTAGAATCTAGTTCAAATACCAATGTTCTTAATAGGTACTGGGATACTGAACTTAAGAGTATAACAGCAAACTTTAACAACATCTACATATTCCTTACCATGACTACTACCATTGACTTTGAGTAGGCTGAAACAGTAGTGGGCACACTGAGGCCCATTGGCCAATCCCTGGAGCATTTTCAAATAAGGAATATAAATAGTTGGAGGCAACAGGTCACCCATTTGCCTAACAAACTTTGACAAGACAACCTGAAAAAGAGAGAAACAAATGGTTTATATAATGTATAGCTTAACTTTAAGGCAACACGGACTAGCTAATAAAGACTACATATAAACTAAAAGTAGTGCTCTGACTTAACCCTCACAACAAATTTAACTGATATTCTATTTATGAAAAATTGTTTCAGCTTGCCGTTAGCAATTTAATGCAATTATAAAATAATATCTTTATGAAATAAAAGTACATTTAAAAAAAAGTGCCTCAATGTCACAAAATATAAGACCACTCAGATTTTTAAAATATAAGACACGTGACATTTACTCATCCAAAACCAACTGGCAATTCAAAGGTACACTTAAAATCTAGAGTTCCTATATCCCAGCCAAATTAGTATGAAGACCTAAGAACTTGAAATCATTTTTGATGGTAACTTAAGTATATTCTCTTCTGTGGTCCCACCAATGCCACATTCCCATACTCCTGTTCTTTAAGTCCACTTCCTAATTTTCCCTTTTTTCTTCCTTATACCTTAAACCTATTATCAACAACTAACAATATTATTCAAACTCACTAGTTGGAACTGAGAACTGAAAATACTACTGATGTCTGGAAATCACTGTTAAATCAGCTAGGTTAAACAATGGTTTGGCCAGGTGCACTGGCTCCTGCCTGTAATCCCAGCACTTTGGGAGGCCGAGGTGGGCAGATCACGAGGTCAAGAAATCAAGACTATCCTGGCCATCATGGTGAAACCCCGTCTCTACTTAAAATACAAAAATTAGCTGGGCGTGGTGGCATGCACCTGTAGTCCCAGGTACTTGGGAGGCTGAAGCAGGAGAATCACTTGAACCCAAAGGCAGAGGTTGCAGTGAGTCAAGATCGCTCCACTGCACTCCAGCCTGGGCGACAAAGTGGGACTCCGTCTCAAAATAAATAAATAAATAAATAATAATAATAATATAGTAGATGAAGCAAACATCATAAGATGGTAACTTAAGATGTGAAATTAAAATATGTGGCATTGCTTATAATAATCCCCTCTTCCACGTTTCAAATTTTTCGTAACAGCAAGCTTTCTTAAAAACTTCAAAAATTTTTTAATAAATCCTTCTCCAAAACATTCTTTTTCTTTTGAGACAGGATCTTACTTTGTCATCCAGGCTGGAATGTAGTAGCACAATCACAGCTCACTGCAGCCCAAATGATCCTCCCACCTCAGCCTCCAGTGCAGATGGGGCCATAGGCATGCACCACAATGCCTGGCTAATTTTTAGAATATTTTTTATAGAGACAGGGTATCGCCATGTTGCTCAGACTAGTCTAAAACTCCTGAGCACAAGCAATCTGCCTACCTTGGCCTCCCAAAGTGCAAGGATTACAGATGTGAAGCACCAGGCCCAGCTCAAAACGTATTTTTTAAATGGGAAAAACAGTGAAACAATACAGTTTAAAAAGTGGCATCTGGGCCAGGCGCGGTGGCTCATGCCTGTAATCCCAGCACTTTGGGAGGCCGAGGCGGGTGGATCACCTAAGGTACGGAGTTCGAGACCAGCCTGACCAACATAGAGAAACCCCATCTCTACTAAAAATACAAAATTAGCCTGGCATGGTGGCGCATGCCTATAATCCCAGCTACTTGGGAGGCTGAAGCAGGAGAATCGCTTGAATCCAGGAGGCAGAGGAGGTTGCGTGAGCCAAGATTGTGTCATTGCACTCCAGCCTGGACAATAAGAGCGAAACTTCATCTCAAAACAAACAAACAAAAAAAGGCATCTGATCTGTAGTCCAGAAAAAATAAAAAATATATGGCATAAAAACTTCTAGAACAGAAATCCCCCAAAATGAACACTTACATGGCAATCTCCCTCCAATACTTTTTTTTTTTAAAGAGACAGGGTCTCACTCTGTTGCCTAGGCTGGAGCGCAGTAGTATAACCATATCTCACTGTAACCTCAAACCCCAGGGCTCTTGCCTCAACCTGAGCAGCTAGGACTACAGGCTCATGACACCACACTGAGCTAGTGTTTTTTGTAGAGATGGGGTGTCGTTATGTTGCCCAGGCAGGTCTCAAATTTTGGCTTCAAGCGATCCTCCCACCTCAGCTTCCCAAAGCACTGGGATTGCAGGTGTGAGCTATTGCATAGCAATTCATTTTATTTGCCTCCACACATCATACTAAAGTTAATACAGAATGAACTTTAGCCTATATTATCTACAGACTCATAGGCATTTGGCTATCAATTAAAATGTTTAAGACTTCTCCTTTAATACTTATACCTCTCCTATCCCCCCAAACTTGAAAAGATTGTCATGCCTATGGAGAACTAAAATACTAATAAAATTCAAGTGGAGCACAGTGGCTCATGCCTGTAATCCCATTGCTTTGGGAGGGCTGACTGAAGCCAGGAGATCTACACCAGCCTGGTCATCATAGCAAGACCCTGTCTTTTAAAAATAAATAAATAATAAAGAGACTGGATGCCTTTCTGCCTCTAATAATTCAACATATATCTAGTATCCAATAAAGGACTGACTACTTAAACTTCAAAATCAACAGAACTTAAATTTTAAGAGTTTCAAATTTTCTTTTATAAAAGAGAAAAGTAGGCTGGGCACAGTAGCTCATGCCTGTAAATCCAGCACTTTGGGAGGCCGAGGCAGATGGATCACTTGAGCTCAGGAGTTACAAACCAGCCTGGGTATCATGGCGAAACCCCATCTCTACAAAAGATACAAAAATTAGCCGGGTGTGGTGGTGGATGCCTGTAGTCCCAACTACTCTGGGGGCTGAGGCAGGAGGATCACTTCCACCTGGGAGGTCAAAGCTAAAGTGAGCTGAGATTGCATCACTGCACTCCAGCCTAGGTGACAGAGTCCTCTGACACTGTGTCTCAAAATAAATAAATAAATACATACATAAAATTTTAAAAAGTGTAAATCCCTAAAGGTTACACTAGTGATCATTTGTGTTAACAGCAATAAAATCAGGATGTAACATCTTTCATGTTTTCAAGACTCTCTATCACAGTACCAGAGTATAAAAGAGGAAAACCTAAAGTCTTACCTGGCGTTGAGGGGGCCGCTGATGAGCCACCCCTAGATAAGAACCCATGATAGTCGGAGTCTGAAGAGGCTCTGTGGGACACCAATATTCTAGAGCAAGCTCCAGATGAAAAGGGTTCTTTTTATATAGCTCGCCAATCTGCAAAGAGTAAGCAAAGACTGTAGGGAAATGTCTACGACTCAAAAATTACTTTCAATAAAAAAGGACATTTAAAGTATTAGACCTGAAATTTTCCAAAGTTAGGGGAAAAAATAATGAAAGGAGGGAAAGAGGACAAGCTTTCTAATAGAATGGCTTACCAATAGCATTAAGTGTTCCAGGTCCCTTCTAAGTGAAATGGGGGGTTCATTACCCATCTGCATACTCATGTGAATCATTCGAGCATCTTCATCTGCCCGATTCCTCAGCTGTTTCACCTATTAAATTTATTAGATATAGTTTTAATATGTAAATGTATCGTACATGCTAATAACAATGAAATCAGGCAACTGTCTTAAAGTGATCACATACAAGAAATATATTGTTTAAATATCTATTCCATTTTAGGTGACATGAAGAAACATGCCAGGAATCTTATTTGCAATATTACTATCCATAATTTATAATATCTTAAAACTTCAATGCATTTTCCACTACAGAAAAGTTGAACTTAACTGTAGTATTTCTCGATGGGGACATTACTGACATATGGGCACAACATTTCTTCACTGGGTTGGATTATCCTGAATATTCCAGGACATTTAGCAACCCTGGAACTACCTACCAACTATCAATAACAACACCAGAGTCATCATAACAAGCAAAACTGGCTCCACTCATTTCCCAAACACACTCTGAAGAACATTATACCTCAGTTGAGAGTCACTGCTTCACAACATTTATGTGAACTAAATGCCAACAAAAATAAGAAACAAATTCTGTTAAAAAAAAACAAAACAAAAACATAGCTAGACAAATCCACAATTATTGTTGGAAATACCAACACTCCTCTGTCAATATTCAATAGAACAAGTACACAGAAAATCAGTAAGGATATGGAAAACTTGAAAAACAGCAAACCAACTTGACTTAATTGACACTTATACAACATTCCACCGAACAGCAGCAAAATATGTGTTCCTTTCAGGTGTACATGGAATATTTACCAAGATAGGCCATATTCTGAGCCATAAAACAAACCTAAACAAATTTAATACAACTGAAATTCTACAAGGTATGTTCTCTGAGCACAATGGAATTAAACTAGAAATCTGTGACAGAGATCTGAAAAAGTCTCCGAAAAATTTGGAAATTAAACAACACACTTCTAAATAACCCGTCAATCAAAGGAGTCTCAAGGAAAATTAGAAAACATATTAAACTGAACAAAAAAAGAAACTGCAACATATCAAAATTTGTGTGGCATAGCTAAAGCAGTGATTGGAGGTAAATGTACAGCATTATTAAATGTTTATGTTAGAAAAAATAAAGATTTAAATCAATAACCTAAACTTCTATCTTAAAAAACAAAATTAAAGGAGCAAATTAAACCCAAGGCAAAGGGAAGAAAATAATAAACATAAGAGCAAAAATCAATAAAGGTGAAGCAAAATATAAGAAAATCAATAAAGCCAAAAGCTAATTCACTGGGAAGATCAATAAGATCAATAAACTTCCAGCAGGGTTAATTAAGAACCAGGGGAGAAGACACAAATTACCAATTTTAGGAATTAAAAAGAAAAATCACTATAGATCCTATAAAAATAAAAAGAATACAAGAATCTTAAGGGCAAATTTATGATAATCAATTTATACTTTTCAGGAGATATGGTATCAAAACTGCACAATATATTACAAGTATAGACCTTTTAGGGTGCTTTTAAAAAATATACATTTGAAGTAGGTGGTTTTATAATATAAACACAAAAAAGATGTTTTTCTCCCTCATTTACTTCCCACCAACATTTGATGGCTTCTTTGGCACAAAACAGCACAGAGACCATATACTATAAGGAACTGTTTGAAATGGCTCTAAGAATTGCTTTTCAGATGACAGTTACAGCTCAAGCCATCTACTCAAAAGTAGCCTTATTATTTTATCTGTATCCATGCTGAAGCCCTTTTATACACCGCAATTCAGAATCTAAACAATTGGGCCAGGTGTGGTGGCTCACACCTGTAATCTCAGCATTTTGGGAGGCCGAGCTGGGCAGATCACCTGAGGTTGAGAGGTCAAGACCAGCCTGGCCAATACAGTAAAACCCCATTTCTAATAAAAATACAAAAAAGTAGCCAGGCGTGGTGGCGGGTATCTGCAAACCCAGCTATTTGGGAGACTGTGGCAGGAGAATCGCTTACCCAGGAGGCGGAGATTGCAGTGAACCAAGATCACACCACTGCATGCAATAGAGCAAGACTCCGTCTCAAAAAAAAAAAAAAAAAATCTAAACAATTATCTATAAAATGCAAATTTTCCACTGTGCCTCTTCCAAATCATGTATAAAAATATTAAATAAAGCAATCTTGGCACTAATCCTTAGGGTAGAATGGGGTTAGTAATTTTCTACCCACAGAAGCATTCTCATTTACTAATTACTTCCTCATTTATAAACCATTCAGTGTCAAATTATTTCTTTCTACTGACTTATCCCCAGTTAAGAGGACGTATTTCCACAGAACAGCAGCAAAATATGTCTTCCTTTCAGGTGTACATAGAACATTTACCAAGATAGGCCATATTCCGAGCCATAAAACAAACCTCAACAAATTTAGTACAACCGAAATTCTACAAGGTATGTTCTCATACCTTGTAGAGACTCATGACTTACTTCATGAGTCACAAACTGATTCACAAGATGTAATACAACTACTAGCAAATTTTAGTCTGTATTAAAAATTTTTATTAGTTTCCAAAACATAAAGCTAATCAGTTTCAAATTATTTTATAAAATTCTTCTATTATTTACTTATCCTACATTATTACACTTACCTTCATTGGCATAAGTGCAAGGAAATCTGTGATGAGATTATGGACTCTGCGAATATAAAATTCTTCCTGATAAAAGTATTCTGATACCACTACAGATTCCGTGAGGAACAGGAAAACGTTGTCAGCAATTGCGAGTTCTGCCATTGCTTCATCTGCCTCTGTGAATTCTGCCAGAGCTAGAAATAGATTTTAAAACACAGTACATGGAGGAAAAGTCATTAACCCAGATTGTAATTATATCTCATAATACTCTGCTGATGGTTCAGACATCTTCCCAGCCTTCTAGCATGTGCTATGCACAAAATGAAACTATATATAACTGTAATTGACTCATAAACCCTAAAGAACTCATAAACCCCAAATAACAATATACTCTGAATGTATATTAGAAAAATACATACTGTTTGAAATAATAACATAACTAATGAAAATTACTTTAGAGACGTGTGATGCAACACTGATGTAGTCAGGGAGCTATTATCCAAACATTCACATATTAAAATGATGTTAAGGCTTTAATCCCAATGAAACCTCATGGGTCATCTGAAAAGTCTTCAATCCAAGACCAAAACCTGAACATGAATAGGTAAGTAAGTATACTAATTTGGTAACCAAGTAGCTGAAATTTAAAAACTAAATTTTAACTTGAATATAAACTTGTCTAACTAATTTTTTTATATTTTATTTGGCAAATATCCAATACATATCTAAAAATAAGTATAATAAACTCCACATACCCATCATTTGTTTCAATACTAACAATTTATGGACAATCTTACCTCATCTATATCTTCCCCCTCTCCACCCACACATATCTCATTAAAGCAAATTCCAGAAAATTTAACATTTTACCAGTAAGTATTTGCAGTGTACAACTCAAAAATATACCTAAGAAACAAGGCTGGGCGGGGTGGCTCACGCCTGTAATCCCAGCACTTTGGGAGGCTGAGGTGGGCGGATCACCTGAGGTCGGGAGTTCAAGACCAGCCTGACGAACATGGAGAAACCTCATCTCTACTAAAAATACAAAAAATTAGCCAGGCGTGGTGGCACATGCCTGTAATCCCAGCTACTCAGAGGCTGAGGCAGGAGAATCACTTGAACCCAGGAGGCGGAGGCTGCGGTAAGCCGGTATCACACCATCATTGCACTCCAGCCTGGGCAACAAGAGCAAAACTCCACCTCAAAAAAAAAAAGAAAGAAAGAAAGAAAGAAAGCAAAAGTAAAAATTCACTACATACATACACCACCATTATCATACCTTTATTTTATTTTTTGAGACAGCGTCTCGCTCTGTCACGCAGGCTGGAGTGCAGTGGTACAATCTCAGCTCACTGCAACCTCTCCCTCCCAGTTCAAGCAATTCTCAGGTCTCAGCCACCCAAGTAGCTGGGATTACAGGCATGCACCAACATGCCTGGCTAATTTTTGTATTTTTAGTAGAGACAGGGTTTCACCATGTTGGCCAGGCTGGTCTTGAACTCCTGACCTCAAGTGATCCTACCAAAGTGCTGTGATTACAGGCGTGAGCCACTGCGCCTGGCCATTATATCTTTAAAACTAATTCCTCAGCTGGGTGCAGTGGCTTGTTCTAGAGTGACTTACTCTGAGTTACATTCAACTTTCTATTAAGAGTATGTCATAGGTTACGGTGTATCCTTCCATCAAGAAACATATTGCTGATTACTGCTTTTAAATTTTAAATATAGGCCGGGCGCGGTGGCTCAAGCCTGTAATCCCAGCACTTTGGGAGGCCGAGACAGGCGGATCACAAGGTCAGGAGATTGAGACCATCCTGGCTAACACGGTGAAACCCTGTCTCTACTAAAAAATACAAAAACCTAGCCAGGCGAGGTGGCAGGCGCCTGTAGTCCCACCTACTCAGGAGGCTGAGGCAGGAGAATGGCATAAACCCAGGAGGCGGAACTTGCAGTGAGCCGAGATCCGGCCACTGCACTCCAGCCTGGGAGACAGAGCGAGACTCTGTCTCAAACAAACAAAAAAAAGTTTAAATATAAAATTGCTAGGCCGGGCGCGGTGGCTCAAGCCTGTAATCCCAGCACTTTTGGAGGCCGAGACGGGCGGATCACAAGGTCAGGAGATCGAGACCAGCCTGGCTAAATACGGTGAAACCCCGTCTCTACTAAAAAATACAAAAAACTAGCCGGGTGAGGTGGCGGGCGCCTGTAGTCCCAGCTACTCGGGAGGCTGAGGCAGGAGAATGGCATAGACCCGGGAGGCGGAGCTTGCAGTGAGCTGAGATGCGGCCACTGCACTCCAGCCTGGGCGACAGAGCGAGACTCCGTCTCAAAAAAAAAAAAATAAAATAAAATAAAATAAAATTGCTAGGTAATTGTGTGGCAATCTGGCTTTGAAAAATACTACACAGCTTATTCTGTTTGACTGTCATACAGACCAAATACATAGTCTGCTACCAAAAGTACATTTTCATTGCCTTGAAAAGGGCCAGAACAGATAAAAGCCAAGACAGTCTCAAACGGAGGAAAACATATGATTTGTAGTTATTTATTTATTTATTATTATTATTTTTTAGAAGGAGTCTCGCTCTGTCGCGGAGGCTGGAGTGCAGTGGTGCGATCTCGACTCACTGCAACCTCCGCCTCCCAGGTTCAAATGATTCTCTGCCTCAGCCTCCCGAGTAGCTGGGACTACAGGCACGCGCCACCACGCCTGGCTAATTTTTTGTATTTTTAGTAGAGACAGGGTTTCACTGTGTTAGCCAGGATGGTCTCAATCTCTTGACCTTGTGATCTGCCTGCCTCGGCCTCCCAAAGTGCTGGGATTACAGGCGTGAGCCACCGGGGGCGCCTGGCCTGTTTTTTTAATGTTTTGTTTTGTATTTTGAAATAAAGTCTGCATATCAGCCAGGTGTGGTGGCTCATGCCTGTACCCAGCACTTTGGGAAGACAAGACAGGAGGATTGCTTGAGCCCAGGAGTCCAAGACCACCCTGGGCAACACAGTGAGACCTCATCTCTACAAAAAAATCAAAGAATTAGCTGTGGTCCCACCTACTTGGGAGGCTGTAGTGGAAGGATCACATGAGGCCTGGCGGTTGAGGCCAGTGAGCCATGGTCACACCACTGCACTCCAGCCTGGGCAGCAGGGTAAGACTATCTCAAACAACAAACAAAAACCTGCATATCTACCCATATTATACAAAATCCGTAAGAGTAAAATATTTTCTTAATTCTTTAGTATGACTAATAATAACGATTACTAAAATTACTAATTATTAAATATTTTTAATAACAATAAATTCTTTCAAACCTTTACTTGAATTCAAAAACACCGGAATTAAAAGAGAATCAACTCAAAGATTACGTCCTTTATTTTTTTTGAAACAGTCTTACTCTGCTGCCTAGGCTGGAGTGCAATGGTGCAATCTTGGCTCACTGCAACCTCTGCCTACCAGTTTCAGCGATCCTCCCGCCTCAGCCTCCTGAGAAGGTAGGATTACAAGCATGTGTCACCATACCCAGCTAATTTTTATAACTTTGGCACAGACGAGGTTTCGTCCTGTTGGCCAGGCTGGTCTTGAACTCCTGACCTCAAGTGATGAGACTACCTCAGCCTCCCAAAGCACTGAGATTACAGGTATGAGCCACTACACCCGGCCAAAAATTACTTCTCGAAGACCATTTAGGTAATAAGGCACCATTAATGAATTAATATAAATTGAGTTTCAATGCCTAAAAACATTATGCTAAAATTCTGTAAAGCTCAGTGAAATTACAAAGATGCTTGGTTTTTGTTTTTAGGTTTTTCTGAAACAGAGTTTCACTCTGTTGCCCAGGCTAACGTGCAGTGGCACGATCTCAGCTCACCGAAACCTCCGCCCCCTGGTTCTCCTGCCTCAATCTCCCAGGTAGCTGGGATTACAGGCACACGCCACCATGCTTGGCTAATTTTTGTGTGTGTGTTTTTTTTTTTTTGAGACGGAGTCTTGCTCTGTGCCCCAGGCTGGAGTGCAGTGGCGCGATCTTGGCTCACTGCAAGCTCCGCCTCCCGGGTTCACGCCATTCTCCTGCCTCAGCCTCCCGAGTAGCTGGGACTACAGGCGCCCGCCACCTCGCCCGGCTAATTTTCTTGTATTTTTAGTAGAGACGGGGTTTCACCGTGTTAGCCAGGATGGTCTCGATCTCCTGACCTCGTGATCCGCCCGTCTCGTGATCCGCCCGTCTCGGCCTCCCAAAGTGCTGGGATTACAGGCTTGAGCCACCGCGCCCGGCCAAATTTTTTTGTGTTTTTAGTGGAGACGGGGTTTTACCACATTGGCCAGGCTGGTCTTGAACTCCTGACCTCAAGTGATCTGCCCGCCTCAGCCTCCCAAAGTGCTGGGATTACAGGCATGAGTCACCACACCCAGCTGATGCTTGTTTTTTTAATTTTTTTTTGAGATGTGATCTCACTCTGTAACCCGGGCTGGAGTGCAGTGGAGCAATTTCAGCTCACTACAGCGTCTGCCTCCTGGGGTCAAGTGATTCTCCCGCCTCAGCCTCCTGAGTAGCTGGGACTACAGCCAAGTGCATGTCACCACGCTGGGTTAATTTCTAATTTTTTGTAGAGATGAGGTCTCACCATATTGCCCAGGTTTGTCATGAACTCCTGGGCTCAAGCAATCCTCCTACCTCGGCCTCCCAAAATGCTGGGATTAGAGGCATGAGGCACTGCGCCTGGCTTCATGCCTTTTATAAAATAATATAATAAACACATTTGATAAAAGTTTCAGAAATCTATGAAGAGAATAGAAACCAATTTTTCAAATTGAAGATCTGAGTTAAAACTTGTCCAGATTATTTCAAGAAGTGACCATTCTGCAAATAACACAAGCTATTCAATTTTTCTAACAATTTTTAAAATGCAAATTAACAGAAAAAATTTTATAGTTTAAAAGTTCTAACTATAATACCCCTAACTATTTAAGCTTATAAAAGGGTATGAGCATATAAAATCAAAGAGATTAAGTAGCCAAAGATCTGGGACTTGAAACTTGGGCTACAATTCCTAACCTATTTTTACTATTATTCTACAGCAAACTACAGCATATTCTATTAAACCTTTCAAAATTAGTGCAATGGTATGGGAAATTATAGCATAAGATTGTGACTATATTATATAATATTATAACTATCTATGTATAACTATATTATATAGCTAATATAAGATATTAACTATCACAGCCGGGCATGGTGGCTCGCGCCTGTAATTCCAGCACTTTGAGAGGCCAAGGCGGGCAGACTGCCTGAGCTCAGGAGTTAGAGACCAGCCTGTGCAACGCAGTGAAACCCTATCTCTACTAAAATACAAAATATTAGCTGGGCGTGGCAGTGTGCACCTATAGTCCCAGCTACTTGGGAGGCTGAGGCAGGAGAAGTACTTGAACCTGGGAGGCAGAGGTTGCAGTGAGCTGAGATCATGCCACTGCACTCCAGCCTGGGCAACAGAGATTCCATCTCCAAAATAAAATTTTAAAAAAAGATATTAACTATCACATAGCCACTTAAAAGGTTAAAGGGTAACTTTATGTCAGAAAAGTAGTGAAGTAAGATTTATAAATGAAGAGGGTATGCATAGGTAAGAAACAGAATTTGTACAGGAATGTAAAAGTCTAATTAGCTATCAACATTTAGATATATAAATTGATAGATAGAAATTAAGTGGCCAAGGAAAGACTCCTAACACAAAAAAAGCTTTCTGCAAACACCTTGGGAATAGCATGACACTAGTGAAAACAAAATGTTCTGGAATTACATAATTGATAAGATACTAGAATCTGTTGATACTTTAGGATTAGAAAACTGACATAAATTGTAAACTTGAATAAAGCCTTTCCAGATTTACCATAAAAAAGATACAGACGACGACAATTCTTTGAGCTTCGAGTTCCATGTACAGTCCTCATTCTGTTAGAATAAACCCCTACTAATATGACAATTAAATAATGTAAATGTAAATAGCAGAATAATATATGCTACAGTGAGTTAATAGCTTGTTAAAAGTCAGTATTCTGGTCAGGCACGGTGGCTCACGCCTGTAAATCCAACACTATGGGAGGCCGAAGCAGGTAGATCACCTGAGCTCAGGAGCTCGAGACCAGTCTGGTCAACATAGTGAAACCCTGTTTCTACCAAAAAAACAAGATTAGCCGGGCGTGGTGGCATGTGCCTGTAGCCCAGTTACTCAGGAAACTGAGGTAGGAGAATCACTTGAACTCAGTAGGCAGAGGCTGCAGTGAGCCGGGATTGAGCCACTTGTACTCCAGCCTGGGCCACAAAAAAGGGGAGTCGGGATTCCACATCTGTTCTTGACTGATCCAAATATCTCCCTTTTAATATACTGTATGGGAAAAAAAATTGTTTTTAATTTGACACAATGTGAAAAATTAGTCTGTGAACAAATCAAGAAGGAAAATGTATAAAAATAAAAGGAATAGTAAATTTTAATTTTAAAAAACATTTAAGGCCGGGCCGGGTGGCTCATGCTTTGTAATCCCAGCACTTTGGGAGGCCAAGGCAGGCAGATCACATGAGGTCGGGAGTTCAAAACTAGCCTGACCAACATGGAGAAACCCCGTTTCTACTAAAAATACAAAATTAGCCGGTGTGGTGATGCATGCCTGTAATCCCAGCTACTTGGGAGGCTGAGGCAGGAGAATCACTTGAACCCAGGAGGTGGAGGTTGCGGTGAGCCGAGATTGTGCCATTGGACTCCAGCCTGGGCAATAAGAGCGAAACTCCATCTCAAAAAAAAAAACATTTAAGGTGACACTGTCATTCCAAATTTTAAACGCATACCCTGAAGGTAAAAGAGCATTGTCACTGGCTCCAAGAATGGGAAATAGTATTTCATACAATATTTTTGAGAAACAAGGAGAAAAAGGTCTGTATTTCACTACTACACTAAAAAGTTTCATTTAATATAACTCTGGGTATCTTCCTATGCTTGTGCTTATGTATGTCAAGGATAAGACTCCTTCCAAAAACTTCATTAAGTGCTAACATGCTGTTTCTCATAACAAAATTACCTACAAGCAATTCACCTGTCACATCAGGTAGCTGGGATATTCCCCTCAATGCCAGTGCCCAGGCAAGTCTAACAGTGGCTTGGAGCCCAGGCAGTTTCCAAAGCTGAGAGTCCTGAAGACGAGAGTGAATTGTTGCAATGTACTGTTTTTCTGTCAACAGTGGAAGTTGATGAATCATATCTGAAAACACAAAAATAGACCACTTTACCAAACACCAGATAAATTCTCACTTCTGATACACAGGAATAATGTCCGGAAGTCAGAAAATCTGAGCATTCTCACAGAAGAATAATGACTAATTAACATTAATTTCTATAAACCAAAAGGTACACTACTGTTGATTGTACACATACTAAAAACAAAAAAAGAAAATGACAATAATCCTAAATTTTAATTTCACTATTTTCAGTTATTTTTATAAGTGCACTACAAATAAACTAGAAAAAAGTTAAAGACATTCATTTTTTTCTGCACATAAATTCTAGAATATTAATCATGCTATCTAAAGATCATAAAAATTTTATTTACTTCATAGAAAACACAGGTCAAAGATAACATTACTGAAATGACAGTCACTGTCTCTCAGAATGTTTTAATAAAAAGTTTGAAAATATAAATAAATGGTAACGAAACAAGCAATTAAGTAAATTAGGCATGTGCAATCATGAACATGTATAATATATGCTTTAATACTTTCCATTCCAAATCCCCCCAAAAAACAGAAATAATTAACAGGACTGCAGTTGTTTTTTAAATGTGATCTTATATATAAATATTCAAATATGAACGGATTGCACACACAGGAACAGAGCATTCTATTTTAGTAGCTAAAATATCATCCTTTTTAAATGTTATCCCCACAATTTTAAGTCTGACTTTTTTTAATGTAGGTAAATGTATAAAACTCAATACCATCTCGTTCCTCTGTGCTTTGCTCTATAAAACTGGTATCAAAACAGTACAGAAGCGCCATAAGAAGAGCCAGATTCACTGCGTCCAGTGAGCCATTGGCCTCAACTGTCACTCTTTCCAAATGTCCAATAAGGAGGAGAGTGTCTTCTTTGCCTAAAGGTGACTGGCAAGCCCAGGCAAAAAGGCTTTCTGCAAGAGACTGCCTGCACTCCTTAATGAGATCAGAAACCTAGAAATAAAAACATATGACTATTAGCATAAACAAATTACAGTGAAGCCTGGTCTTATTCC
The DNA here is from genome assembly GCF_049350105.2 of Macaca mulatta. Taxonomy (NCBI): domain Eukaryota; kingdom Metazoa; phylum Chordata; class Mammalia; order Primates; family Cercopithecidae; genus Macaca; species Macaca mulatta. The sequence goes on along the minus strand of NC_133408.1, from coordinate 175,406,932 downwards.
AAAGTACAAACTACCTTTTACAAAGGCTAAAAAAAAAAAAACCTATCTAAATCCACAAGTGATCCTAAGATGTCACCTCTGGAATTCTGAACAAACCCTATTGTTTATTTCTTATCCTTAAGTTCCTTAAGAAATTGGGATGACCAATTTCTTGTTCACTTCATAAAAAGAGCTAGAATGGCACATAAATGACTATACAGAAGCTGAAACAACTGCAGGTCAATTTTATGGACACAGCTGACTACAAACTTTAATATACATTATGAGCTGACTATAATCAACAATAATTTATTGTATACTGTATTGTCAAACAGTAGTACAGTGAATTTTGAATGTTCCCAACACAAAGAAATAATAAACGTTTGAGGTGATGGATATGCTAATTATGTTGATTTGATTATTACATATCATACATATGTATCAAAATATCACACTGTACCCTATACATATATACAATTTTGGGTCAAAGAAAAATAATAAAAGCAAAAAAAAGAAAAGTGGCAATCACACATGGTGTCACTACATAATTCATCTTGAAAAACTGAATATTCTAATTGTCATGTTTCTGCCTCTGAGATTTGACAGACAACTCATGAATTGATTTCATTGAACCCTTGCCTCTTTGCGATGTTTTTCACTGCCCAAACCTCTCTCTCGCTGTAGTTTCTCAAACTCATTATTCACATCAATCTGTGACACCAGGGTAAGAACTTTGTAAGTCAATCCTTGCTCCATCAGCTCATCTGTAAAGCGTGTTGTCATTGAAGCCAGCTCTGGACTGTAATGAAAAGAAATCAATAAACTATGTTAAACAATATTGCTCATGCTTCTTCATAATAATAGATATAGCAAACGCTCTTTTTTTTGAGACAGAGCCTTGCTCTGTCACCCAGGCTGGAGTGCAGTGGCGTGATCACCGCTCACTGCAGCCTTGACCTCCCAGGCTCAGGTCATTCTCCCACCTCAGTGTTCCAAGTAGCTGGAACTGCAGGTGCATGCCACCATGCCCAGCTAATTTTTCTATTTTTTGTAGAGATGGGATTTCATCATGTTGCCCATGCTGATCTAAAACTCCTGAGCTTAAGTGATCCTTGTAATCTGTAATCTGTAGACTATAATCTGTAATCTCAGCACTTTGTAATCCAAAAATAGTTAGGGCCACTGCATCTGGGTCCAAATTATTTTTTATTTATAAACACAATAAAACAGATTTAAATTGTTATATCTTTCTTGGCAGAATGAGAGAGTATATTACTCAGCTTGTTACATACTGCTCAGATTGTATATAAAAAGGGAAATATTGTCATTCTTCAAGTAATTTCAAATTAACCCCTGAAATCCCAAGAAGTAAAAAGACCTGAGTTCTAGGGTCCATGTCTTTCCCCGTCTAGACTGTATCAAGGCTTTCAAGGAATTCGCAATGCATCGCTTTCCATCCCAGTACAAAAGAACAGCTACTAATCCTCTGGTAAGGCCAGGAAAATGTGGCTGTTGGTGCTCTCCTAAAAAAGGAAGTTGAGAAACAATATTATTAATAAACACATATGTGTTTAGAAAGAGACAAAAATCAATTTAACAACGTTCAGTTCAAAGAATCACAGTCACTCAGGGCTTAAGGGGCCGTGGGGTCCTCTACTACAAACATCCATCTACTGTCTAACTTCTTGCTCAACATATTCTAGGGCCATCCAACTTATCCCTAAACACCAGCAGGGACATGGAATTCACCATTTTTCCATACTCCCAATTTTTAACTCTCACACTCACCCGTGATTTTCTACATACTGGGTGAGAATCTTTTGGTCTCACTGTTGTCCACTGAATTTAATTTTATTCAATGCCCATTTTACTATCTCATATGGAATCTTTCAAATATTTCTAAATTTCTTCCCTCAGAATCTTCTCTGAATAAATAACCTTTTTATAATTCAAGTTCATTCACCATTTTAACCGCTCTCCTTTGAATGAGTTCTACTTTTTTTTTTGAGACGGAGTTTCACTCTGTCACCCAGGCTGGAGTGCAGTGGCGCGATCTCACTGCAACCTCTGCCACCTAGGTTCAAGCAATTCTCCTGCCTTAGCCTCCTGAGTAGTTAGGATTATAGGCACTTGCCATCGCTCCTGGCTATTTTTTGTATTTTTAGTAGAGACGGTGTTTCACCATGTTGGTCATGCTGGTCTTGAACTCCTGACCTTGTGATCCACCTGCCTTGGCCTCCCAAAGTGCTGGGATTACAGACGTGAGCCACCACCCCCGGCTAAGTTTCACTTTTTTTAAGAGTACTTTGCCTATAGTTTCATTTTCATTTCCTATAGCTTTCTTTCCCCCTTACTGCAATTACTCCTCCACTCTACTACTTTCTGTTCCCCAAATTCATCACCTTGCTTCACCCTCTTGCACAGGCAATTTCTTCTGCCTGGATGCCCTTCATCCTCCCAAATAACCACCTATTCCACCTGATGTATGCTTACTCATTTTGCAACATCTACCTTAAACTTCATGATGTTGTTAAGACTTCTCTGTATAATCAAGGTCCATCTAATACCTTCTCTCTGGACCATCTCTAAATCTTGCACAAAACTGCATCAATGTACTTAATTGTGTCAAAATCTTTTGTTTCCACATCATTCTCAATTATTAAAATATGAGTTTTACATTAGTTGAGATTTTATTCATCTTTATATCACTGGAGTGATATAATTAACACCATGCCTGGCACATGGTAGGTATAGAAGAAATGTTTGTTAAATGAAAGTTCTGAGTTAAACTCAAAACTCAAGCATGTCTAGTGAACATCCCCCTCATTCTCAATATCATACTTCTTTTAATGCAGTCTTAGGTCAAAAAGGATTTTGGCAGCCATATATTATTTTTAGACATATTAAAATTTGTTCAACTGAAATGCCCATATTTTCTTCAAATGGCTCCTCCGTTATAATCAAAACAAACTACTTATAATATAGAAATTTTTCTCTCTTTTCTCTATACAGCAACCAGAGAAATAATTTCAGAGTTAGAATGAATTATGTAATGTCTCTGCTTAAAGCCCTCATCAACAACTTTCCATTGCAATTAGCATAAAATCCAAATACCTTTCATAGTATGCAAAATCAAACATGCTCTGATTCCTGCTGTATGTGCATCTTCCTTTGCTTTCCCTCTAATTAATGATGCTCCAGCCCCAATGGTCTTTTTATCCTTAAACACGCCTTTATTCCCACCTCAAGCACTGGCTGCTTGCTCTCCCTGGAAAAGCCTTACCCAATAGGTCTGGGTGGCTGGAACCTTCTCATCATTTGGGTCACAAGTCAAATGACCCCATCTTAGAGAGGCTTTCTCTACAGACCCTACTTAGAGTTGCCCTAGTCAGCCTCCACCTCTCTATATCCCACTGCTTTATTTTCTTCCTAGTACTCTGTATTATTGAAATCATCTTCTTTTTCACCTATTCACACATTATCTGAATTACTCTCTCAAAAAGAAATTCCCGAAAAGCAGTGACCTTACCTGCCTACTCACTGACAGCAAGGGCTTTGTGCTATAAAATTTCTGAGACGTCGTTAACAATTCTGATCACTAATGACCTTACCTGCCTACTCACCAACAATTAGTGCTTTGTGCTATAAAATTTCTGAGATGTCTTTAATAATTCTGACGCTAAACTGAAGCTTTCCTTTCAATCAAAGGTTAAAAAAGGCTTGCCGGGGTGGTGGCATGTGCCTATAATCCCAGCTACTCGGGAGGCTGAGACAGGAGAATCACCTGAACCCGGGAAGTGGAGGTTGTAGTGAGCTGGTATCATGCCACTGCATTCTAGCCTGGGCGACAGAGCGCGACTCCGTCTCTAAATAAATAAATAAGCAAAGAAAGATTAAAAAAGGAAATATTTTGAACATGGTTTTACCAAACTGCATCCTTAAAAACTATGATAGAATCTAAACAATAAACTATTTTAAACTATAAGTCATTTTATTATTTTGCATTATTTTACCACTGTTTCAGTTAAATGTCAACCTACCAGCAAGAAGAAGCTCAACAGCTGCCAATTCTCCAATATCAAAAAGGTCACTGAGAATAAAGGCTTCTTTAATGAGCTGTTCAGGAAGAAGTCGAGTTCCCTGTTGACCCTGAATGGCGACTCCCTCTGTACTGGCTTTCTGAACCTTCTCATGCTGTTGAACATTTTTTGGCTACAATGATAAAATTGTAATTGTTATGAAAATAGCACACTGGAGACAAGGTCCCAAAGTGTTACCTACAGAAGCTTATTCATGATAATTCAGCCTGGTAACATGACAAACAGAAGTATTTCTTATCATTCTTAGGAGCAATGACCATCTTTTTATTCTCCATAATAATTGCACATTTTAAAATAACTAAGAGTATACATGGATTGTTTGGAAAACAAAGGATAAATGCTTGAGGGGATGAATGATACCCCATTCTCCACGATGTGATTATTTCACACTGCATGCCTGTATCAAAACATCTCACGTACTTCATAAATTTAGAACAGACCTTTATGAGGTAATAGTTTACGTAACCTTAAACTTTTTATTCCAATACGACCTTGTCAATAACTGTGACTGCTAAACTCTGAACTAAAAAATTTGGAGAAAATATACAAAATAGCATACTATTTTTCAAGTTTCTACAGAACTTTTCAACTATATTATAAATAAAAATAACAAGGTCTTCAAATGGTACATAACAAATGGATATATGAACTGTTTAATTACTTAGTAGAGCAAGTAACTGTTTATTAATGTTACATAAAATGTGGTCTTATTTCCTAAAAGATTATTTGGCGCAAACATTTAACATATGACATACAGTACAGAATTACCTGACAGATCATAAAATCTAGTTTCAGAACTTAAAGGTTACACATTGGTCATTGAATCTAGCTCCTCTATTACAGATAGAAAACTCGACACCCGGATAAGTCAGGTAACTTATCTGTGGTCATAAAACTCTCTAGTGGTAGAGCCAAGACTGGAAATCACCTCAACTGGCTCCCAGGCTGGGGCTCTTTCTACTAAAAAAAGCAAAAAAAAAAAAAAAAATAGCTAAAAAGCAAAAAGCCATTTCTTGTAATGCAATCCCATAAATAGTTCTTAGATGGCTTCCTTGCTGTATACAAAAAAAAAGTGCCAGACTGGGTGTGGTGGGTCACGCCTATAATCCTAGCACTTTGAGAGGCTAAAGCAGGCAGATCACTTGAGGCCAGGAGTTCGAGACCAGCCTGGCAAACATGGTGAAACCCCATCTCTAATACAAAAAAAAATTAGCTGGACATGGTGGCAGGCATCTGTAATCCAGCTACTTGGGAGGCTAAGGCCGGAGGATTGCTTGAACATGGGAGGGAGGCTGCAGTGAGCCGAGATCGTGCCACTGCACTCCAGACTGGGTGACAGAGTAAGATTCTGACTCACACACACACACACACACACACACAAAGGAAAAGTGTCAAACAACAAGAAAAGCATTTTCCAAGTTTGAATCCCCTCCACTAAAGTACTCTATTCCTATTGCAAAGAATTTCAAGATGCAAAAAATAAAGATACACAAGAATTAATTCGTTCCACTAACACAACTTACATAATACTATAAACACTGTAAAATAATACTTAAAATGTTAACGCATATCTGGAAATAAACAAAATAATCAATCTTAACAAGCTTAGATGTATTACCAACTAGAGGTCAGAAATTCTAAGGCAGTTAGTATTTCTGGAATACACTAAATTTCTTAAATAGTCTTCAAATATTATTAAGTTTACCTCCTAGCTAAACATAATATTAACTTTTTTTTTTTTTTTTTTTTTTTGAGGCGGAGTCTCGCTCTGTCGCCCAGGCTGGAGTGCAGTGGCTGGATCTCAGCTCACTGCAAGCTCCGCCTCCCGGGTTCCCGCCATTCTCCTGCCTCAGCCTCCCGCGTAGCTGGGACTACAGGCGCCGCCACCACGCCCGGCTAATTTTTTTTGTATTTTTAGTAGAGACGGGGTTTCACTGTGTTAGCCAGGATGGTCTCGATCTCCTGACCTCGTGATCCGCCCGTCTCGGCCTCCCAAAGTGCTGGGATTACAGGCTTGAGCCACCGCGCCTGGCCCCATAATATTAACTTCTATGGAGAATAAAGACATAATCATTTCTCCTAAGAAAAATTCCATTAAAATCACAGCAGGGCACGGTGGCTCACATCTGTAATTCCAACACTTTTTGAGACCAAGGCAGGAAGATCACTTGAAGGCAGGAGTTCAAGACCAGCCTGGGCAACATATCTAGACCCTATCTCTAAAAAAATTAGCTGGGCATGGTGGCACACACCTGTAGTCCCAGCTACTCAGGAGTGAGGAGCCAGAAGAACGCTTGAACCCAGGAGTTTGAGGCTACAGTGAGCTATAATCAGGCCACTGCACTCCAGCCTGGAGGACAGAGCAACACCCTGTCTTTAAAAGATATCTAGAAAAGAAAATCACCGAATCACTGGAGACAGGTAACATATTTTCATTACATACATTAAGAGTTTACTTCCAAAGATCTACTATTTGATAGCACAACAGTGTGATGATAGCCAATAATAATTGCACATTTTAAAATAACTAAGAGTATAAATGGATTGTTTGGAAAACAAAGGAAAAATTCTTGAGGGGATGAATGATACCCCATTCTCCACGATGTGATTATTTCACACTGTATGCCTGTGTACCTCTTAAATATATACATCCTTTATGTACCCACAAAAATTAAAAATTAAAAAAATGTTTTTAAAATAGTTTTTGCAGCTGGCATAGTGGCTCACGTCTGTAATCCCAGCACTTTGGGAAGCTGAGGCAGGAGGATCACTGAAACCAGGAGTCCAAGACAAGCCTGGGCAACAAAGTTAGACCCTGTCTTTTTTTTTTTTAAGTGTTTAGGGGCACATGTCATCAGGACTTCACGAGACTGTGTCACAGTAAATAAATTTCTGAAAAGAATCCAAAAATTAAAAAAAGAAGAAGAAGAAGAAGAAGAGTTTACTTGCTTCCTCAATCTTAAAAAAACAAAAAACAAAAAACAAAAAAAAACTGAAAAAGAAAATTTCTTACCGGATTTTTGAACAATGAGATGAAGTCAGGTTTGTGTTTCTTTAATATCTTATCAAGAAGGTGAACAGCTTCAGGTTGTCTTCTCCAAAGAGCATTTCCCACTTTATGCCAAATGTCTTTGTAAGGACCCCATAGACTAGCAGCTTAAAGAAAAAAATAAATGAAACCACCGTCAAAGAAAACATACACTTGAAAAATAGTATGAGGTTACCATCTACACATTTTAGTTACACTCACAGCTACTTTTTCATCTAGGAAGGTATCTTAATTAATATAATTATCAATTATATTATAAATAACTATAATTAGTACGTTACATTAACTATATTAAAAATCATTTAATATAATAAATGATTGATATATTGATTGATATATTATATTGATAATGATTGATGATTGATATAAATGATAATTATATATCAATGTGCTGATTAAGAGACACTAATATAAAAGCATAGTTTATTAAAATTCTCAAGCATTGATATAAAGACATCACTTTATCTGACTCATAAAATAAATCCTGACTTCAGGTCAGGCACAGTGGCTCAAGCCTGTAATCCTGGCACTTTGGGAGGCCGAGGCGGGCAGATCACCTGAGGTCAGGAGTTCGAGACCAGCCTGGCCAATATGGTGAAACCCCGTCTCTACTAAAAAGACAGTAATTAGCTGGGCGTGGTGATGGGTGCCTGTAATCCCAGCTACTCAGGAGATTGAGGCAGGAGAATCACTTGTATCCAGGAGGCGGAGGTTGCAGTGAGCCAAGATCGCACCACTGCATTCCAGCCTGGGCAACAGAGTGAGACAGCATCTCAAAATAAATAAATAAATAAATAAATAAGTGGATCTCTGGCCAGGCGAGGTGGCTCACACCTGTAATACCAGCACTTTCGTAAGCTGAGGCCAGTGGATCACCTGAGGTAAGGAGTTCTGACCAGCCTGGCCTACATGGCAAAATTCTGTCTCTACTAAAATATACAAAAAACTAGCTAGGCATGGTGGCGCACACCTGTAATCCCAGCTACTCAGGAGGCTGAGGCAGGAGATTTGCTTGAGCCTGGGAGGTGGAGGTTGCAGTAAGCCGAGATCATGCCACTGCACTCCAGCCTGCGTGACAGAGTGAGACTCCATCTCAAAAAACAAAAAACAAAAAAATTTAAGCTCCATAAATTAACAGTAAAGTATCGAAGAAGATAAGACAAACAATCCTTGTCTTAAAGCTCACAAGTTGGGGAGATACAATGTACATAAGTGAAATATTCCAGTAAAGGAATATGATTGTTGGCACAAACAATAAAATAATTTCAAAAGATCAAACTGATGGTCAGAGTTGGCTAAGGAATGGCTGCACTCGTGCAGCGTTTGAAGGATGAGGAAAATCTGGGCAACAAACAACAGCTAAGAATAAGTGTGAGCAAAGGATCAGAGACAGGTGTGAGGGTGTGAAAGAGAATTCACAGAGCAGTAGCAAGATTAAAGAGGCAGAAGTAGTGCTTTCAAACTCTGACTATAATCCATAGTAAGAAATATTTCACGTTTCAACCCAGTACACATGTATATACAAAACTGAAACAAAAGTATTATATAAAATACTAAAACTCAGGCTGGCTCTCACCTATAATCCCAGCACTTTAGAAGGCCGAGGCGGGGAGATCACTTGAGGCTAGGGGTTCGAGACCAATCTGGCCAACATGGTAAAAACCGGTCTCTACCAAAAATACAAAAATATTAGCTAGGAGTGGTGGCACACACCTGTAATCTCAGGTACTCATGAGGCTAAGCACCAGAATTGCTTGAACCTAGGAGACAGAGGTTGCAGTGAGCCTAGATGGTGCCACTGCACTCCATCCTGGGCAACAGAGCAAGATTCTGTCTCAATAACAACAATAAAAAACTAAAGTAAATTCATTTATTACATTTAATGTATGTATATTGTGTTCTGATATTTTGTGTTCTATCCAATTTTTGGTGAGGGGTCCACTAAATTGATTTTATCTTTATTGTTTTTAAGATACAGTCTCACTCACTCTGTCACCCAGGCTGGAGTGCACTGGCACAATCTCCGCTGACTACAACTTTCACCCCCTGGGTTCAAGTGATTCTCCTGCCTCAGCTTCCTGAGTAGCTGGGGTTACAGGCGCGCCACCACTCCCATCTAATTTTTGTATTTTTATTAGAGATGAAGCTTCACCATTTGGCCAGGTTGGTCTTGAACTCCTGACATCAAGTAATCTGCCCGCCTCGGCCTCCCAAAGTGCTGGGATTACAGGCGTGAGCCATGGCGCCCAGCCTCTAGTAAACTGATTTTAGACTCACCATTTAAAAAATATGACCCTAAAGCTAAAGTTTCCTGTTTGGAAATAAGCAGATAAGGTAACCCTGTGTTTAGACTCTGAAGGAAAAACTGGTCAAAACCAATCAATTACTCAACAGATGAAACTTAAAACTAACTATAGCCTAAACATTAAAGATTGTAAACAGGTTAAACTGCTGAGAAAACCCAAATCCAAATAAAGTTACCAGGATATAAGAATAACATGAAAGATAACTGTAATGTAATTAAATACATCATAAACCAATGAACAATGATGTCAGATGATGCAATGTAATGAAAAAAAAAATTTTTTTTGAGACACGGTCTCACTTTGTCGCCCAGGCTAGAGTACAGTGGCGCCATCTCAGCTCACTGTAGCCTCGACCTCCTGGGCTGAAGAGATCCTCCCACTTCAGCCTCCTGAATAGCTGGGACTACAGGTGTGCAACCACAACCGCCTAATTTTTGTTTTTTTTTTTCTCCTTTTTTTGGGTAGAGACGCGGTTTCACCATGTTGTCCAGGCTCATCTCACACTCCTGGACTCAAGCAATCTGCCCACCTTGGCCCTCCCAAGTGCTGGGATGAAAGGCATGAGCCACCACACCCAGGCTGAAAAAAAAAATTGTAAAGGGGAGATATACAGGGAGAGGATGGACTAAACCAGTGGAGCTGGATCATCTATTCATACTTTCATTCACTATCAAATATTTACTGAGGGACCTTATAGATATAGACTGAGCAAGACAGACAGAATCCCAAGCCTCATGGAATTAATAAATTGATAAGACTGACAGACATTAAACAAAGAATTCCAGGCCAGGTGCAGTGGCTCATACCTGTAATTTCAGCACTTTGGGAAGCTCAAGTGTGCAGATCACGAGGTCAGGAGTTTGAGACCAGCTTGGCCAATATGGTGAAACCTCGTCTCTACTAAAAACACAAAAATTAGCTGGGTGTGGTGGTGCACACCTCTAGTCCCAGCTACTCAGGAGGCTGAGGCAAGAGAAATCGCTTGAACCCGGGAGACAGAAGTTGCAGTGAGCTGAGATCGTGCCACTGCACTCCAGCCTGAGCAACACAGCAAGACTCTGTCTCAAGAAACAAAACAAAACAAAAAAACAAAGAACTCCAAAGATATCAGTATAATAAAAGATATGATGAAGTACAGAGTGCTATGAGAGTATATGAAAGAGAGAACCTATTCCGAAGATTAGGGCAGGAAGTGAAGCGTCAGGTCTTTGATGTGGGGATGTGGAAAAATGGGAATCTGCATATCTAGATCTTCCTTACATAGAGAGATCATCCAATTCCCTGCTTTGCTTCTCCTGCTTTGGTCCCACACTTGCCAATCTTCTGATTAAAAATATAGCTCGACATACAAATTTCTAGTATGAAGAAGGTGTTGACAAAGCAACGTGAATACCTATGCAGACATACTTCCCATTAAAGAGCAATAACTGGCGGACAGGGGTGGTGGCTCATCCCTGTAACCCCAGCACTTCAGGAGGCCAAGGCTAGGAGTTCGAGACCAGTCTGGCCAAAATGGTGAAACTCTGTCTCTAGAGAAATACAAAAATTAGCCAGGCGCAATGGTGCACACCTGTATAATCCAGCTACAAGGAAGTTTGAGGCACAAGAATCGCTTGAATCTGGGAGGCAGAAGTTGCAGTGAGCTGAGATTACACCACTGCAATCCAGCCTTGGCAACACAGCAAGACTCTTTCTCAAAAAACAAACAAACAAATAAATAAATAAATAATAAAATAATAAGAGCAATAACTGGCACACTGGCTTACGTATCTGTCTTTTCTGAATTTGATTAGCGAATAATCAATGAATGGGACCTAATCAACTCTAAATACTCTGAAAAAAATCAGATTTCTGTGCCTGCCAAAATGAGGACCTAGATCCTGGTGACTAGCTGACTTTCCTCAGGATGATTTTCTTGGCCCTCTCTCTAACTGCAAAGGATAGAGTAGGTTTCAGCCTTGGATTCCAGGCCCATGATGGAATTTTTCCTATTAGTAAATGGCAAAGTTTCCAGTAGTAGATGACAAAATGAAACTGGCATCGTAGGACAATGGTGTTCTAGTGTGGCTGATAGACAAGAACAGGCAGTGTCAGGAAACAAGGATAATAGGTAAGTAAGCCACTTATAAGAAAATGGAACCCGGAGGTCAAGGCAGGTGGATCACCTAAGGTCGGGAGTTCAAGACCAGCCTGATCAACATAGAGAAATCCTATCTCTACTAAAAATGCAAAATAAGCCGGGCGTGGTGGCAGGCACCTGTAATCCCAGCTACTCGGGAGGCTGAGGCAGGAGAATCGCTTGAACCCAGGAAGTGGAAGTTGCAGTGAGCCAAGATCGTGCTATTGCACGCTAGCCTGGGCAACGGGAGTGAAACTCCAACTCAAAAAAAAAAAAAATTATATATATATATATATATAAAAGAAAATAGAACCTAAACTAGGATGAGGACAGTACAGGAGGAAGAAAAGGTCTGTTAGTAACAGAAAGGACTCAGAATAGGTTATCAAATGGCACAAGGTATAAAGGGAAGGTATTAATGATGACTCCTGCGCAAATCTGAAATATACCTTACCAAAGACATTTCAGAAATCTGATGAAGTGCTGACAAAAGTTAATTTTCTCTCCTTCATTTTAAATATTAATTAATACACAATAGGACCTCTGAAAAACTAATAAATTTCCTTGTACTATACATATTTAGTGTAGTAAGCTCAGTGAATGGTAGGGAAAAATCCAATTTTTCCCCCAATAATGGTAGGCATCCAATTAAAGGTCAAAACTCTACAATAGGCCAGGTACGGTGGCTCACACCTGTGATCCCAGTACTGTGGGAGGCCAAGGGAGGCAGATCACTTGAGGTCAGGAGATCGAGTCCAGCCTGGCCAACATGTTGAAGCCCTGTCTCTACAAAAAATACAAAAAAAAAAATTAGCCAGGCATGGTGGCGTGCGCCTGTAATCCCAGCTACTCAGGAGGCTAAGGTGGGAGAATCGCTTGAACCCAGGAGGCAGAGGTTGCAGTGAGCCGAGAGCACACCCACTGCACTCAAGCCTGGAAGACAGAGTGAGACTCCATCTCAAAAAACAAACAAACAAACAAACAAACTCAACAATAAAAAAACAAGTACACCGGCCTACTTAGTTCGTCATTAATATCAACATAGCACCAAAGGGCCAGGCAAGGTGGCTCACACCTGTAATCCTAGCACTTTGGGAGGCTGAGGTAGGCCTCCCAAGGTTCAAGGAGCTTAAGTGCAGGAGTTCAAGACCAGCCTGGGCCACATGGCAAAACCCTGTCTCTACTTAAAAAAAAACAGGCCGGGCGTGGGGGCTCACGCTTGTAATCCCAGCACTTTGGGAGGCCAAGGCAGGCAGATCACAAGCTCAGGAGTTCAAGTCCAGCACGGCCAACATGGTGAAACCCCATCTCTACTAAAGATACAAAAAAAAATTAGCTGGGCGTGGTGGTGCACACCTGTAATCCCAGCTACTTGGGAGGCTGAGGCAGGAGAATCGCTTCAACCCAGGAGGCAGAGGTAACAGCGACCTGAGATCGTGTCATTGCACTCCAGTCTGGGTGACAGGGTAAGACTCCATCTCAAAAAAAAAAAAAAGCTGGGCATAGTGGCTTGTTCTATAGTCTCAGCTACTCATGGGAGGATCACCTGAGTCTCAGAGGTAGAGGCTGTAGTATGCCATGATTGAGCCACTGCAGTCCAGTGTGGGCAAGAGAGTGAAACTTCGTCTCAAAAAAGAAAAACAAAAAACAAAAACAAAAACAAAAAACACCAAAGGTAGCTACAACAGAGAGTTATCTTCAATCTGCCTTGAGTTTGACCAATTTTAGTAAATACCTTTTTTTTTGTTTGTTTTTTGTGACAGGGTCTTGCTGTCACCCAGGCTGGTGTTCAGTGAGGCAATCACAGTTCACTACAGCCTCAAACTCCTGAGCTCAAGCAACCTCCTGCCTCAGCTTCTCTAGTAGCTAGGATTACAGTTGCGCACCACTAGACCTGGCTAATTTTTGTATTTTTTGTAGAACTGGGGTGTTACTATGTTGCCCAGGCTCATCTTGAAGTCCTAGCTTCAAGTGATCCTCCCTCCTCAGCCTCCTAAAGTGCTGGGATTACAGCAAATACCTTTTTACTGATTACAAATGAAGGGACACTATAAATTTTTCAAAATTACTAAATATGTACTTTTAACATGTAGTTTAGTCAGTTGAGAAATACATTTCTTTTCCTTAATGTTTAGGGATACCTCCAGCAAATCACATTTACTCACTCACTCACCATGTGTAAAGTACTGGTAAGATTACACTGTAGTAAGGAAAAACATTAATCATAATCATACATAAATGTAAAATCTGGTCAGGCGCGGTGGCTCACGCCTGTAATCCCACCACTTTGAGAGGCCAAGGCAGGCAGATCACGAGGTCAGGAGATCAAGACCATCCTGGCTAACACAGTGAAACCCCATCTCTACCAAAAATACAAAAAATTAGCCAGGCGTGATGGCATGCGCCTGTAGTCCCAGCTACTCGGGAGGCTGAGGCAGGAGAATCGCTTGAACCCGGGAAGCGGAGGTTGCAGTGAGCCGAGATCACACCACTGCACTCCAGCCTGGGCAACAGAGTAAGACTCCATCTTAAAAAAAAAAAAAAAGTAAAATCCGACTGTGGTCAGGATATGAAGGATATGAAGGAGAGGTAGCCAGGGCAAGAGATCACATTATAGGGGAATCTGACTTAGCCAGAGAGTCAGGAGGAGAGAATTATCCATGAGGAAGTGATAACTAGGCTGAAATCTGAAGAACAAAAGTGGTAGTTAACTGACAGGTGGGAGGTGAAGACATGCATTCCCGGAAGAGGACATGTGGGTTTCTATGGCAAGAGGGAATGCGACATGTCAAAGAACTCAAAAGGCCAAGAGAGCTGCAGTACAGAAAACGGGTTTGGCAAGATCATCACATAGGGCTCACCTGCCCACGTTAAAGAATTTTGATGGCTGGGCGTGGTGGCTCAGGCCTGTAATCCCAGCGCTTTGGGACACCGAGGCAGGCAGATCACGAGGTCAGGGTATCAAGACCATCCTGGCCAACATGGTGAAACCCTATCTCTACTAAAAATACAAAAATTAGCTGGGCGTCGTGGCGCACGCCTGTAGTCCCAGCTACTCAGGAGGCTAAGGCAAGAGAATCGCTTGAACCCAGGAGGCAGAGGTTTCAGTGAGCCAAGATCACGCCACTGCACTCCAGCCTGGTGATAGAGCCAGACTCCGTCTCAAAAGATTTTGGTTTTTACTCTAAAAGATCAAGTCAAATGAAGATTTAAAATATGAGGACTTTTTGCTCATGCCTATAATTCCAGCACTTTGGGAGGCCGAGGTGGGTGAATCATTGGAGGTCAGGAGTTCGAGGCCAGCCTGGCCAACATAGTGAAACCCCATCTCTACTAAAAATACAAAAATTAGCCAGGTGTGGTGGCGGGCGCCTGTAATCCTAGCTGCTTAGGGAGGCTGAGGCAGGAGAATCTCTTGAATCTGGGAGGCAGAGGTTGCAGTGAGCTGAGATCATGCCACTGCACTACAGTCTGGGCAACAGAATGAGCCCATCTCAAAATAAAAAATAAATAAATAAATAATTTTTTAAAAACGGACTTTCTGAACTACAAGAAACAGAAGTTAACCCTATTGAGAGCTGTTTACAAGGATGGAAGAGACCAGAATGGGTGAAGGAATAGTAGGTATGAAGAGGGAGTCAGTGGGCTGGGCACAGCAGCTCAGGCCTATAATCCAGCTACTAGGGAGGCTGAGGCAGGAGAATGGTTTAAACTTGGGAGGTGGAGGCTGCAGTGAGCTGAGACTGCACCACTGAACTCCAGCCTAGGCAGAGAGAGGGAGGCAGGGAGGAAGGGAGGGAGGAAGGAAGGAGATGGAGTCAGTGAATACTAACAAATCTTTTGACAGGTTTTACTAGGAAGAGGACAGTAAGTGGAGTGAGGCATGAGATTATTAGTGGAGAGAAAGGAAAGAGCAAGACAGAGAAGTGAATATATAAGACAAAAAAGGGTAACAGAAGAAGAACACGATGGGTGGGATTTACATTAGATAGGAAGATAGAGGAAAACTGATTCAAAAGGATGCAGACACACCTAGGTTTATAGGTTTGAGAGTGAATAAAGGGAGTTTATGCAGGTTGGTTCCTATTTTTTCTGTGACTAGAAGTCTGAGGGTTTAGTTAGTCGCAGGTTGAAGATTTGAAGAGTGTGGAAAGGTCTGAAGTAGTCACTGCTGTGAATGGACGAGGTGACCAGACTATCACAGAAGGACTGCCAAGCAGTGTTAATAGTTGCTTATTCACAAGTATGTGAGTGTACTCAGCCAGGTTGATACAGGTCACAAGACCAGTTGTTATACAGCTGAAATACAAGCATAGGTCTTTTTTTTTTTTTTAGACAGAGTCTCGCTCTGTTGCCCAGGCTGGAGCACAATGGCATGATCTTGGCTCACTGCAACCTCTGCCTCCCAGGTTCAAGCGATTCTCCTGCCTCAGTCTCCCAAGTAGCTAGGATTACAGACACCTGCCATCATGCCAGGCTAATTTTTGTATTTTTGTAGAGACAGGGTTTCACCATGTTGGCCAGGCTGGTCTCGAACTCCTGACCTCAGTGATCTGCCTACTTCAGCCTCCCAAAGTGCTGGGATTACAGGCATGAGCCACCACACCCGACCAACCATAAGTCTTAGAACTCTACAATCTCTATATTTTTTCCTTACAACTCTAAGATGTTTGATTTTTTAAAACTAATTTAAAGGAAGCACATAACACAGAATGCAATCTCCACAAATTTTAAGTGTACAGTTCAGCAGTGTTAAGCATATTCACATTGTGCAACAGATCTTCAAAGCTTTTTTCATCTTGCAAAATAGAAACTCTATGCCCCCTAAACAACTCCCCATTTTCCCCTTTCCCAGCTCCTGGCAACCACCATTCTACTTTCTGTTTCTATGAGTTTGACTACTTCAGATACCTCATATAAGTGGAATCATGCAGTATTTGTGTCTTGTGACTGGCTTATTTCACTTAGTATGTCCTCAAGATTCATCCACATTGTTTTATGTGACAGGATTTCCTTCCTTTTTAAGGCTGCATAAAGATATTATGTATATGCATGTATACGTTATGTATATGCATATACATTATGTATATTGCATGTATATGACACATTTCCTTTACCCACTCAACCCGACATTCATTACTTGATGGAAAAAGAGTTCCTTCCCTACCACGTTTAGTTTTTTAAAAAAACCACCTCCTGACTCTTGGCTTTTAAAACTCTTGGTTTTACCGCTAACACGGTAAGACCCCGTCTCTACTAAAAATACAAAAAAAAATTAGCCCGGCGCGGTGGTGGGCGCCTGTAGTCCCAACCACTCCGGAGGCTGAGGCAGGACATTCCTTGAACCCGGGAGGCGGGGCTTGCAGTGTGTGGCGATCGCGCCACTGCACTCCAGCCTGGGCGACAGAGCGAGACTCCGTCTCAAAATAATAATAATAATAATAAGCCAGGCTAGCCAAGCATGGTGGCAGGCGCCTGTAATCCCAGTTACTTCGAAGGCTGAGGCAGGAGAATTGCTCGAACCCGGGAGGCTGAGGCTGCAGTGAGCCGAGATCATGCTACTGCACTCCAGCCTGGGTGACAGGGTGAGACTCCATCTCAAAAAGAGAAAAAAAAGAAAGGAAAATAAATGTATATACCCTGCGCGCTGGCTCACACCTGTAAACCTACCACTTTGGGAGGCAGAGGCAGAAGGATAGCGTGAGGACAGCAGTTCGAGATCAGCCTAGACAACATGGAGAAACCCTGCGTCTACTAAAAATACAAAAATTAGCCCAGCGTGGTGGCGCGTGCCTGTAATTCCAGCTACTCGGGAGGCTGAGGCAGGAGAATTGCTTGAACCTGGGAGGCAGAGGTTGCAGCGAGCCGGGTTCGCATCACTGCACTCCAGCCTGGGAGGCAGAGCAAGACCCCATCTCAAAAACAAAAAATTAAAAAATAAAATAAAATAGAGAAATTATATATAACCACACGTATAACACGCAACCCTTGCTTTTAAGCATATCTAATTGGGAAGGAAGGACAGCAATATTAAGCATGTAACTTCATTACTAACCTTCTAATATATGTCTAATATCATAAAATGAATTAGGTTGTGCTTAAGTAGTAGCACTAAGTAGTTTAAGCACCTAAGACTGGCTTAGAATCATTAGATGTTTAACTCTGGGGACATTACGTAACTATTTGAAGTCTCTATTTCCAAATCTGTAAAATAGTGTATTTAACAGCAACTACTCCAAAGGGCAACTGAATGAGATAAGCACAATAATAAGCGTAAAGCTGGGATATAGTATGTGCTCAGTAAGCATAGCTTTCATTATAATTTATCACAGCGTTTCTGAAATGATTTGATTTACAAAGCAGATTTAGACAACTTTTCGAGAATATCAGTCCTGTGGAAAATAGAACCAATACTTTAAAAAGTGACTGTAAAGAAACAGAAAATGCACCCAGGAAAGAGTCCTTTTAAGTGAGATTCTTACAAGCATTTACCACACAAATGTACTCTTAATCTTGCCCGCGAAGTTCTGAGCATCTCAACCGAGGCATTAACATTCTAAGCGCCAAATTCTTTCCCCGGACTGCTCTGCCCATGAAGGACTTTCTGCATCCTTGCTCCGCCTACTATGCGACAGCAGCGTACCCCAGGAAATATGACAATCAAAATGCACTCACTCATTCAGACACCACTGGAGGGCGGTACCGCCCGAACTGAGAATCACCAAAAGAGGATCCACCCCAAATCTTCCAGAATTCCTTTACTACCTTCTAGATTCAATTCCACCCCGAAAATCTACAGCTCCAAAGGTACAAGAACATCCAGGGCCTAACCACACCCGCAGAGTTAGGAGACGTCCGCTGAAGCCCCGCCACCCTCTTCCTGACCACCTTTCAGATGGCCGACTTCATCATCGGGAGTATTCGCCGCCTGCAAGATCTCCCACCCTCTAAGAACACCGGCGCCTACTTTCAGCCTCTGCTCGTGGCTGGAAAATATCTCGGGTCCTTTGGCTTCACTGCTGAAGACCTGTCGCTATTCCGGCGAAATCTGGACCACAGACGCACAGTGGAACTTGGGGGTAAGGGGGCCAGGCTTAGCCCTGGGCTGTGAGAGATTAAACACCTGGGTCCAGCGGCCCAAGCCTCACTACCTCGACTCTCAAACGCCAACTCAAGGGCTAGAGCCGCAGCACCGACGCGCGCCATTCAAACTGGGGAGGGGTGAGACTCTAGGCCCAGAATTAGGGAAAAGGAGGCACCGCACATAAGTTGGGTCCTAGACTCCGAGAAACCCCACGGTCTCGTCTCTCCCTGAAGACCTGGTCATCGCTCAGCTCAATCATCTCCTTTCTGTCTGGCCACACTTACCCGAATTTACCGCCAAAGGCGTCGCCATCTTAGAGGCGCACTAACAGAGCCCTTCTGCCGCATGGAGGCCCCAGGAAGGGGTGAGGCTGCCCTGAGTGAAGCCTGAACAAAAAGGCACCAGGCTGTCCCCTCCACGCTGGGCCGTCCCAGGTGTACAGAAGGCTCCAGAATCTGCTCTGGGTCACAAGTATCAATTTTCATTGGGATTATTCCCATTCAAATAAGGCGAGGGCAACCACTTCAGAGACACGAGGTCCTCGATCGGACGTTCATCGTGTAGTGCATCCTGGGACTTGTAGTTTCTTTCTAATGATGAATTGGTTAAGTGGAGAGGAAAAAGTAAAGTGGAATAGAAAAAGATATTCTGAGAGTAGTTATTAAAATGACGCCCACTTATGAGATTATAAAAGCCGTAAATTCAAATCATTAGCTCCGTTTCAAGTTAAATCTTCCTTACAGTGGGGAGTGGAGTAAGGTGTGAAGTGTCTACACCTCAAAAAGTCATTGACCAGTTAAAAACTAAGTTTCCGTGACATTTCAATTTACCAAGTATGTTGTGTCAACATAGTTGCGTAGAGCGAAACAAATCATAATTTTTAACTATAAAATTTTCAAATGGATACAAAATTAGCATAGTGAACAGGCAGCATCAATAACGTGGCCAATTTCCCACCACGGCAGCCCCAACCCACCCTTACCACCCCAGCACCTTATCCTCCCCACCCCCCGCCCCCGATTATTTTGAAACAAATTCCAGACATATCGTTTCATAATCACCAAGTATTTTTCTACCTGAGCAACCAAAGTAGCTGAACTCTCTTTCCTCAGTTGTTAAATTTTAGTTTACTGATTTTCAAACTAAAATATAATCATTGCTATTTACAGCTATGTATTAAGAATTTTACAGCCATTATTTCATTTAATCCCTGCAAACCATTCTATTGGGAAAATGATCTGATTATAGCTATGTCAGCGATGTTCTATGTGCCTTACAATCTCATTGTATCAACTCTCCATCATTCCCATTTCACTGTTGGAAATTAGAATCAAATAATTTAGACAAAAGCACAGAGTATGTTAACAATATCCAGAACTGGCTGGGTGCGATGGCTCATGCCTGTAATACCAGCACTTTGGGAGGCCAAGGTGGGCGGATCACTTAAGGTCAGGTGTTTGAGACCAGCCTGGGCAGCATGGTGAAACCCCGTCTCTACTAAAAATATAAAAATTAGCCAGGCGTGGCCGCACGCACCTGTAACCCCCAGCTGTTCGGTAGGCTGAGGCAGGAGAATCCCTTGAACCTCGGAGGTGGAGGTTGCAGTGAGCTGAGATCATACCACTGCACTCCAGCCTAGGCAACAGAGTGAGTGAGACTCCATTTCAAACAAACAAACAAAAAAGAATATCCAGAACAGAATATTTATTATTTTGGACAAATAATATCAAGTGACACAATGTACATTAAGTTTGAAACGCAAAAGTCACTGGTGATTTTTTTCCAGAAGTCATTGTTATATAGAGACAAATGCCAAACTACAATTAAAGTGGTTTTAAGGAGTGAAGTGGGGAAGAGAGAAAGTAAAGGCAAAGGAATATTTCAAGAAGTTTATCATGAAACTGAGAAGAATACTGTGCAGGAACTTGACAGGAAGTGGCATTCAAAGATTTCTCTCTCAGCACAACTGTTACCAGCCTTTCCCTCTCCACACGCACTTTTTAAGCCCACACATTTCCCTCTCCGTAGATAACTTTGCTTTCTATAAAGTAACTCTTTAACTTCCAGCAAGTCCTCTTCACTCATCATTACACTTTACAAGTATTCTCTCACAGGATTCTTCAATTCGTAGCACCTGGGAAATTGCCATCATAAACCCTTCTAAAATTGCTCTTGGTATGTTTACCAGTGATCAGTCATCAAATTCCATGGGCACTTTTCTGAATTATGATAGTTATAGGCCGGGCACAGTGGCTCACGCCTGTAATCCTAGCACTGTGGGAGGCCAAGGTGGGAGGATCACCTGAGGTCAAGAGTTCGCGACCAACCTAGCCAACATGGTGAAACCTTGTCTCTACTAAAAATACAAAGTTATCTGGGCGTGGTGACAGACTCCTGTAATCCCAGCTACTTGGGAGACTAAGGCAGGAGAATTGCTTGAACCCCAGAGGCAGAGGTTGCAGTGAGCTGAGATCGCGCCATTGCACTCCAGCCTGGGTAATAGAGTAAAAACTCTGTCTCAAAAAAGAAAGAAAGAAAGAAAGGAAGAAAGGAAGAAAGGAAGAAAGGAAGAAAGGAAGGAAGGAAGAAAGAAAGGAAGGAAGGAAGGAAGGAAGGAAGGAAGGAAGGAAGGAAGGAAGGAAGGAAGGAAGGAAGGAGAAAAGAAAAGAAAAGAAAAGAGAAAAGAAAAGAGAAAGAAAAGAAAATTATATTATCCTGTGGCTACTGGGGCACCACTGATACTGGTTTTCCTCCTCTCCTTCCAGTTCATTTTTAGTGTTTTACATGGACTTCTCTTCCTCTTCTACTTACTAAATCTAGCTCTTCCCCTGTGGTCATCTCTAGTTTCTGTCCTTTTCATTCTACATGCCTTCTCCAGGACATCTTATGGTTTCTTACTACCACCTGCTTGCTGATGAATTTTGTGTTTATATCTCTAGTCCAGTCCTCTCTCCTGAGCTTCAGATTTGTATAACCAACTGTCTAGTTCATTTCTATATTGATTGTCACGCAGGCGTTTCAAAACCAGCATATCTGAAACATAAATGATCACTTTTCCCCTAAAACTCTGCCGCCTGTATCCACCCAGTTGCCAAAATCAGAAACCTGGGATTCTTTCTGTATTGCTCCTTCAATTATCAAATCCTGTTCATTTTACCTCACAAATATTTCTGGAACCCTTTTCCTCTTCTCTGCTTTCTATACCATTGTTCAAGTCTCATCTTCTTAAACTTGGAATTTTGCAATAGGCTTCTCATTTGTCTTTCTTACTTCCATCTGATCTTCCTTTCAAGGACTCCCAAGGTGATTTTTATTTTTTATTTTATTTTATTATTAATTTATTTCAAGATACAGTTTCATTCTGTCACTGGAGTGCAGTGGCGCAATCTTGGCTCACTGCAGCCTCCACCTCCCGGGTTCAAGCAATTCTTGTGCCTCAGCCTCCTGAGTAGCTGGGATTACAGGTGCACTTCACCACACCCAGCTAATTTTTGTATTTTTAGGAGATGGGGGTGGGGGTTTTGCCATGTTGGCCAGGCTGGTCTCAAGCTCTTGACCTTGCCTTCCCAAAACACTGGAATTACAGGCATGAGTTACTGCACCCAGCCTGAAAGTGATTTTTAAATACAAAAAACATGGCCAGGCACGGTGGCTTACGCCTGTAATCCCAGCACTTTGGGAGACCAAGACGGGCTGATCACCTGAGGTCAGGAGCTCGAGACCAGCCTGACCAACATGGAGAAACCCTGTCTCTACTAAAAATACAAAATTAGCTGGGCATGGTGGCGCATGCCTGTAATCCCAGCTATTCGGGAGACTGAGGCAGGAGAATTGCTTGAACCTGGGAGGCGGAGGTTGCAGTGAGCCAAGATCACGCCATTACACTCCAGCCTGGGCAACAAGAGTGAAACTCTGTCTCAAAAAAATTTTTTTTAAAATGGCCAGGCGCGGTGGCTCACACCTGTAATCCCAGCACTTTGGGAGGCCGAGGCGGGTAGATCATGAGGTCAGGAGATCGAGACCATCCTGGCTAACACAGTGAAACCCCATCTCTACTAAAAATACAAAAAATTAGCCAGGCGTGGTGGTGGGCACCTGTAGTCCCAGCTACTCGGGAGGCTGAGGCAGGAGAATGGCGTCAACCGGGGAGCCTTGTTCTTCAGCCTTCCACACTCTTCCTCGAGAGCCCTTTACTCTAATCATTCTGAACTATTTATTATCCCCAAGTACAACATGCTTTCTTTTGCCATGTATCGATGTCTTTGCACCTGTTATTCTGTCCTCCTGAATTGCCCTTCTTTCCCTTCCTTATCCACCTGTGACCACCCACCAAGTTAACCTCCAAACATGATCTGCTCTCAAAGTCTCAGGGCCTGTGTTAATGCTGCCTTCATAATGCTATCCTTGATGCCCTCCCCCATCAAATTCAGGTGTTTCTTTGCCTACAGACCTATTGCACTTTTTCCCACCTTTATTATGGCCCAATGTGCTATGACAATTGTCTCCTCACTAAAACTGTTAGCTTCTTGTGGTAGATTGTCATTAAAAGGTCCTCAGTGAATCACAGGTCCCTGAATTGAAGCCATTGTGTAATCCTTTGCCACATTGAATCTGGGTTGGCCTTTGACTTGCTTGGACTGGAAGAATGCAGAGGAAGCGATGTTGGGCACTTCCAAGTCCAGGATTTAAGAGACCTTGTTACTTCCTTTTTGCTCTTTTGCCCATGTAAGGAAACTCGAACTTGTCTTTTGAGGATGAAAGACCATGAGGAGAGAGGCCTACCCAGCCCTTAGCCATTCGAGACCCTAGCTGAAATGTTGAACATTAGTGAGGCTATCTTGGATCCTCAGTACTAGTTGATCCACCAACTGACTGTAAATGCATAAGTGAGTCCAGACCGGATTGTAGAATTGTGAGCAAGTAAACGGCTATTATTTCAAGTCACCATTTTGTGATTTGTTATGCCCAAGAAATAACTGATATACTCCTAGAAAGCAACAGCTGTGTCTTTTTGTATTTATATTCCATGCTCCTACCACATCTCTGGCTTGCAGTTACAATTCAGAAAAATAATTTGCAGAGTTTGGTGCTTCCACTGCCTGCTGGGAGAGACCACATACAATTGTGATGAAGTGCACAGGACTTAGAGCCAGGCTTCCCGAATTCAGATTGTGTTTCAGTTACTTATTAGCTATGAAACCCTCCTGAGTACCTTGGCTTTTTCCTCTCTGAATAGGGTGGCAATATTGGTACCTATATCATAGGGTTGTTAAGGAACTTATTTGTAAAGTCCTTAAAATAAGTCTGACATGTAGTGCTACATGAGTATTTGTTAAATAAAAATAAACTATTTTTAAGGCCAAATAGGTATAAATGGAGGTATAATTAAATACTCAGGATTAGCTTAACTAAGTTGTTAGAGTACACTGCAGACATGGCAGCGTTCAGCAATTAAATAGTTGTGCCCCAGTCTAATTGATCCATTACTGGTAACTTCCCTTATTACCCTCGGTGAATTGAGTTTCAACCTATGCACAAAATTATTTGAGATCTTAAAATAAGGACAGCTAATTCTTATTTGGAGTCAGGGAAATGAAAATTAGGGGAAATTATATGAAGTAAGTCACATTTGAATGGACAGATGATAAGACTTTACATAGTCATGAAAGTGTATGGGATAGGGAGAAGGGAAATAGACCAGTGAAAAAGTGACAAAGCTCAAGGTTTGGGATTTACGGAGCTACAACAACTCCTCTGGACAAGACTTAGAAATTTAGACGAGTTTCAAGCTCTGTAATTTTCCGTATGGGCCCAGTGGAGGACCCAAACACAACTGGTCCATGTTTTGACGTCCAGTCAGTGGCCAGCTATAGACTGTAGTTGCAGATCCACTGACCTTGTGATACTGGCAGTATCTGGTGGAATAGGGACCCACAGCATGATGCAGCAACTGGGTCCTGTGTAAGAGCTTCCTTCCATAGGCCGGATCATCCCAACAGCCTCTTAACTCCAGTCTCACCTATTTCGAATTCACCTTCCATCCTATTAGAAGGCTCAAAACGAAGCTATGTTTGTACAAAGAACAAGAAACCATAGGCCAGGCACAGTGGTTTAAGCCTTTAATCCCGGCACTTTGGGAGGCCAAGGCAAGCTGATCACCTGAGGTCAGGACTTCAAGACCAACCTGGCCAATATGGCGAAACTCCATCTCCACCAGGCATGGTGGTGCGTGCCTGTAATCCCAGCTACTAGGGAGGCTGAGGTGGGAGAATTACTTGAACCTGGGAGGCGGAGGTTATAGTGAGCCCAGATTGCACCCCTGCATTCCAGCCTGGGTGACAGAGTGAGACTCTGTCTCAAAAAAATAGAAAATAAAAAGAGGACTTTTCCTGCACAACCTCTTTTTATATTTAAAAAAAAAAAAAAAAAAGTGAAGCTATGTTTGTACAAAGAACAAGAAACCATAAACCAGGCATGGTGATTTAGCTCTTTGGGAGGCCGAGGCAGGCAAATCACCTGAGGTCAGGAGTTCGAGACCAGCCTGGCCAACATGGTGAAACCCCATTTCAACTAAAAATACAAAAATTAGCCAGGCATGGTGGTGTGCGTCTGTAATCCCAGCTACTCGGGAGGTTGAGGCATGAGAATCACTGGAATCTGGGAGGCAGAGGCTGCAGTAAGCCAAGATCATGCCACTGCACTCCAGCCTGGGCAACAGAGTAAGACTCTGTCTCAAAAAAAGAAAAAAAAAGTGTTAATTGAAATAAACTGCACACTTCAGCACATGAGGCAAACTCAGAATCTTTGTGGGTGCTATCTTTTCTTTCTAGAACACCTTTAGCTGCTTCTTCATCTGGTTAGTCTTACTTGGCCATCAAGCCTCAACCCAAGCATCACCTTGCCCCACTCCATTTCTACCCCCAGATTGGATTAAATGCCCATCCCATAACGTGTTGTTATTTTTCATAACTCTGTCCCTTTGGACTGAAGCTCCACATGGAATAGAGGTACCCAATAGGTAGTCAATAAAAGTTTGTTGAATGAATAAGGATGGCAAAAGATCAAGCTGCTGTCTACTACCCATTGCCAGACTATATTCTGGGCTCTTTGAAGACTCTTCATAAGCCAACATCTCTCTTGCAAGTACCTGAAAACTCTAGGATAAGAAGGCTGGGTCCCTCTTTTCCTGCTACATGAACTATCAACGTGGAGCTGAAGGAGGCAAGGTACTCCCTATTTCCTTCTATGTCAGGTCCTTGGTCCTGACAAGGGCATGTGCCACCATAGAGCATGATGTAAAACAGGAAATCAGGTAGGAGTAGAATACTATAAAAGTGCTGGTTGCAAAGTCAACTTATATGATCAGAAAGAATCTGCGACAGGCTCCCTGCCTGATGCCTGTAATTCCAGCACTTTGAGAGGCCAAGGCGGGTGGATCACCTGAGGCCAGGAGATTGAGACTAGCCTAGCCAACACAATGAAAGCCCGTCTCTACCAAAAAGTACAAAAATTTTCGGGGCATGGCCCATGTCTGTAGTCCCAGCTACTCAGAAGGCTCAGGCAGGAGAATCGCTTGAACCTGGGAGACAGAGATTGCAGTGAGCTGAGATCACACCACTGCACTCCAGCTTAGGCGACAGAGTGAGAGTTTGTCTCAAAAAAAAAAAAAAAGGAAAGAATCTGGATTGTCCTCTGGGAATTAGCATGAATACTTGGCTCCAGCCCTGGGCAGTAGTGCGTGGAGGAGAGTGGGGAGCTCCTGAGGAAAGCAGAATTCTGTCTGAGTGTGACGAAAGAGCAGAGGCTTCGTCCTATCCAAAGACTCAAAGTGAAGCCATGTTTGTACAAGGAACAAGAAAGCATGAATTGAAATAAACTGCTGTACTGTTCAGGACCTGATGCAAACCCAGAAACAAGGGACAATAGAAAATATTCCCAAGTGAAAACAAAAGCAAAAAGTAAGTAAATAGAGAAAGAAGTTTTGCCCATTTGTTTGTTTTGAGATGGAGTCTCTCTCCCGTCGCCCAGGCTGGAGTGCAGTGGCACAATCTCAGCTCACTGCAACCTCCACCTCCCGGGTTCAAGCGATTCTCCTTCCTCAGCCTCCCGAGTAGCTGGGATGAAAGACATGCGCCACCATACCTGGCTAATTTTTGTATTTTTAGTAGAGACGGGGTTTTTCCATGTTAGCCAGACTGGTCTCGAACTCCTGACCTCAGGTGATCCACCCATGTCGGCCTCCCAAAGTGCTAGGATTACAGGTATGAACCACTGCGCCCAGCAGAGAAAGAAGATTTTTAAGAAAGATTCCAGATTCACATGAAGCTGTGTGTGCACCATTTCTCTTCTTCCCTTGGCTCAGGCCAGTTCTTCAGTGATGTGTATTTTGCATCTTCTCTTCCCACATCATGGGAGGATTGAGAATTCAGGAAGATAATGATCACCAGAGGAAGGCATCTCGTGCTGGTAGAGTTGAGAAGAGACTCTTGAGACATACTGCCCTGAAATTAAATTTCTACTTCACCCATGACTTACTGTGTGTTATCAAGCAAGCTGTGCAACTTCTGTGAGCCTAAGTTTCCTCATTGATTAAAATAGAAATAATAATACTTCCCAATAATACTTGGATTGCTGTGAAGATTCAGTGAAATAACATGAATTTAACATAAAGTACTAGTAATAGGATGATCCAACTGAAAAATGATGAAGGTAAAGTATGGGGATTAAAGAAAGGAAAAAAGGAACTATTGAATGAAATGTCTGATAAAAATGTATTAATTCAGTACTAATAATAGTATAGCATCAGTGATTCTATTAATGAAGTTCCCATGGCAGTGTTCACCACATTGCACAACTATATACATTTTAAATTGCACATTTAGTAAGCACACAATTAGTAATAAGACTAATTTAAATGCTTTCAAAATTAGATAGCAAATTGATGTGGCTGCAGCAACTTGGAGTTGAATTTTTTTTTTTTTTTTTGAGACGGAGTCTCGCTCTGTCACCCAGGCTGGAGTGCAGTGGTGTGATCTCAGCTCACTGCAAGCTGCGCCTCCCGGATTCATGCCATTCTCCTGCCTCAGCCTCCCGAGTAGCTGGGACTACAGGCACCCACCACCATGCCCGGCTAATTTTTTTTTTTTTTTTTTTTTTTTGCATTTTTAGTAGAGATGGGGTTTCACCGTGTTAGCCAGGATGGTCTCGATCTTCTGACCTCGTGATCCACCCGCCTCGGCATCCCAAAGTGCTGGGATGGAGTTGAATTTTACCATAATTTTAAGGTTTCAACCTCCAGCCATAAGCATGACAACTCCATAGCAAGGCAGTCATTTTAAAGTTTAATTTAAGAAGAAAAATGGTACTATCCAGCATTGAAATGTTCTTGCTCCTTGGTTTCTTAAATTAACTCTGCATAGTACCTATAGCAAGGCTGAAGTACTCATTCTCATATTTTGTATTGTGGTAAAAATATACATAATTAAAAATTAACCATTTAAACCTTTTTTTTTTTTTTTTTTTGAGACAGAGTCTTGCTCTGTCACCCAGACTGGAGTGCAAAGGCACTGACTCAGCTCATTACAACCTCCACCTCCCGGGTTCAAGTGATTCTCCTGCCTCAGCCTCCTGAGTAGCTGGGACTACAGGTGCATGCCACCACACCCGGCTAATTTTAGTATTTTTAGTAGAGACAGGGTTTCACTATATTGACCAGGCTGGTCTTGAACTCCTGACCTTGTGATCCGCCCGCCTCGGCCTCCCAAAGTGCTGGGATTACAGACGTGAGCCACCGTGCCCTTCTTTTTGTCTTTTTTTTTTTTTTCTTTTATTTTTGTGGAGAACAGAGTCTCACTATATTGCCCAGGCAGGTCTTCAACTCTGGGCTCAAGCCATCCTCCCACCTCTGCCTCCCTGAAAGCTGGGATTACAGGTGTGAACCACTGTGCCCGGCCAATTTAAACCATTTTTAAGTGTACACTTCTGTGGCATTAAGTACATTCACACTCTCCTGCAACCATCCTCACCATCTGTCTCCAAAACATTTTCATTGTCCCCAAGTGAAATTCTATACCCATTAAATACTAGCTCCCATCCCTCCCTTGCTGCAGCCCTGGGCAACTAATATTCTATTTTTTTCTCTCTAGGAATTTGAATACTCGAGGTACCTCATATAGCTGGAATCATACAGTATTTGTCTTTTGGTGGTATATTTTCATTTAGCATAATGTCTTCAAAGTTCATCATCTTGTAGCATGTGTCAGAGCTTTCTTCCTTTTTAAGGGTGGCTGCATTATATTCCATTGTATGTACAGACTACATTTTGTTTATCGATTCATCTGTTGATGGACACTTGGGTTGCTTCTACTTTTTGGCTGTGTGAATAATGCTGCTATAAAATTGGGTGAACAAATATGTCTTCATATCTCTGCTTTCCATGTGACTGGGCATATGCTCGGAAGTGAAGTTGCTGGATCTTATGGTCACTCTGCATTAAATTTTTCATGGAATCACCATGCCGTTTTCAACAGAGGCTGCACCATTTTATACTCCCACTAGCAAAATGCACAGGACTTCCAATTTCTCCATATTCTTGCCAACATTTGTTATTTTCTGGGTTTTTGAAAATAATAGCCATCCTAATAGGTATGAAGTAGTGTCTCCTTGTAGTTTTGATTTGCATTTCCTAAATGACTAATGATAGTGAGCATATTTTCACGGGCTCACTGGCCAGTTGCATATCTTCTTTGGAGAAATATCTATTCAGGCCTTTGCCCATTTTTTAATAAGTTTTTTTTTTACTGTTGAGTTGTAGGAGTTCTTTGTATATATTGACATTCAGCCATTATCAAGTTATTTTTGTTTCATTTTTTATTTTTGAGTTTTTAAATGCATTATCTTAAAAACTAGGATCACTCCATAAATGACCAGGAAAAGTTGTCAATTACGTTCAAAATTTTAGGTGCACATTTAATAAACACACAAGTATTAATAATCCTAATTGAAATGCTTTTATTATTTTATTTTATTTTTTGAGATGGAGACTCGCTCTGTCACCCAGGCTGGAGTGCAGTAGCACAATCTTGGCTCACTGTAAGCTCCGCCTCCCGGGTTCACGCCATTCTCCTGCCTCAGCCTCTCGAGTAGCTAGGAAAACAGGCGCCTGCCACCACGCCCGGCTAATTTTTCGTATTTTTAGTAGAGATGGGGTTTCACCGTGTTAGCCAGGATGGTCTTGATCTCCTGACCTCATGATCCGTCCGCCTTGGCCTCCTAAAGTGCTGGAATTACAGGCATGAGCCACCACGCCCGGCCTGAAATGCTTTTAAAATTAGAAAATTGATAGAATAAATCAATTTTCTTCCTTTATTCATTTTTCAAATAGTAAAAGTACAAAGGATAAAAATTTAAATCACCATAATATCAGCCTCAGAGATAACCTCAGCAATTTTTTTTATTGATAATGTTGGGAAATCTTAGTGATGCTAAAGCTAGCTAAAGCTAGAAAGATGCTTATGAAAATTAGTCCATCTTTTGGACTTCAAACCAAACAAGGCATAAATATGACAGAGGAGAATACATCTCCCAGTAAATACCATCTCTCTTAAAAAGATGACTATAAATTCAGGAAATACACTAGACAGGAGATCTGTATCCGTTGTTAGGGTATTTTATAGTTGCAAGTAAGTACTAGAAAGTCATAGTGGAGATACAGGAAGAAAGATACATTTGCCAAGACTTCAAATGGGAGAGAACCCTTGGTTAGGGACAAAGACAGACTAAATGAAAAAACTGTAACCACCAGTGGCATGTATGATCTATGTGGGCAGGGATATTATTCACTGATGTCACTCAAGTACCTAGAACAGTACCTAGCACCTTGTGGTAGACGATCAACAATTATTTGTTGAATGAAGAATTTACAGGAGAAAAAAGTTGGTACACGAGACAGAGTGAGATCTAGTGAGAAAGAACTATCCAAAAGACTTCAAAAAAAAAAAAAACACACACACACACACACAGGCAAAATTAGAAAATATTTTAAACTGAATAAAAAGTATGCATCTTGGAAAAGCAAAGCAAATTAAATATATAGTGAAGCCAGGCACAGTGGCTCACACCTGTAATCTCAGCACTTTGGGAGGCTGAGGCGGGCAGATCATGAGGTCAGGAGATCGAGACCATCCTGGCCAAAATGGTGAAACCCTGTCTCTACCAAAAATACAAAAATTAGCTGGGCGTGGTGGCACACACCTGTAATCCCAGCTACTCAGGAGGCTGAGGCAGGAGAATCACTTGAATCCGGGAGGTGGAGATTGCAGTGAGCCGAGATCACCCTACTGCACTCCAGCATGACAACTGAGAGAGACTCCATCTAAAAAAAAAAAAAAAAAGAGGAAAAAAAATATATATATAGTGAGAAAGAAAACAATAAAGCAATGGAAATCAATCAAATAGAAAGTGGGAAAAGAGAAAAAGCAAAAGTCAATGAAACCAACCGCTATGGTTTGAATGTGTTCCCCAAAGTTCATGTGTTGGCAACTTAACCCTTAATGCAACAATGTTGAGAAGGGTGACCTTTAAGAAATGATGAGGTCATGAGCGCCCTGCTTTCATGAATGGATTCATGAGTGGGCTCATTATCTAGAGATTTTATTCGTTATAAATTGAGTTTGGCCCTCTTGCTTTCTCTTGCCATGTGATGCCTTTGGCCATGTCATGGCACAGCAGGAAGGCCTTTAGCAGATGCTGGTCCCTTGATCTTGAACTTCCCAGCCTTCAGAACTGTAAGAAATAAATTTCTGCTCCTTCTGAATTACCCATTCTCCATTATTATGTTATAAATACTGACCATTAGTTCTTTCAAAAATAAAACTGATAAATTTTTAGCTTAACTGATCAAGAAAAAAGGAGAAAATACGAATACATCACTTCAGATCCTATAGATATTTAAAAGAAAACAAGAGAATATTATGAACAACTTTATGTCAATATATGTCCACGGACAACTTAGATGAACTCCCCTAAAAGACAAAATTCCCAAATAGAAAACTGAAATAACACCAGCCTGGCCAACATGGTGAAACCCCGTCTCTACTAAAAACACAAAAATTAGCTGGGTGTGGTGGCATGCACCTGTAGTCCCAGCCACTAGGGAGGCTGAGGCGGGAGGATCGCTTTAACCTGGGAGGCACAGGTTGCAGTGAGCCGAGATTGCAGCACTGTACTTCAGCCTGGGCAACCAAGCGAGACCCTGTCTCAAAACAAAAAACAAACAAAAAACCAAATAGCTTCGGATATGTCAATAAAATTGAGCTTGTGGCCGGGCGCAGTGGCTCACGTCTGTAATCCCAGCACTTTGGGAGGCCGAAGCGGGCATGGATCACGAGATCAGGAGATCAAGACCATCCTGGCTAACACGGTGAAACCCCGTCTCTACTAAAAATACAAAAAATCAGCCGGGTGTGGTGGCGGGCGCCTGTAGTCCCAGCTACTCCGGAGGCTGAGGCAGGAGAATGGCGGGAACCCGGGAGGCGCAGCTTGCAGTGAGCCGAGATTTCGCCACTGCACTCCAGTCTGGGCGATGGAGCGAGACTCCGTCTCAAAAAAAAAAAAAAAATTGAGTTTGTAATGAAGAATCATTTTACAAAGAAAATGTAGTGCCTTGATGGCTGAATTGGTAAATAATAAATGTTTAAGTTAAAAAAAATAACAATCCTACACAAACTCTTTCAGAAAATAGAGGTGTAAATGCTTTTCACTTAATTTTATGAGACCTATTAACCTGATAGAGTCAAAAACATTACAAGAAAAGAAAAGTACATACCAATATTCCTTCTGAATAGATGCCAAAATCCTTAACAGGAACAACTACTAAAATAGCCAAACAAATTAAGTAATACATAGAAAAAATATATAATGACCAAATGGGCTTTAAAATTTTAATTTTAGCAGTTTCTTTTCAATCACAGAGGGAACTGACTTTCATTAATTCAATTTTATGGGGAGAGGCCCGGCTCAGTGGTTCGTGCCTATAATCCCGGCATTTTGGGAGGCCGAGGTGGGCAGATTGCTTGAGGCCAGGCATTCAAGACCAGCCTGGCCAACGTGGTGAAACCCCATCTCTACTAAAATTACAAAAATAGGCAGGCATGGTGGCACTCACCTCTATTCCCAGCTCCTCAAGAGGCTCAGGCAGGAGAATCGCTTGAACTTGGGAGGCGGAGGCTGTAGTGAGGTAAGATCACGCCATTGCACTCCAGCCTAGGCAACAGAGCAAGAATCTATCTCCAAAATAAATAAATTAATTAATTAATGGGGAGAGTAAATCCCAAATGAAAATATTAGTTTCTTTACTCAGAGATATTACTAAGCCAGCTGAAATCTTTGGAGAGGCTGGTCCAGGCACTCTGTCTATAGGATATGGTGTCACTCGCAAATCTAGCTCGTTTGCTACCTTTTCCCCAAGAAAACAAACTCCATTTCTGGTAACTTTTTGTTGTTGTTGTGTTTCATTTTTTCCAGAATTGATTCATTCAGCAAGTTTTTTATGAGATTAAAAGCACTCCTGTCTCTGGATTGGACTGGGTCTTCTAAATTTCTATAACAAATTTGCACTCAATCTCTTAGAATTTCTTACAGCTGATCATTTAAACCATTAAGTTGTGTGATCACTATTTTAGTTTACAGTTTGTAATAATCGTTATTATTATTTGGCAGACTGTTTCATGGCTAGCCCTCTTACTAAAGAATATGAGGGCAGAGGCCTTCTTCCATTCACATGTAATCACCTTCAGCAACTAGCATGGTACCCGGCTCAATAAACAGCTGAGTAAATGGATCTGGGGATGTCAAAAAATAACCTCCTCCTGGCCAGGTGTGGTGGCTCATGCCAGTAATCCCAGCACTTTGGGAGGCTGACGCAGGCAGATTACTTGAAGTCAGGAGTTTGAGACCAGCCTGGCCAACATGGTGAAACCCCATCTCTACTAAATACAAAAAATTAGCTGGGAGCAGTGGCACGTGCCTGTAATCCCAGCAACTTCGGAGGCTGAGGCAGGAGAATCACTTTAACCCGGGAGATGGAGGTTGGAGTGAGCAGAGATCTTACCACTGCACTCCAGCCTGGGTAACAGAGTAAGACTCCGTCTCAAAAAAATAAAAATAATAATAATGATGATAATAATTTGTTTAAAAGGATAACGTTTCCTGATCTCATTTTCCCAATTCTAGGACATCTTTATATCCTGTTACTGACTATTTTGTTAGACACAATTTAACAAAAAGTCCTCTTTCCTTTTTGTAGTATTTTGAGTACTATGAGTAAGAGCCATCTTGTCTCAAAAACTTGAGGATGGGAAAAAGTACAAAAATCCTTTCAATAACCAAGACTAGTCCAGGACCTGGACATATAGATGGAAGGCAGTACTATTTACTATTATCCAGGACAACATTTCTACTTAGGGCCAACCAAAAGAGGTTGTCAAGAAATGTCAGCACCTGCATCTGGGCCTCTCTAGAAGATCACTCCCCACAACAGGCCATCTTGGGTTCCTTGACCTTTAGCCCATCTCAGCATTGCCCTCACCCCTAACCTGCTCATGGGTGGGTGACCGAATGGACCTCTGGGCAGCATTTGTCTGCTTGCTGTGGAGGTGGGAAGCTTGGATCCGTAGCAAGTGGAACCTCTCCAGAGTGAAATCTCACTTCCAGGTACTGCTGCCCTTCTGCTAGCTCCTGGGTATTTTGAATCATGGCTCTAATTGCAGGGTCCTCAGCTAGATTCCTGTCTCCTGCGGCCCAAGGATTCAACTAATTCTGAACCTCTGTTGGAGCTGAAACTGAATTCTTCTATGTAACCTCAGTTTGTTTTTTCTTTTTTAAAAAATTGATACATAATGCGTGTACATATTTTCGGGGTACATGATTTAATACATTAATGTAATTTGTTAGAGATCAAATCAGGGTAACTGGGATATCTGTTGCCTTAAATATTTGCCTTTTCTTTATGCTAGAAACATTCAAGTTATTCTTTTCACCCTTTTGAAATATACAGTAGATTATTGTAAATTAGTAGGCACCCTACCGAACCATCAAACACTAGCTCTTCTTTCTTCTATCAGACTGTATATAGTGGGTCTTAAGATAGATAAAAGAAAAAGAAAAAGAAGAAAAAAATGTAAAAAGAAAAAAATTTTTCAAACTGTATATTTGTACCCATTAATCAACTTATCTTCAGCCCCCTTTACCCTCTACCTTTCCCAGCCTCTGGTAACCACCTCTCTATCTTCATGAGATCCACTTATTTTATTTTTTATTTTATTTTATTTTATTTTAATTTTATTTTTGAGACGGAGTCTCGCTCTGTCACCCAGGCTGGAGTGCAGTGGCGCGATCTCAGCTCACTGCAACCTCTACTTCCTGGATGCAAGCAATTCTCCTGCCTCAGCCTCCCAAGTAACTAGGATTACAGGCGCCCACCGCCATACCCAGCTAATCATTGTCTTTTTAGTAGAGACGAGGTTTCACCATATTGGCCAGGCTGGTCTCGAACTCCTGATCTCAGGTGATCCGCCCGCGTTGGCCTCCCAAAATGCTGGGATTACAGGCATGAGCCACCATGCCCAGCCAGAGATTCACTTTTTTTTTTTTTTTTTTTTTGGAGACAGAGTCTTTCTCTCTTGGCCAGGCTGGAATGCAGTGGCTTGGCTCACTGCAACCTCCGTCTCCCTGGCTCAAGCAATTCTCCTGCCTCAGCCTCCCGAGTAGCTGGGATTACAGGCGTGTGTCACCACGCCTGGCTAATTTTTGTATTTTTTGTAGAGACCGGGTTTCACCATATTGGCCAGGGTGGTCTCGAACTCCTGACCTCAGGTAATCCACCCGCCTCGGCCTCCCAAAGTGCTGGGATTACAGGTGTGAGCCACCGTGCCCGGCCACTTTTTTAGCTTTCATATGAATAAGAACATGCAAAGTTTGTCTTGCTGTGCCTGGTTTATTTTAGTTAACATTATGACCACCAGTTCCATCCATGTTGCTGCAAATGACAGGATTTTTATTCATTTTTCTGGCTGAATAGTATTCTACTATGTATATATACTACACATTCTTTATCCATTCATCCATTGACTGGCACTTAGGTTGAGTCCACATTTCAGCTATTGTGAATAGTGCTGAAATTAACATGGGAATGTAGAGACAGCTTCAATATATTGATTGCCTTTCTTTTGGATATATACTCAGTGTGGATTTGCTGGATCATGTGGTTTTAATTTTAGTTTTTTTTTCAGGAACCTCTATACAGTTTTCCATAGCGGTTGTACTAATTTACATTCCTACCAGCGGTGTACTAGAGTTCTTCTTTGTTCACATCCTCACTGGCATCTATTATTTCCAGTCTTTTTTTTTTTTTTTTTTTAACTCCCAAGCCCTTGACATTTTTCCAGTTTTGTTTTTTTTTTAAGACAGTCTTACTGTGTTGTCCAGACTGGAGTGCAGTGATGTGATCTCACTGCAACCTCTGCTCCACCAAGTGATTCTCCCACCTCAGCCTTCTGAGTAGCTGGGATTACAGGCACATGCCACTACATCCAGCTAATTATCATATTTTTATTAGAGACAGGGTTTCACCATGTTGCCCAAGCTGGTCTTGAACTCCTGAGCTCAAGCGATGCACCTGCCTTGGCCTCCCAACATGCTGGGATTACAACCGTGAGACACAATGCCCGGCCTTTCTGCTCTTTTTTTTTTGGAGATGGAGTCTCGCTGTGTCGCCCAGGTTGGAATGCAATGGCACAATCTCAGCTCAAAGCAACCTCTGCCTCCCGGGTTCAAACGTTTCTCCTGCCTCAGCCTCCCAAATAGCTGGGATTACACTTGTGTGCCACCACACCCAGCTAAATTTTTTTTTTGTATTTTTAGTAGAGAAGGGTTTCACCATGTTGGCCAGGCTGATCTCAAACTCCTGACTTCAGGTGATCCACCTGCCTTGGCCTCCCAAAGTGCTGGGATTACAGGCGTGAGCCACTGCGCCTGGCCCTTTTCACTCTTTTTGATAAAAGCCATTTTAACTGGGGTGAAATGATATCTCATTATGGTTTTGGTTTGCATTTCTCTGATGATTTGTGATGTTGAACATTTTTTCATATATACCTGTTGGCCATTTGTATGTCTTCTTTCAAGAAATATCTATTCAGATCTTCAGCCCATTTTAAAATTGGATTACTGGGGATTATTTTGCACTTGAGTTGTTTGAGCTCCTTATATGTTCTGGTTATGAATTTTTTGTCAGATGAATATTTTGCAAATATTTTCTCCCATTCTGTGGGTTGTCTCTTCACTTTGTCAATTTTTTATTTGCTGCCTAGAAGCTTTTCAGCTTGATGTAATTCCATTTGTCTATTTTTGCTCTGGTTGCCTGTACTTTTGAGGTCTTACACAAAAAATATTTGCCTAGACCAATGTCCTGGAACATTTCCCCAGTGTTTTTGTCTAGTAGTTTCACAGTTGCTGGTGTTAGATTTAAGTCTTTAATCTATTTTAATTTGATTTTCGTATATGGTGACCTAGTGTCATTCTTCTGCATATCGTTACCTGATTTTCCCAGCATCATTTATTGAAGAGATTTGGCATTTCCCCATTGTATGTTCTTGGTGCCTTTGTTGAAAATTGAGTCAGCTGTAAATGCATGGATTTATATTTATTTCATTCTCTTCCATTGGCCTATGTATGTATCTGTTTTTATACCAGTATTCTGCTTTTAACCCCAGTTTGCTGAACCTAAAATACGGATCTGAGCAGCTCAGTTAAACTATGGGGCACTGGCCTATTAGCTGTGCAGGTAGCCCATGCTCCGCTTTTGTTGCTCCCAGAGTGGGAAGGGCCATGATGCTCAAGAGGGTGAAAGAAAGGCCAGGTTAAGAAACAGAGGCAGTTCATGCAACCATTCATCACCTAAAGGCTAGGCAGAGAACTAGAAACCAACTCTAAGCTGACAAAACTGCTGTAAGGGAAGAAGATCCCCAACAGGTTTTGGAGCATAAGATGAGACAGAGCCTAGGGAGATGGCCTATTGTTCTGAAACCTGAAAGCCAGGAGACTATTACAGAGGGCAGCCAGCAGCCTTACCCAGAAGCACCAGATCTTGGCTGGCTGCAACCTCTGCCTCCCAGGCTCAAGCGATTCTTCTGCCTCAGCCTCCCAGGTAGCTGAGATCACAGGTGCGCACCACCACACCTGGCTAATTTTTGTATTCTTAGCAGAGATTGAGTTTTGCCATGTTGACCAGTCTCGTCTCAAACTCCTGGCCTCAGGTGATCTGCCTGCCTTGGCCTCTCAAAGTGCTGGGATTAAAGGCGTGAACCACTGTGCCAGGCCATATGAACTTTTTAATACTCTTATTAGATATTGTAAAGTTGTTTTAAAGATGATTTTAATTTACATTCCTACTAGATGATGTACTGATTTTCCAAACTTCACTAACACTAAACACTAAAAGTTTTAAATGGATATTATTTGGAAGTTTTGTTTTTTTAAAATAGTATCCTCTTCGTATGGTTAAATAGATGGAGGAAAGAAAGAAGAAAAGAAGGGAGGGAGGGAGGGAGGGACGGAGGAGGAAGGAAGGAAAGAAGGAAGGAAGGAAGAAAGGAAGGAAGAAGGAAGGAAGGAAGGAAAGAAGGAAGGAAGGAAAAGATATTCACAGCCAGGAGCTAGGATGGAAAAAAAGAAAGAAAAAATAAGAATAAAAAGCAGAATCTTGCACTTTTATTGCTGGTGAGGTTTTGAATTTGTTCAAATACAAATACTTTCCCCATGTCACATATTAAAACATTAATTATATAAAGCATAATATCTTAAAAATAATGTGACAGTAGTTTTCTAACAAATGTTTTATTATGGGATCTCCATGAATATGAACCAAAAATGGGATGAAGTCTGATACTGAGAGACAATATTTTAAATCAAAGCTTCAAAACTGGGGTGAACAAGCCAGGACATGTAGTTGCCATATTTATATGCCATGTTGACTTCAGAACTATTGGTGGGGGAAGGAATCACCAGGTCATAATTTCAAGGGATCAGGATTCAGAAAAATATTTCTATAAATTTTGCTTATTTATTATGTGCTACTGGGTTAAGCTGTAGGATTAGAGACAGGAGGGGAAGGGAAAGAAGTGTATTCCAGACAGACATGCATCTCTGCCAAAGGTTCAAAAATACCCAGACGTTTTCCTGGAGGTATTTTGCAATTCTTCCTATGTTGCATTTTTTTCCCATAACGAAGACCCTAGCCTGCAGCCAGAGCTATTTAACTCCCCCAAAATTCTCTGAACAAAATTGCCTGAATCCAGATCTTTATTTTTAACCAAGCTCTCTGAAAGTCTCGAATAAATCACTTGATCTGAGTGTGTGAAATAATCACTTGATCTGAGTGTGTGAAATACATTCTGAGCTCTGAATAGCTTCAATTACATTATAGTCTGTTCAATCCAACAAGCATTTATTGAGAACCCACCATGAAAAACAAATAGGGGGAAAAAAAAGAGATTCAGTAGTAGTGACAAATACATCAACACATGACCACAAT
This sequence comes from Macaca mulatta, assembly GCF_049350105.2. Classification (NCBI taxonomy): domain Eukaryota; kingdom Metazoa; phylum Chordata; class Mammalia; order Primates; family Cercopithecidae; genus Macaca; species Macaca mulatta. The sequence goes on along the minus strand of NC_133408.1, from coordinate 175,367,708 downwards.
ACACTGTAACTCTCTGTACATAAAGCACCAGAGAAATCCAGATAAGAGACACGGAGGAAAACTCATTTTACCTCTTCTTCTTTTGTTGAACTGGTGAATCAAGGGTTTTTCAGGAAGTTCAAAGGACAGAGAAGAGAAAGAGAATGGAGTGACCAAAAAAAAAAAAGTTCCAGTTTATTTCCCATTCTCACAAACCTATCCCTCCCAGCAATTTAACCCCTAGACAGGCTTTCTAGATTGATCTGGAATTTAGGTAAGTAGCCAAAGCTTTGGGGCAAATGCCTGAGGATTTGTTGAGCAACATGGAATAGATGCCCATGGCAATAGAGCCCATGGAAGTGGCCAGTTATATAGAAAACTGGATGAGATCTTATGAGGCAAATGCGTGTGACTCTATTTCTAATTGAATGGATCTTTGCAGATTACAAAGTCCTCCTTCCTCCCTGTATTATTTCATTTGTATTCATAACAAAATTAGGAATTACTATTTTCCCATTTTACAGATGAGAACACTGAAGATCAGGCAAATCAAGTGACTTTCCACAGACCACCAAGCAAGAGGCAAAGCTACGTATGAAACCTAAGCTGTTTGACTGCAATTTTGGTGTTATTTCTTTTTTTTTTATTTTCTTTTTGAGACGGAGTCCCGCTCAGTTGCTCAGGCTAGAGTGCAGTGGCATGATCTCGGCTCACTGCAAGCTCTGCCTCCCGGGTTCATGCCATTCTCCTGCCTCAGCCTCCAGAGTAGCTGGGACTACAGGCACACGCCACCACGCCTGGCTAATTTTTGTATTTTTTAGTAGAGATGGGGTTTTGCCATATTTTACTGTGCCCAACCAATTGTGGTTTTTATAACAGCAAAAACCGCAATTACTTTTGCTTCAACCTAATATCATGGCTCCATCACTTACTGGTTGTGACCTTGAGCAATTGACCTAATCTCTCTGTGCCTCAGATTTCCTTATTGATACAATGGGAGTCATGACTGTGTCTGTGTCTTAGGATGTGGTGAGGACTAAATGAGTTTGTACACTGAGAACTCTTAGAACAGTACCTGGAATATAGTAACCAACATCTACGTGTTTTAATAATAAGAATTACTTGAATATTAAGTATTATTACATAATAATAAGTATTATTGCATAATGAAAATAGGATAGTATATTACCATAATAGTATGATAATATTGTTGCAGTTGATCTTGCCTAGGTCTCTTTTTTAGCTTTACCTCTCCTTTTACGAGACTGGTAAAAATTTTAGAGCACTGTTTGTCCTGCATCTTTTGCTTAAATTAATGTTATAACAAAAATTTTCTTCTCCTACCCCTTCCCTTTTAAGTCTAGTTTAGTACAGGTTTAAAGGGGGACCTCTTGGGAAATATCAAAGCATATTCTAGAAATTGGAGCCACTGTGTGCACAGATAATAACAGCATTGTTGATAATGTATTTTGGTTTTCCTCTTCTAGAAATAACACCAGCTGGGCACCGTGGTTCACGCCTGTGATCACAACACTTTGGGAGGCTGAGGCAGGCAGATCACGAGGTCAGGAGTTCGAGACCAGCCTGGCCAATATGGCAAAACCCCATCTCTACTAAAAAATACGAAAATTAGCCAGGCATGGTGGCGTACACCTGTAGTCCCAGCTACTCGGGAGGTTGAGGCAGGAGAATTGCTTGAACCCGGGAGGCGGAGGTTGCAGTGAGCTGAGATCGCGCTACTACACTCCAGCCTGGGCGACAGAGCAAGCCTCCATCAAAAAACAAAACAAAACAAAAAACAAACCAAAAAAAACCACTGCAATTACTTTTGCACAAAGCTAATACAAACCCAGAAAGCTGGACTTCCCAGGGCCGCTTAACCACTATATTATACTGCCTCTTTTGGTGCCTGCAAAGCTCTTTTCTAGAACAGCCAGATTTCTCTTTGACTTGCGTTAGGGAGGTTCTTCCACACTATGATGTCATAACACCTTGCACACCCCCTGTCAAAACACTCCTCACATGTTATGTAATCACTTGTTTGATTGTCTTTCTCCATAGTCCAAAAGTTCTAGAGGCAGATGCTGTGACTATCTCATTCACCACTGTATCTCAAGCACCTGGCTCAATGCCTGGACCATACTAGTTGCTCAATGCACACTTGTTGTATTAGTCAATTTTCACGCTGCTGATAAAGACATACCAGAGACTGGGCAATTTACAAAAGAAAGAAGTTTAATTGGAATTATAGCTCCACGTGGCTGGGGAAGGTCTCACAATCATGGGAAGGCGAAAAGCACTTCTTACATGGTGGCGGCAAGAGAAAATGAGGAAGAAGCAAAAGCAGAAACCCCTGATAAACCTGTCAGATCTTGTGAGACTTAATCACTATCACAAGAATAGTATAGGAAAGACTAGCCCCCATAATTCAATTACCTCCCCCTGGGTCCCTCCCACAACACGTGGGAATTCTGGGAGATACAATTCGAGTTGAGATTTGGCTGGAGGCACAGCCAAACCATATCACTTGTCAAACCATATAACTTGTCAAACTTACTAACACTTGTGAGTGTTAATCTCACAAACACTTCTATAATGTTTACTATGTGACAGGCACTGTTCGAAGAACAAATTTTAAACAACCCAATGAGGTACGTACTATTTTGCAGATAAGGAAACAGAGGCCCAGAGAGGCTGAGTAATTTGAACAAGGTCACACACTAGTAATAAATAGCAATGTTAGGATTAAAACAGGCAGTCTGGCTCCGTTGTCTATGTTCTTAACTATTAAGCTGAATGAATGAATAAACAAAGAAATGAATGACATATCTATCTTTATGCACCATATAATGTATATCATCACTATGAGATTATTGTTATTTAGGCTTTCACAGTCAATTTGTTTTTCTAGTGGCCTCTTGATGGCTTCCTTTTTGGCTTGGGTTTATTTTTCACCAGCCTCCCCCAGTGGAAAGATGATGAACATTACAATTGCAACTTGGCTGGATGAAATACCACATATTTCTGTCTCAGTTACTCTGCTTTTTATTTAGTCTCTACAGATGTCTCAAGGTGGAAATAGTTGTCTAAATCTTCGGAAAATAACTGAAGAACTGGATTCTCATAGCATTGCTTGATGTCGGTAGAGTGCCAAATGGGGGGAAAAAGAAAGGCTAAGAGAATTATTTTATTTTCAAACTTGTAGCATTATTTTGCTGAAATTTCTATGACCCCAAGTAAACTGTGAAAAGTATTCAAATAAAATTAAATATATATATTTAAGATATTTAAACAGAAACTTCTGCTATGACCCCCTCCCCTTCCCTTCCCTCCCCTCCCCTCCCCTCCCCCTCATCTTCTTTTGAGACAGAGTCTCACTCTGTAGCCCAGCCTGGAGTGCAGTGGTTTGATCTCTGCTCACTGCAACCTCCGCCTCTCTGGTTCAAGGATTCCCCCACCTCAACCTCCCAAGTAGCCATCACGCTCAGCTAATTTTTGTATTTTTATTTTATTTTATTTTTATTTATTTTTTATTTTATTTTTTTGAGACAGAGTCTTGCTCTATTGCCCAGGCTGGAGTGCAGTAGTGCAATCTCGGCTCACTGCAACCTCTGCCTCCCAGGTTTAAGCAATTCTCCTGCCTCAGCCTCCTGAGTAGCTGGGACTACAGGCGCGTGCCACCACACCCGGCTAATTTTTTGTGTTTTTAGTACAGATGGGGTTTCACCATGTTGGTTAGGCTGGTCTCGATCTCCTGACCTCGTGATCCGCCCGCCTCGGCCTCCCAAAGTGCTGGGATTACAAGCGTGAGCCACTGTGCCCAGCCTAATTTTTGTATTTTTTTTTTTTTTTTTTTTTTTTTGAGACGGAGTCTCGCGCTGTCACCCAGGCTGGAGTGCAGTGGCCGGATCTCAGCTCACTGCAAGCTCCGCCTCCCGGGTTCACGCCATTCTCCTGCCTCCGCCTCCCGAGTAGCTGGGACTACAGGCGTCCGCCACCACGCCCGGCTAGTTTTTTGTATTTTTTAGTAGAGATGGGGTTTCACCGTGTTAGCCAGGATGGTCTCGAACTCCTGACCTCATGATCCGCCCGTCTCGGCCTCCCAAAGTGCTGGGATTACAGGCTTGAGCCACCGCGCCCGGCCGGCCCTTGTATTTTTAATAGAGCTGGAGTTTCACCTTATTGGCCAGGCTGGTCTCAAACTCCTGACCTCAAGCCATCTGCCCACCTCAGCCTCCCAAAGTGCTGGGATTACAGGCATGAGCTACTGTGCCTGGCCATGCTGTGACATTTTCTATAGTCTTTTACTTACTTGATTTGTTCTACAAAAGCTCATGCCATGAAAAAAATTGCATAGTTTGGAAACAGATTTGCTTGAATACACAAGGTTGTTTTTTCTTTTTTTAAATTTTCAAGTCTCTTTACTGGTATTTCAAGGATTTAGAATAAGAAGAATTGCACAGAACTGTGCTCTCAATGATAGAGCAAGAGTTAGCATTACCAGCTTTATATTTTCTTCTACTTTATTCTCATCAGAGGATCTGAAACCTGCTTGCAGCATGTGGGCCACTTCGATGTGTAGCATGGACCCTGGTGCCTCTCCAGGGGCTCAATAAATACTTGTTGAATGAGTGAGTGAGTAACATAGAAGGGAAGATACCGTTAGATAGCCAAGCCCTAAATGCAGATCAGCCTCTCCAAATAGATTAAAGTGAAACCCCAAATCCTGTTTATCCCAAAGTTTTTGTGGCAGTCAAACTGAGAGTAGAAATGAAAAAACATCTAAACTATGAACCAAATCATCCTTAAATAGAGTGATTTTTCAAGGTCTTTCAGATGAATCATAAATTATCACCGTTTTTGTCTGTCTCTGGATTTTCCCCCAGTAGAAATAATTTATTTTGGTACCATATTGAGCACATAGTGAAAAGAATGTCTCCCTCACACCACTTCCCCCTAGCCAAGATTCCATTTCCAGAGGCATCGCTATTGCTAGTTTCCTGTGTCTTTTATTTTATTTTATTGGAGGCAGAGTCTCGCTCTGTTGCCCAGGCTGGGGTGAAGTGGCACAATCTCTGCTCGCTGCAGCCTCTGTCTCCCAAGTTCAAGCGATTCTCGTGTCTCAGACTCCTGAGTAGCTGGGATTACAGACACAAGCCACTACACCCAGCTAATTTTTTGTATTTTTAGTAGAGACGTAGTTTCACCATGTTGGCCAGGCTGGTCTTGCACTGCTGACCTCAAGTGATCCACCCACCTTAGCCTCCCAAAGAGCTAGGATTATAAATGGGAGTCACTGTGCTCAGCCAAGTTTCCTGTGTATTCTTGTGGAGATATTTGTTGTATATACAAATTTCTTCACAAATAGTGATAGACCATACACACATCTATCCCCCTGCCTTTTCACTTACCAGGATGTGTTGGACATGGCTCCATACAAGTACATATAAATCTGTGTCATTCTTCTAAATGACTACACAGAATTCCATTATATGCATATACCATAATTTCTTTAGCCAGTATCCTATCAATGGACATTTAGACTTTATATTTTGCTATTGTATATAATACTGAAAAAAACAAACCTAAACATACTGACCACAGATATGTCAGGGGAAAAATAACATTAGATAAACACTGAAAAAGAAGGTCTTTGAAACTTTGTTTGGAGTATTTATTTCCAAATCTTTTAAAAATATAGGCTGGGCACAGTGGCTTACACCCGTAATCGCAGCACTTTCGGATGCCAAGGCAGGAGGATCGTTTGAGCCCAGGAGTTAAAGACAAGCCTGGGCAACATGGTGAAACCCTGTTGCTGCAAAAATTTTAAATGAGCCAAACGTTATGGTGCATGCCTGTGGTCCCAGCTACTGAGAAGGCTGAGGTGGGAAGATCGCTTGATCTTGGGAGGTCGAGGATGCAGTGAATTATGATCCACTGCAGTCCAGCCTGGGCAACAGAGTGAGACTCTATCTCAAAAAAAAAAAAAGAGGCCGGGCGCGCTGGCTCACATCTGTAATCCCAGCACTTTGGCAGGCCGAGGCAAGCAGATCACTTGAGGCCAGGAGTTCAAGACCATCCTTGCCAACACGGCAAAACTCCATCTCTACTAAAAATACAAAAATTAGCTGGGTGTGGTAGCAGGCTCTTGTAGTCCCAGCTACTTGGGAGGCTGAAGCAGGAGAATCGCTTGAACCCAGGAGGCGGAGGTTGCAGTGAGCTGAGATGATGCCATTGCACTCCAGCCTGGGTGGCAGAGTGAGACTGTCTTAAAAAAATTAAAATTAAAAAATTTTAAATGTAGTAATTTAGAGGAAAGAATGAAACATAATGGAAATGAGAGGTTTGTAACATGCAAAAGAAAAGTGAATTTTGGGGAATGATTTATTCTCTTTACGAGCAGGATTGTTCAAGAGTTAAGTGAAGTGTTTCAATAGCAGGATAAGATGGTTGAAGAGAAATAACTTTAGCTACAGGTGCACAGATTTTTCGAGTGTAAAAAGGCCCTAAAGGTGAAAAAGATACAGCATAGTACAGGACTGCAAGTTTGAAATGATTAAGGCTGGGAGAAGGGTCTTAGTCATGAAAACACAGGTTCAAGCAGTGTTACAGAGAAACACGGCAAAGAGAAAGGTAGAGAAAGCCAGCGAGAAGGAACTAAGGGTAAGTAGGGATAACAAAGAAATGCAACTATTCTGAAAGATGTCTATACAATGATGGACCTAAAAAGGGTCAGCATGAAACCCATGGAAGCCCATTTGCAAATATGATTTTGCACCTCAGTCCATGGTCAACCCTGATTCTTCAATTCCTCAGCCAGAAGATTCGGAGGATTATCAGCCAGGGGAAGATGGGAGCAATAAAGAGGGTAGTCAAGCAATATGCTACTGGCTGGGCACTGTGGCTCACACCTATAATCCCAGGACTTTGGAGGCCGAGGTGGGCAGATCACTTGAGTTCGGGAGCCCAAGACCAGCCTGGCCAACATGGTGAAACCCTGTCTCCACTAAAAATACAAAAAGATTAGGCAGGTGTGGTAGTTCACACCTATAATCCCAGGTACTCAGGAGCCTGAGGCAGGAGAATTGTTTGAACCCGGGAAGTGGAGGTTGCAGTGAGCCAAGATCGCTCCACTGCACTCCAGCCTGAGAGAGTAAGACCTTGCCACACACACACACACACACACACACACACACACACACACACACAAAGGCTGGGCACGGTGACTCATGCCTATAATCCCAGCACTTAAGGAGGGCGAGGTAGGTGTATCACCTAAGGTCAGGAGTTCAAGACCAGCCTGGTCAAAATGGTGAAACCCTGTCTCTACTAAAAATACAAAAAGATTAGGCAGGCGTGGTAGTTCACACCTATAATCCCAGGTACTCAGGAGGCTGAGGCAGGAGAATTGTTTGAACCTGGGAGGTGGAGGTTGCAGTAAGCCAAGATCACTCCACTGTACTCCAGCCTGAGAGAGTAAGACCTTGCCCCCACCCCTCCTCCCCCCACACACACAAAGGCTGGGCATGGTGACTCATGCCTGTAATCCCAGCACTTAAGGAGGGCGAGGCAGGCGGATCACCTGAGGTCAGGAGTTCCAAGACCAACCTGGCCAACATGCTGAAACCCTACCTCTAGTAAAAATACACAAAGTATCTGGGCTTGGTGGCGGACACCTGTAATCCCAGCTATTTGGGAGGCTGAGGAAGGAAAATCTCTTTAACCTGGGAGGCAGAGGTTGTAGTGAGCCGAAGTCATGACACTGCAAGCCTTGGTGACAGAGTGAGACTCTGTCTCAAAAAAAAAAAAAAACAAAAACAAAAACAAGCTACTGAATTTTGCCTGCCTTTGTGAACAGATAAAGTAGAGGTATGACATAAGCTCCAACTAGAATGGTCTTTCTAGGACTCACAGTGAGTGATGTAAGGAGGAACAGCTAGCCAGGCTTTATTTGGGGTAGCATGCGACAGATATAACAGTGCCACCGTTCAAGCTATGCAGAACAGTGGTGATGGATGTGATGCCAGGGACATTTATCCTGATATCCAGACTTCTCCAGCTGCCAGCCCTATGGTTCCTGCCTGTTTTCCAAGCCTGATTCTCCATTTCCCAACCAATTTTGTGAGTCATCCAATATCCTTCTAATAAATTTATTTTCTACTTATGTTAGCCAGGGTCTATGGTTGTTCTTTGCATTCAAGAACGCTGGCTGGAACAGTGAACAGGAAGGTAAGCAAGCAACTTCAAATGGACCCAGCCTCTGAGAGAATTAAGCACAGAGGCAGAGATCCCCATGGAAGGCCAGAGAAGCAAAAAGCAAGGCAAAGGTAAATAAGGGCTGCACTCTTCTCTGCAGATTATATAACTTTCTTTCCTTCTGATGAGGATATCAGGGCTGTCCGAAGAGACCTATCTGAATGCTCTTCTCTCCAGCAAATGGGAGCTGGTTGGGTGCAGAAGAGGGGAAGGGCAAAGAGTTAAGAGGAAACTAATGATGGTATCCAGGATAAAGCTACTGAGTTTGATCCAACTCTCCAAAGGGAGCTTGGTGGAGAGGCGACAAAAGGTCCATAACTTGGAAATGGTAGAATACCATGAGCAGGCAGAGAAGTGATTCTTTGTGACAATAGCACAGTGTGAGTCAAACCTTTTGCACTTCACCCATTAGCAAAAGGAGCTCATTTTCTTTGCCCGCTACCATATCCTCCATGATGCCTGATACATTGTGGGTCTTCAATCAGTATTTGTTGAATGAATGAAAGAACTGTGATTGGATACCCATTATCAACCGGCACATGCCTTCTATCAGGGACCTCCATGTAGGCATGATGGAATGACATTTGGGGTTTGAATCCATATCTAACTCTGAAGCCCACATTCTATGTTATATAGTCTATTTCCTAGACTTCAGCAGCAGGAATTGTTCAGAATTCAAGCTGTGTAAAGCACCCGTCGCAACTTCTGGTGCTCACCACACTGTCACTTGGCCCTGATTGCTACCTACTCCCTCTCTGGGCATCATCATGGTGGATATGATGCATTTTTCAAGGTGCCAAAGTTCTTCTGAATTCTGGGTCATTGTGCTTTAGATGTCATGCTTTATGAATGAGTATTAAAGACATAAAGCTTGTATACTAATGTCATACACAGATTTTAGGAAAATTGGCCTTTCAATGTTGACTCATAGTTCACATGGGTTTATGGAGGGGGCTGAATGGGGACATAAATCTGAGTAATAAACTGACTCAGTGTCATCTCCTGCCTCTCCAATGACTAAGGCTTTGTTACAATCTTGTATGTCAGGCAATATCCTTGCCTAGAGATTCATCTCTCAGGAGATTTCTTGGGATCGTCCACAAGTAGACTTCTGTTGGTTACTCCTCAGTCTCTCAGAGGTCTCCGACTTGTCCAAATCCCAGGAGCAAAATGCAAATGAGATTCTCCTTGGTGTCCTTTGGGATCAAGTTCGCAGTTTCAAACATATGTAATACATTTTTTTTTTTTTGAGATAGGGTCTCACTGTCATCCAGGCTGGAGTGAAGTGGCATGATCATAGCTCACTGCAGCCCCAAAATCCTGGTCTCAAGTGATCCTCTAGCCTCAGCCTCCTGAGCTAGGACTCACAGGCACATTACACCATGCCTGGCTATTTTTTTTTGTGTGTGTGAGAGTCTTGCTCTGTCGCCCAGGCTGGAGTGCAGTGGCGCCATATCGGTTCACTGCAAGCTCCACCTCCAGGGTTCATGCCATTCTCCTGCCTCAGTCTCCTGAGTAGCTGGGACTACAGGCACCCGCCACCATGCCCGGTTAATTTTTTTTATTTTTTTTAGTGGAGATGGGGTTTCACTGTGTTAGCCAGGATGGTCTCAATTTCCTGACCTCGTGATCCACCTGCCTTGGCCTCCCAAAGTGCTGGGATTACAGGCGTGAGCCACCACGCCTGGCCTTTTTTATTTATATATTTATTTTGTAGAGGTGGGGTTGTGCTATGTTGCCAAGCTGGTATTGAACTCCTGGCCTCAAGCGATCCTCTCACCTCAGCCTCCCAAAGTGTTAGGATTACAGAAATGAGCCATTGCTACTCACTTATATATAATAAATTCTTTTTAATTCCCATGCAATAAAAGCAACAAGATGAAAACTTTTTCAACAGGGCCTGAGATTCTGCATGTCTACCAAGCTCCCAGGTAGTGCCAGTGATGCTGGTTCATGGAGTACACTTTGAGTTGCAAGACTATACCCACACAGCTAAAAAATCTATTATCCATTGTTTCTCTTTGACTCTCATGGTGCTTAGTTCTTTGTGCCATCCGATTCAGTTCTCACTTCTTCTCCTTCCTCCCAAACTCTTCCATGGAGTCCTTTAGTATTTCTACTCCGTGATCAACAAATACTTTCAACATCTTTCCAGATCATTCTCTTTCTTTACTGCCCTTAACTAATATGTACGTGTATTCCAAGAATACTACGTCACCATAAACAGAAGGTGCTTCTTTCTTTTCTTTTCTTTTTTTTCTTTTTTTTGAGATGGAGTTTTCCTCTTGTCACCCAGGCTGGATTGCAATGGCGCAATCTCGGCTCACCACAAATTCCACCTCCTGAGTTCAAGCAATTCTCCTGCCTCAGCCTCCCAAGTAGCTGAGATTAGAGGCACATGCCCTCATGCCTGGCTAGTTTTTGTATTTTTAGTAGAAATGAGGTTTCACCATGTTGGCCAGGCTGGTCTCAAACTCCTGACCTCAGGTGACTCACCCACCTTGGCCTCCCAAAGTCCTGGGATTACAGGTATGAGCCACTGCGCCTGGCCGAAGGTGCTTATTTTCTTATACCCCACATACTTTGGGAAACAGAGATAGCATGGTGTTCTTCTTGATCTTATTTTTGCTTTCAGGCTTTTATCAATTCTTCCACAAGCACAGTGGTTCACACCTGTAATCCCAGTACTTTGGGAGGCTGAGGCAGGAGGAACACTTCAGTTCAGGAGTTAGAGACCAGCTTGGGCAACATGGTGAGACCCCATCTCCACAAAAAAATTTAAAAATGGGCTGGGCGCGGTGGCTCACACCTGTAATCTCAGCACTTAGGGAGACTGAGGTGGGTGGATCACCTGAGTTCAGGAGTTCGAGACCAGCCTGGCCAACACGGTGAATCCCCGTTTCTACTAAACACACACACAAAATTTAAAAATAGCTGGGCGTGGTGGTGCATGCCTGTAGTCCCAGCTGCTAGGGAGGCTGAGGTAGGAGGACTGCTTGAGCCTGGGAAGTTGAGGCTGCAGTGAGGCGTGATTGTGCCACTGCACTCCAGCTTGGGTGAGAGAGTGAGATCCTGTTTCAAAAAATAAATAAAATGTTTAAAGTAAAATAGTAAAAAATACTGTTTCTTCCTCTCGTAAACCTGTTTCTTCAGAATTCATGACATTTGGCTATATTATCCTCTCCTTCTACTCTTTTTGTTTGTTTCTGAAGTACGGTGAGTGGTACAATCACCAATCACAGCAACCTCAAATTCCTGGGCTCAAGCGATCCTCCTATCTCAGCCTCCTGAGGAGCTGCTGGGACTACAAGCACATGCCACCACACCCAAGTGATTTTTAAAATTTTTTGTAGAGGCTGGGTCTTGCTTTATTGCCCAAGCTGGTCTTGAACTCCTGCAGTCCTCAAGCAATCCTCCCATCTTGGCCTCCCAAAGTGCTAGGATTACAGGCCTAAGCAACTGTGCATGGGACCTCTCTCTACTCTTTAATGTCATCTACATTCCTGGTCTTTCTCCCTCATCCACTTGCCCATACTGTTGTTTTGCTATCCAAGCCAACTCCTGTCACATGACTTCTCAGTTCCTTGACCTCCTCACCTCAGTGGTCATTTTCTTCATTCCACCTGAGCCACTCCTCCCAAAGTCACACCTGGTTATGACTAGAAACTGCTGTGGACCCAAAGGTGTGTGAGCTAACTGCAGTCCCCAACCCCAAG